>NW_028317943.1:8777631-9081578 GCF_062004578.1 Staurois parvus
ATGCTTTGCAGATGACCACCATTCTCCTTATCAACTGATGATGTTATTGGTTGTTGGGATGCCAGCAGCTAGAAGGTCATAATGATGCACAATGCAAACCCATGGCTTTGTGTAACTAACCCACTTGATTCACCTCTGACTTGTACACATGTTTTGGGCAATTTTTAGGCATTTTGCCAAGGCACCCCTGAAGAAACCTCAAGGCACCCCAGGATGCCTGGGCACCCTGGTTGAGAAAGTCTGATTTTGAGAACACTTTGCATTTTCTCAATGAATAAAAAACATTCTCTGATGGGAGAGTTGTAGAGGTGGCGTGGTGACATCACAATCACCACCTTGTCCAATCAGAGAACACTTTGCATTCATTGAGAAAATGCAAGGTGTTCTCTGAATAGCTCCTGTGCCAAGAGTTAGACCTCCTGTGTTCAGTAAACAGAAGGCTGGCCTGGAAGCTAACAGCAATGACTGTAGTAGTGGTGTCTATGAATGTGATTTCTAGCTTCCACGGGGATCTCACAGGTATGGCCCATACATAATTACTTGGTCCAAACTGGACCAATGTAACTTTATAAAATGACCAAACCTAAACTTCAGCTTTAATTTCCATAAAAGTTGTTTAGATAGCATTTATAGACAAATATGTAAAAGTATCTGGAAATGACCACAAAGTGTGCTAATTATAGTGGATTTCCTGTCTAGTATTTTTTTCAAAGACAACTAGCAACTGTAATTTTGTTGCTTCCTTTTTGTGCAGTAGAAGCTTGCACAATGTAATAGGCAGCATGACGAAGTAAAACAATACTGTATACTTCAAGGTCTGTAGAGCAGGACATACATCTACATTTATTGCTTCGTATTATATTCTCGGGACTCCCACATTCCTATAATGTAACTTTTATGTCCTGGTGTTGCAAACCTTTAGGAAAAATGAAAAACATATGTTGTACTATTATTATGAAATCTAAATCAGTCATTTTCTTACCACCAACATTCTGAAGAG
Organism: Staurois parvus; assembly: GCF_062004578.1. Classification (NCBI taxonomy): domain Eukaryota; kingdom Metazoa; phylum Chordata; class Amphibia; order Anura; family Ranidae; genus Staurois; species Staurois parvus. The sequence continues at coordinate 8,778,632 of NW_028317943.1, forward strand.
ATGTTGATCCGAACACTAGCAACCTTCCTGTTGTGCCAAATACTTGTTCTCCTAGCTTCTCATATACCATACATCCTGGTTAAATGAAAACAACAGTTTTAATCTTGAGCACATTATTGAGTTAGAAGCCATCTACTCAAAGCACAATGAATAAGCATTTTTTTTTCAAAACAGGACAACATTTTTTGTAATTATATCAGTTCTGGGGTTTTAATTAATTCAATGTGGTTGCAACAGGAAATACATTTTTTTTAATGAACAGCACTTGTTTTTTTCAGCAAACAAACATAGGGGTTGACTTATAAAGAATTTGCATAGCCAGTTGAACAGTGAAAGTGCATTTGCATTCATTCTGTGCAAATGAGGCAAAAAAACAAATGTTAGTAAACTATATCCTGTGCTGTTCAAATGTAAATCAATTATCTAGAAAATAAAATTCTGCATTTGGCCATTAGATGGAGCTAAATATCATAGAAATGTCCTATAATACTTAGCTTGGTTGGGAATTTTCCATTTAAAATCAATTATTGTTTTACATTCAATCAGCTTTGGACATAGCCTATTTACATTGTTTTTTACAGAGGATGATATTACCTGCACTTTAAATGGGCAAATGGCACCTGAATTTGACTTGGTATAGATCTCATTCAGTATACTCTACTTTGCACAGCAAAGAGGAGAGAAGGAGGAAGAAGCAACACAAGGAGCCAAGCAGGTGTGCTGCAGTGAAAGGAGCATGCTATCAGGGAGAGAGCAGAGTGACAGGAAGATAAGCTCATCAGAGTGCTGCTTCTCTTTTCACTGTCCAGTCAAGAAATTGGAGTGGGAAGTTGACCTGTAAGTGAAAATGAAACTACAGCAAGAAAGATTAGGTCCCCTTCCCTACTAGAGTGGACTATGCTGTGGCACAGAGAGGTGTAAATCTCAGGATTGGATGGACAGAAATACAAATTATTTGGCAGGTAAAACATATATGTACTTCATCTGTGTACCTAGCTGTTTGCCTGAAGCTTTAAAGCTTCTTTTTTCTGAAAATAATAAACGTTATATTTACCTGCTCTGTGCAATGGTTTTGCACAGAGCAGCCCCAAACCTCCTTTTCTGGGGTTCCTTGCTGGTGATCTTGGCTTCTCCTTTTTTCCGTGTGCCACCATAGCAAGCCACTTGCTATGGTGGCATTTGTACAGGCTCACTCCCGTGCTAGGTTTTGTGAGTCTATAGACACACACAGCACGGATCGGCCCTGTCCCCTGCTCCCTCCTCACTGGATTTGACTGAGAGCAGCAGGAGCCAGTGGCTCATGCTAAATCTTTCATGAGAAGAGAAAGAGGGGAGAAGAGCTGCTTCAGACTGGCACAGTGCTGGTTTGAGATTGGGCTCAGGTGTTTAAGTGGAGTTGGCGGGGAGCAACTCTTGAAACATTTTTATATTTTAATGCAGAGTATGCATTAAGATAAAAAAAAACCTTTTGCCTTTATAACCACTTTAAATATGAATTGAATCACATAGATACTTTATATACATAGTCACAATGTACTAACAATCACCATTTTTATAATTTTATCTCCATTTTCAAGTTCAGATAAGTACTTACATGTAAAAGTATGAGAAAAGAGAAGAGACTGGAGGCCACACTATGTGGATTAAAATTAATAGGGGGAATAGGGCAGGGCCGGTGCTAGACTATTTTGTGCCCTATGCAAGACTAGCTACTTGTGCCCCCCCCCCCAAAAAAAAGTTTGAAAACAGTAGAAAACATTAAATCAACAAAACATGAAACTGATAAATTCCTTTTAATGTGCAAAATGAAGTGCCACAAGATGCTATTAGCAACAATATTAAAGACAGAATCAGTGTCACAGACGGACTGTATCTGTGGCTGGCAGTGGCAGGGTGACAGTTGCAGTGAGTGGAGGATGATGGATCAACACTCTGACAGATCCCAGGCTGGAATTCCCCAGGCAATGGGAGGGGGGGGGGGGGGAAATCACGCTGCAGAACTGAGCAAGCCCACACAGTGACAGATCTGACACAACACACCACCACCGACACAGATCAGCAGACACTGTGGGATTGTGATGATGTCATCACTCACTGACACATTGCACATGTGATGGGTGTCCAGCTGGCCAGGTCACACTCGCACAGACAGGAGACATCAAAGTGCGACATTACCTTCCTCCGCAGGCACAGCTCTGCCTCTGCTGATGAATTGGAAGAGAAGGGCTGGAACTCCACAGTGATCAACAGCTGCCAGCAGGCTTGCAGTAAGGGACTGAGTCTGAGAGGAACACTGGAAGGAGCGACAGCTCAACTGCTACACTGGCCCCAGACACCCGGCATCTTCCTCTGTCCTTTCTTCCTCCCCTCTGCTGCCCCTCCTCTCAGCTAAAGGATCATTCATGATGTGGCGATGTCCCTCACAAAGAGAATGCCGGCCTGTGCTGCGCCCAGGCACCCCTTGGTGGCAGTATGCCCTAGGCGGCCACCTAGTTTGCCTAGTGGAAGCACTGGCCCTTTAATAGGGTGAAAAACTTACCCTACCATTCACTCCCACAGGCTTCTTCCTATTAATGCAACTGTCCCTCAAAGCTCACTGTGAACCTAAACAGAAGTATCACAGCCACTGCACACTTCACCCAGCTAAATGATTAGCTAGTAAAAGCAGCCTCAGCTTGCTCCTTCAAAGTCCCCATGATTAAACCCTGGGGGCGGGACGAAACACATTGGGGCATGGCCTTGATGGAGCGAGCTGAGGCTGCGTTTACCTGCTAATCATATAGCCGGGTGAGGTGTGCAGTGGATCATTTTTCTTAACTTCACAATGAGCTTTGAGGGACTAGTTGCATTCATAGAAGGAATCTTGCTGGAGTGAGTTGTGATGGACTCATCCCTAGCCTGCACCTTCAGTGACAGCAGTATATAACCCACGGGGCTTCAGTTGCCTGAGCAGGGTCCCTAAATCTGATCCATTGTCCCTCGAAGCTGCTTTACTTCATTGCACCGTCGATTGCTGCTCTATGACATCATCACTTATAACACAAAGAGCAGGGGCTCCTCTTCTGTACTGAAATTGCTCACTCTGATTGTACTGCAAACTCTGAGTTTCTCACAGTGTGCATTAGAAGCTGTTGCATGTCAGGGCATACATCATTTCCTGACTAAGGGACGTCCAGTATCATCTAGAACTTTCCTCCCCAGCTAAAGTGTCCCTAGCCTGCCCTTTTTATTGATTGGATTTCAGTTTTTTGAATTGTGGAGGCTCAGCATCACATATAAACATTACGTAGGGCAGCCTGCATACAAATACAACGTGCTAGGATCATCCATGCCTCCAGACTGACCTCCACCCATCAAAGCATTTTGATATTTGCATAACTCTTGAGAGGAGTAACTGAAGCAGGGTGCTGTGAGGTTTTCAGGAAGCTTTGCACAGTATCCTGCTAGTCACTCCTGCCAGCCATGATCTATCTGCATAGCATAGAGAAACACAGAGACCCAGTGATGACATCATTGGGTCTGATGTAATAAAAAAGGAAAAGATTTACTGGAAAATTTCAACAAATTTTTTTATGTGGGGTAGTGGTAAACCAGGAAAGGCAAAATATAAGTAGATTACACTTTAGCTTTTGAAACCAGTGAACAGCTTTTCACTTTGAACAGCTAATCAGCCCCAAGAGAACCGTCTATTTTTTAAAGTGAGATCAAGAATGCTGATGTTCAGAATATCACAACAGTACTAAATCATCCACAAAAAGGGGGATCATGGAATTCTACTGATGAAAATGCTGAAAGAACCCTTGTGCTGTTGTGTAAATAGCGTGCTTATATAAAATTGTACGGCCGCATTATTTCTACCTCAACATGTAATTATATGTAGTAAATATAACATTTAAAGTTTACTTAGCAACAAGTGAGTAATTCAAACATTATAAACATGGCATCTGTATGGTAAAGCTGAAGATCTAGAAATTACCTGTTTCCTGGGAACATTTCAATAGAAGGTTTATGGAATAGATAGACAGTAGAGTGACTGATATCAGAAGCAGTCTACAAAGGAAAAAAAATAGATTCCATTACATTATGTAAAAGCAAAAAAATCAAGAAGAAGTAGATGCAAATGACATGGTATTCAAAAAAGACGGTCAAGGATTATGGAAAGTATGCTGGCTATCGCTAGTCTGACTTCTCAGTTGAATGTATATGCCCATCAATATGAGGGTCAGAATTACTTCATTTTTTAATTAGAAACAGACATGACTGATTGGTTTGGATTTCTATTGATTCTTTGCATGTTGGATAAAATGCAAATTGTACAACGGCAAAATCTGTACAATAGAGAATATGTAAACCCAACACTCCATATTCCTGATATGTGCCTGCTGCACTTGTGTGAAAACGGATTCTGTACTTTTTGTATTGCTTCCTTTGTGTGAAATTCCCGATGTCCATTCCAGTCCCTCTGCTTTCCTTTCAAAAACTGACCACACTAGGCAGGAGAGCACAGTGTGGTCAGTTTTTAGCAGTGCTGAGAATTCAGTCTGCTCTCCTCCAATGATTAAAATTGTCCTGACACGCCCCCCCTTTTCTCTGCATGAGAAGATCAATGTATTGCTGTTTCTCCTCCCTCAGCTTCCTAAGCTCCTTATGCAGCTGACAACAGAGGGTATGTGATCACTTATAAAAAAGGAAAAAAATGTATTTATACTTTTTAAATTACATTTTTTTTATAACTACACACAAATGTTTTGCCTTTCCCTTCTATTTTAAACTGTATGGTTGTTTTATAAGGTAAGGGTTCACATATACTTTAAAATATAGGGGGAGTTACAGTATTTTAAAGTATTTCCAATGACTAATTTCTATAATCACTTTACACTTATAGAAAATAAGAACCGGAAGCAGAATACAGAATTGTGCCGTAGAGTGAAAGCCTATCATTTTATGTTATGCACTGCTAAAAACAGCATAATAGTAAATATTATTGAGGAGACACTGATGCAACGCTGAAAAGCAGAGAGGGTTATTTAATAAAGTCAACTAAAATCATGTGCTTTTTGCTTCAAACATCCAGTGATGTGCAGGAGAATTATACAGATAGGGGCTGTATGTGACTTAAAGCTGAGCGCCAAGCAAACATTGTCTAAATACAGGAGGACTGTGTATTCTTCCTTGAAGCTTAGTGAGCATTGGGCATTTTGTCCAGATCTGTACAGTAATCCAGTGTGAAACCGTGTCTCTGTATAGGCGCTTCATGTAATAAAGACCAGTCACTACTGTTCTCTGTCCTTGTGCACAGTGACCGGTCCTAAGTCTGCCCCTTCTGTAGTTATCTGCAGGCAGCCTGTAGAGGGTGGAGCTTGCTGGGTCCCTCTGCTTTTACAAGGTAATAACTGGGTTTGCTAAAGCATTTGGTACACAAAGTGGATTTATACAGCATTTCCTTTAGAGCAGGGATACTGAATTAAAATTCACGGAGGTCTGTTTGGTAACATTTTCTTTCTGCAGAGCTCCGAAACTCATTTTTCTTCTATTACACAAGTCTTTCACATCAAAGCTCCCTTTACATTAATGTCCTCAGTCCCCTTTTTCCCATCACAGCCCCACCGTGCATCACAACTCCCGTTCACATCAGAGCCCCCCAACATTAAAGCCCTGCTTACATCACAGCCCCCCTTCACATCACAGTCTTTCCTTGACACCACAGTCCTGTAGCAATCACAACCCCCTACATCACAGCTCCCCCTCTCCTGACATCACAGACCTTTCATATCACAGCTCCCTCCTCTCACATCACAGCCCCCCATATCACAGCTCTCCTTCTCACATCACATTTCCCAGTATTACAGCTCCCCACTCTCACATAACTCCCTATCACAGCCCCCCATTTCACAGCTCCCCCCCTCATGTCATAGCCCCCCATATCACAGCTCCCTCCTCTTGCAGACCCCCCATTTCACAGCTCCTCCCTCTCACTTCACAGTCCCCCATATCACAGCTCCCTCCCTCTCACTTCACATCCCACCATATCACAGTTCCCCACTCTGACATCACAGCTCCCTCCTATCCTTTCATAGCTCCCCCCCCTCATATCACAACCCCCTACATCACAGCTCCCTCCTCTCACATCACAGCCCCCCATATCACAGCTCTCCTTCTTACATCACATCCCCCAGTATTATAGCTCCCCACTCTCACATCACAACTCCCTCCTATCACAGTCCCCCATTTCACAGCTCCCCCCCTTATGTCACAGCCCCCATATCACAGCTCCCTCCTCTTGCAGACCCCTCATTTCACAGCTCCCCCCTCTCACTTAACAGTCCCCCCTATCACAGCTCCCTTCCCCCTCACTTCACAGCCCACCATATCACAGCTCCACCCTCTCACTTCACAGCCCCCCATATCACAGCTCCACCCTCTCACTGCTGTTAAAGTCACAGCAGGGAAGAGGGTGGGAGGAATAGAAGGAAGGATTCCTCTTCTGAATGTACCGGCTTGCCTCCGCTGAACTCAGAGCAGGGAGGAGGGTGGGAGGCATAGAAGGTTTCCACTGAGAGCGGGAGCTACCCAACTCTTCCTGGTAAAAAACGAGTGACCCAAATGAAAGGTTGGCTCTCATTTCAACTCCCCTGTAGACCTGCAGTGTTTTCCGTTCTCCTCCCTGCTCGGAGTTCAGCGGCGACAAGGTGGCACATTCAGATGCTGGAATTCAACAGCAGATGAGTACATACAGGAGTCCACCCTACCATTCCTCCCGATTATTAACAGCTGCAGTAGTTGGAGGAGAGGAATCCATTCAGGCTGCTAAGTGGTGTGGCTGCGGTCCAGATGTTAAACCTTTCCTGCCCAGTGTCATTAGTATAGTTTCAGTGCTTTTTATTAGCACTGATCACTGTATTAGTGTCATTGGGATGTCAGTCGCACTTGGTTCCCACCCAGTGTCAGAATGCCCGCCGCAGTCCCGCTATAAGTCGCTGATCGCCACCATCACTAGTATATAAAACAAAATCCCACTATATATACCGCCATTTTCAGATACTATAACTTTCAAGTAAACCAATTAATATACCATTATTGGGTTTTTTTTAGCAAAGACATGTAGCAGAATACATTTTGGCCTAAATTTATGACAAAATTAGTTTTTTTTTATTTTTTTTGGATGTTTTATAGAAAATAAGTCAAAAATATTGTTATTTTTCCAAAATTGTTGTTCTTTTTTTGTTTATAGTGCAAAAAATAAAAAATGTAGAGGTGATCAAATACCACCGAAAGAAAGCTCTATTTGTGGGAAAAAGACATAAATTTAATTTAACAGTGTTGTATGACCGCGCAATTGTCAGTCAAAGTAATGCAGTGCCATATCACAAAAAATGGTCTGGTCAGGAAGGGGGTAAATCCTCTGCAGGGCAAGTGGTTAACAACAGCTTTTTACACAGCACTATAGCTTAGTGTACTAAAGTGTTACTAAACCCAGGACTCTGCATTCACTATATCTTGTCTCCCACAGTACAGAGAACATGGAAATGCAATTGCTTTAGTAAATATAAACTGCTAAATACTTTTTCTCCTCAGCAGTTTGAACAGTCTTTTGACTTCTATCAGTGTCCAGCAGAACACTGATTAAAGCTTGTGGGAGGGGTTTTCATTCTCCTCTGATTGTCCTATGAGGCTGCAGGGCCCCTGACCCTCCATCTGGACAGCGCTGATTGGCCCTGTGCTGATCACATGCACTCCCAAGAAACATTTTTTTGCTGAAGATACACAGATTCATTGGAACTGTGCACTTTATTGTTGCATTTTCACATTTATTTGTTCACTATATATTTATTTCATCCATGTTACTTATTCACTAATATTTGCTCACTTATTGATCACTTTTTTTGGTCATGAATGTGTTTATTAATTTGCTCTGTGATTTGCTTTTATACTGTCACTTTTATTCACACTGTGCGGGTTTATTTTTTCTTTGTATTCTTTGAGTGATCCATGTTATCTATTTACAATTAATTTTGCTCGCCTATTATTGATCACCATATTTGGTCACAAATATTGTTGTTTTGCCTTATGATTTACACTGCAGGTTGGTTTACTTTACATTTATTGAGCAGCGCAGCATCAGTTAGTTTCATTTTATACACTATTGGGGTTATATTAGGTGTTTGCGGCCACTCAGGGTTTTTTAGGGCTATTGGCAGCGCAGGAGGATTTCTTTATTGAGATTTTTTTTATTTGTGGATAGAGTGGGGATGTCCAGGGGCGGAACGACCATTTGGAAACTCGGGCACTGCCCGAGGGGCCCGGGGTCAGTAGGGGGCCCCATGAGATGCCCCTGGTACCTTTTTCATAGGCTTTTTTGAGTTTGGGCAAGGACACAGGGGCCCCATGATCCCCTATTGCCCGGGGGCCCCATGAGTTGTCAGTCCGCCCCTGGGGACGTGTACGACAAATTTTGATTGCTATGACTCCTTTAAGGATTTTCACCCTTCTGTCTGTTCCGTTGACGATTGTCACAGAAAAAGAAAGTGAGGGGAAATACAAAATGTCAAAGTTGACCCCAGAAGAAAAGAGAAGAGGAAACCTTCCAATGGGAACACTTACTCTGGGGACACTTGCAGTGAGATGGGGAGATTTTCTCTACCTGTTCCGCTTGTGAGACAGAAAGCGAAGGGGAATTTCCTCAAGACATCAAAAAGTAAAATGACAGGGTTTTAAACCTTTCCTACTCTACCCAAACTAGAAAAAAAAAAGTTTTCGCTATACATGCACTTTAAAGTGTATCTAAATCCAGTAATGTACTTTATTGCAGCTACCAGTCCTTTCTGTGATGGCAGCATTTGTTTACTGTATTTTTGTTCCTACGTTTAGTTCACACTGAGCTGAGTGTTTTCAGGCATTTTTTAAGCCTTTTTATCAGGAGTTTTTTAGTGTTTTTTTTTTTTTAGCAGATTTGCAAATATTATAGGTGTTTTTCAGGCATTTTTCATTTAGATGTTTTTGCTGTGGCCAAAAAAAATAGAAATATCAGTTTGATCTGAAAATGCCTGAAAAAAACACTCATTCCCACTGTTCAGGCGGTTTCTATTAAAGTCTATGGGGACAAAACACTCAGATCTGCCTGAAAAGTTGCTCAAGTCCTTTTTTAAGTGGCAGGCATTTTGCTACAGGACAGAAAATTCTCAAATGTGAATAAGGGGCCATTGGAAATAATGGGATTTTACATGTTAAGTGTTTCGGATCGTTGAGCTTTGAGATGAAATACGTTCAAATGCCAGCATAAAAAAACTGTCCTCTGTAGTTTCATGTTTAATCTGTCAGTTTGAATAGAATGTACATTTTACAGTGCACCTGACAATTTGTAAAACTTGATAAAACAGCCATACGATATGAACAACACCACCAGGGGCGGACTGACCATTTGGAAACTCGGGTACTGCCCAAGGGCCCGGGGTCAGTAGGGGGCCCCATGAGATGCCCCTGGTACCTTTTTCATGGACTTTTTTGAGTTTGGGCAAGGACACAGGGGCCCCATGATCCCCTATTGCCCGGGGGCCCCATGAGTTGTGAGTCTGCCCCTGAACACCACTATAAAGCAGGTGATATACAGCTTGTCTGCTCTGCTATGTAGGTGATGACTCTTCCTGTTGAGGTCAAGAGCTGACCTACCCCCCTCCTGCACTTCTCTGCTGGTCTATAGCTGTGATGGGGGACCGTAGTAGGAACTATGCACACTACAGTCCCTAAAATTGTGAATTTTTGGGGGCACTTGTACAGATTACAGTTATATTAGAACATTTTAGGAGCTGCTGGGTATACAATCACAGCCAACAAGACAAAACTTAATAGGTCCCTTTGTACTTGTGAGTAGTTTGTCTTCTTGCCGCCAGCCACACACTATAAAAGGAAATGAGACGTCATAAAACTGCCACTTTTTTTTTCTTACAAGGGTTCTGGGAAGTGATGTGGTTTCCGATCTAGTTTCACTGAACTTTATATATTTGTTTTAGCTTCAGCTAAACACCAGCAAAAAGACTGTCAGTGTGTGTTTTATTTCTCAATCTCCTGTTATTTTTTTTTTTTTTTATGGAAGCTGTAAAGTGATTCTAAAGCCTTATTTTTTTATGGAAAAAAAAGAACAAACATGTCTATACTTACCTCCTGTGTGCTGTAGTTTTGCACAGAGCAACCTGGATCCTCCTCTTCTCAGGTCCCCAGCAGGCTCACCTTGCCCCTCCCTCCTGTTGGGTGCCCCCACAGCAGGCAGCTTGCCATGGGGGCACCTGCTGCTCCATTCACACACAGATCCTCGGCTCAGCCCAGTCTGCTCTCTCTTCTCATTTGCTCACTGGCTGTGATTGACAGCAGCGGGAGCCAATGGCTCCCGCTTCTGTCTCAGCCAATGAGAAGAGGAAGTCCCAGGATAGCCAAGACTCCAGTGCACATCACTGGATCGAGAAAGGGCTTAGGTGAGAATTAGGGGGCGGGGGGCTGCACACAGAAGGTTTGTTACCTTGATGCATAGAATAGTAAAAAACCTTGAGCCTTTAGAACCACTTTAAGTTGTCAGTTGTTCTGTAGTTCAGATGAGCACTGACACAGTCCTGTGTGCAGGCTCCCTTTGTTTTTACACCTGCATCCACCCCAGGCTATGTGCGGGCAGGATATAGAAGAGAATGCAGATGCATGGAAACACCTGCATATACAAATTTGAAATGTGAGTAGGAGCAAATACAAAAACCCAGACAGTTTTTGCATTTGGATCAATACACCCGCTCCTGCCCTCATGTCAAATATTGACATGCGGCTTCATGCAGCTGTGCTCATGCAGCTGCTGCATCTACATACACCTCTATAGGCTGCGCGCACGCAGTCTGAGGCAGATGCAGGCACAGTAACAAAGGGAACCTCTTTACAGGACACAATCTTATTTGCACAAATATAAGGGTTTCTATTCAAGATGTTATTGCTGAAAAAGAGATTAAACTAAAGTAATATTTCTGTAAGAATTGTATGCATTATAAAATCAAGTAACATAATTTAATTATGTACTAGTATTCACCTTTTATTTTGCAGTAATGCTGTACTTTCATTTTGATGTATATGTATTAATACCATTAATTAAAATCAGGTATTGGGCTACAGATTTCAATTTAACTAAAAATAATTAATCTATCATACGTGGGGCGTTCAAGTCAAATTGGGACTTTTGAGTTTATATAATAAAATAACAATTTTCGAGCAGAGAAAACTGCATTTATTTTTTGACATAGTCCCCTGCAACATTTATACACTTGACCCAGCATTTAACTAATGCCTGGAAAGCTTTGGCATAGAGAGATAGATAGATAGATAGATAGATAGATAGATAGATAGATAGATAGATAGTACGCCTGAACAGGGTCAGACTGACAACTCATGGGGCCCCCAGGCAATAGGGGATCATGGGGCCCCTGTGTCCTTGCCCAAACTCAAAAAAGCCTATGCAAAAGGTACCAGGGGCATCTCATGGGGCCCCCTACTGCCCACGGGCCCTCGGGCAGTGCCCAAGTTTCCAAATGGTCAATACGCCCCTGCGCCTGAACCATCCTAAGGCAGCCTGCTTTGCTTCGTCATCAGTGTCGAAATGCCCCCTTACAGCCTGAAACAGGTCCAGGCTGTAAAGGGGATGATGGCAATGCCCAGTTGCTGTAATGTGCTGCAGTATGAGCTTGTGCATTGTCCTGGAGAAACAGGATGCCCTCAGTGATCAAGCCAGGCCGTTTTTTTTTCCGCAGAAACATATGCCCATCACTCAGAACATAACAGTAATCTTGGTATTCAGCGTGCACTAACTTTTTGAAAATTCAAATGTTTATGAATGATTGTGTTCTTCACAGAAAGGTTTGTCTCTTGTGCAATTTCCCGACAGGTTATGCGACAATTATCCAGGATAAGGCATTCCACACGCTGAATGTTCACAGGAACGACCACATCCAGGATCGTCACTGACGGACGTATGGCCATCTTTGAAACATTTACATCATTCAAATGTCTTACTGTGGCTGAGCATCTCATCACTGTACTGTGCTAGAAGACTTCTGTAGATATCCACGGGTTTTAGGCCTTTGTTCACAAGAGACTTCATCACCACATGCTGTTCCATGCACACACTAACACTGATGTCTGCCATCTGAATCAACGGTCTCTTGACTGGCCTGCGACATGTGTACCACCTATCAGTACACACTTGCCACTTACTACTGCATGTAGTACTGCCACGCTAGCATTCCTATTTATACCTGTAAAATTAAAAGTCCCAGCGTGACTTGAACTACCCTCGTATAAAAGGGTCTAGTGACACTGAGGAACTACACCAAAAATGCATTCCACTATGAGTTCAAGGTCTCTCACCTGCACAGCTATCAAATACAAGCACTGCATCTTCATAGATTTAAAGGGGTTGCCTGCTTGTAGAACTGGGTATCTTCAGCTGCAAAAACAAACGGCTGATTCACGATGTATGGACCTCAGCACCCATGAGAATGAGGCCATAGGCTGCCAACTATGGTCCAGCTTACTTTTGTACAAATGGGAGAGGGAAATGGGAAATTTGTCAAACTTTTCTGACCCATTAGGTCTTTCTGTTTGTGGCACTGGTCCCTGTGAATGCACCAAAAGAATATATATATGAATATATATTTCATATATATAATATATGAAATATAAAATAAGTACTAAATGAAAAATCCCCTCAGTTAAGCTAGTTAAACATAATCCATTTTGTTTTTTACACTGTCATGTATATGTTTTATGTTCTTAAGCTCGGTACACACAGACCAAAATTGAGCAGTTTTTCATCTGTGTGAGGTCCGCCTTGTTCAACAGAAGTGGGACTGCTGGAAAACTTTAATTTTATCAGCAGCTGCAGCCAACTGAATGTAGAAATCCTCCATCTACAGTTGTGGCCAAAATTATTCAACCCCCACTGAAATTGAGTGTTTTGGCCAGTTTGACATTGCTTTTGATCATTCAGTCATCTTGCTTACATTTACATTAAAGAGGCACTTGTAGGTCAGACAAATATAACATAACAGTTATAATGAAATAACCACAAATGTCTTTTCTGTGCTCACAGCATTATCAGTTTTATTCAACCCCCAAGTGACATTCAATCTTAGTACTTAGTACAGCATCCTTTTACAGTTATAACAGCTTTTAAACGTGAAGCATAGCTTGACACAAGTGTCTTGCAGCGATCTACGGGTATCTTCGCCCATTCTTCATGGGCAAAGGCCTCCAGTTCAGTCACATTCTTAGGCTTGCGCACTGCAACTGCTTTCTTTAAGTCCCACCAGAGGTTCTCAATCGGATTTAAGTCTGGTGACTGCGATGGCCACTCCAAAATGTTCCAGCCTTTCCTCTGCAACCATGCTCTAGTGGACTTGGAGGTATGCTTGGGATCATTGTCCTGTTGAAAGGTCCAACGTCTCCCAAGCCTCAGGTGTGTGACGGACTGCATCACGTTTCCATCCAATATCTCCTGGTACTGAAGAGAATTCATGGTACCTTGCACACGCTGAAGCTTCCCTGTACCTGCAGAAGCAAAACAGCCCCAAAGCATGATTGACCCTCCACCATGCTTCACAGTAGGCAAGGTGTTCTTTTCATCATAGGCCTTGTTCTTCCTCCTCCAAACATAGCGTTGATCCATGGGCCCAAACAGTTCTAATTTTGTTTCATCAGTCCACAGAACACTATCCCACAACTTTTGTGGTTTGTCCACATGGCTTTTGGCATACTGCAGTCGACTCTTCTTATTCTTTGGAGACAGCAAGGGGGTACGCCTGGGAGTTCTGGCACGGAGGCCTTCATTACGCAGTGTGCGTCTTATTGTCTGGGCTGAAACTTCTGTACCCACATCTGACAAATCTTTTCTCAGTTCCTCAGCAGTCACACGGGGACTTCTCTCCACTCTACGCTTCAGGTAGCGCACAGCAGTCGAAGTCAGCATCTTCTTTCTGCCACGACCAGGTAGCGTTTCAACAGTGCCCTTTGCCTTGAATTTGCGAATGATGCTTCCTAAGGTGTCTCTTGGTATGTTTAACATCTTTGCAATCTTCTTATAGCCATTGCCCTTCCTGTGAAGAGAAATCACCTCTTCTCTTGTCTTCCTGGACCATTCTCTTGCCTTCACCATGTTTGTAACCACACCAGTAAATGTCTAGAAGGAGCTGAGTATCACAGTCATTTTAAAGCTGCCTAATTGGTGCTTATTATGCTTGATTGCTGCTCGGTGACATCCACAGGTGTTTTCAATACCTGATGGAAAGCACCTGTATGAACCTCTGTTCTTCAGAGTGGTAGTCTTTAAGGGGTTGAATAATTGTGGCAATGAAGAAACCACATAAGAACCATTTACTACTGTATTACATAAACAATTGATGTCATTTTAGTTGCATTTGGGTAGTTACAACGTCCTTGTAGGATTTGATTCTGAATACAATTCCAAATGTACACTATAGTCCCTAAACCCCTTTACAGCATTGGGGGTTGAATAATTTTGGCCACAACTGTATCTCCCTCACTTGTGAGGATGGAGGAATCCCTTTGGTTTTTTTCCAGTCAGCAAAATAAAAACACGTATTCCCAGCTTTATATGGTGCATTACGTTGTGTATGCTTATATAATATATCACACTAAATTTATTTCCATGTCTAACCAAGCAGTAATCGTCACCTGTATTTAAGGTGACCCTGCCTCTACACAAAATATTTTCAGCAAAAGCATACCTGGTTCCCAAACTCAGTTCTCAAGTAACACCACCAGGCTATATTTTGGGAATTTCCCTTAGATAAAATAGCTTTCATAAATACAATATACCAAGCCACTGCATTGATTTAACCACTTCCTGTCCGGACACTTTTACCCCCTTCCTGACCAGGGCATTTTTCAGCTTTCAGCGCTATCACACTTTGAATGACAATTGCGCGGTCATGCAACACTGTACCCATATGAATTTTTTACCATTTTTTTGAGACAGATAAAGCTTTATTTTGGTGGTATTTATTCACAGCTGGGATTTTTATTTTTTTATAAAATTTTGCAAATAAATAATCTTTCATCATAAATCTTGACCAAAATGTATTCTGTTATATTTTTAGTAAAAAGAAAATAAGCCAAATTAGTTTATAACCAAAAATTATAATTTTTAAACATTTTTTTTACATTTTTTTTTACATACTGTCACCCTAGCAGTACAGTGTCACCATGGTGACACCGTACTACTTGTGGGGGATGATGAAGATTTTTTTTTTTTTTACAGTGATTGCTTTTACACCCATATAGGATGTAAAAGCAATCATTTCTCTTTCTCCCTGTTTGCATTCTTGCAGCCATTGAGAAATACTGAGTGAGCTGTGATTGGTCACACCTTGTCACATGGTACAAGGCTGTTGTGAATAGCCTTGTACCATGTGACCTCTGTGATCATTCACAGATTTCACAGGTAGTAAGCAATGATGTCACAAGTGACATCTTGCTTACTACTTTGCATGTGATCACTGATTGGCCAATCAGTGATCACATGATTGGGACCTCATACAGAGGTCCCGTCCGACGATCGGAGTTTCACTGTGTCCGGAGGACACAGCGGGCACTGGATCGCGGTGCTGCGCGCTCCCAAAGAGCGCGCACAGCTAGAAAAGGCAGGTGCCGTTTATGAACGGCAACCCGCCCCTGGAGTGCCACCACCCTGCCGTTTATAAACAGCAGGTGGATGGCAAGTGGTTAAAGAATCAGTACAAGATGAAGGAAATCCTGAAAACATGATGTGTTGGGGATACCTAAGGACTAAGTTTGGGAACCATTGCTGTAAAAGAACACTCTAATGTACACACTCTTGAATCATAAGAAAATCTTCCTTGCAGTCTGCATGGAAACCAATGATTCTATTAGCATCAATCCCCTGGGTCCCTCACAACTCTCACTGGTTCTGTCTGCTGACCAACCCAGAGGATCAACACTTCCAGAAGAGATGGTTTCCCTGCAGACCAAAGGGGACCATTTCTTAGACTGGATTTCTGGACTGGTGTTCAGCAATGCAGGCAGTGGTAAAAGGTAATAACTTTACAGCAGAATATAGAAGCCTTACAAGAAGATGAGGTTTAATGTTGAAAAAATGTAAAGTAATGTACCTGGGGCCAAAAACATGAATGCAAGTGTCAGGAAAGGACTCATCGCTGGTGGTGCTGGAGCTCACCTGCTCTATGGGCTGCAGTACCAGTTCTTACCAGCGAGTGTGTCAGGAAAGGACTCACCGCTGGTGGTGCTGGGGCTCACCTGCTCTATGGGCTGCAGTACCAGTTCTTACCAGCGGGTGCTTTTCAGCAATCAGGATCTCACTCCTGCAATCAAGCCATCAACTGAGGCTGATTGCAGGAGGTGTATTTAAGCAGTAACCAGGCCTTCAATCAGTGCCTTGGTGTTTGTTCCCTTGAGCCTCTGTTACCTGCTACCCGCTACCCGTTACCCGCTACCCGCTCTGTCTCCTGTCTTCCTCTACTTCCCATGGTTGATCTCCCGTGTATGACCCCGGCTAGCCTGACTACACTTGAGTGCTGTATATATATATATTGGGTGAAGGTTTTTGATTATTTGGGTTTGTTTGCACTGTATGTTGTTATACACTGGTGTAGCTCACAATAATATATATTTATTACATCACTCCTGAAGCCTGCTATTCCCTGTGTCAGTCCACACATTTCTGGTCATATCCGGGTTACTGACAGCAAGTTACTTGCCGGGGGGTTACCTTTGGGGAGGTTCAAGGATGGAAAAAGATCTGGGGGTTCTAGTAGATCACAGGCTCAGCAATGGCATTCAATGCCAAGCTGCAGCATACAAAGCAAGCAGAATATTATCATGCATAAAAAGGGTATTTACTCAAGGGATAAATCTATAATTCTACCATTTTACAAGACTCTGGTTCAGCCATATCTTGAGTATGCTGTCCACTTCTGGTCACCAGTCCTCAGAATGAAGGTTCTGGAGTTGGAGAGAGTCCAGAGAAGGGCGACACAGCTAATAAGAGGACTGGAGGACCTCAGTTATGAGGAACAACTACAAACATTAAACCTATTTTCCCTGGAGAAGAGACACTAGAGAGGAGATATGAAAGCGATACACAATTACCTAAGTGTTGATTTCTGAATAGGGAGGAAACTATTCAGTTCAGGAAGCTTAAGAAGACATGCGGCCACTCATTGAAATTGGAGGAGAAGCGGTTCAATCTTAAACTGCTCAGAGGGTTTGTTACTGTTAGAGCGGCAAAGATGTGGAACGTCCTCCCACAATCAGTGGTGTCAGAGAGAAGTGTCAATAGTTTCAAAAAAACTATTAGATAGGCATTTTAGTGAACAAAATATACAGGGATATGGGAAATGGTATTGATCTAAACACACAAACATACACACACTTACACAGGTTGAACTAGATGGACTGATGTCTTTATTCAGCCTTACCAACTATGTAACTATGAAAGAAGTACAATGTGTAGGTGGATTTTCCCTTTAGAGGTATGACTTTTCTAAGAAAATGTTGTATACAGCTACAGGGACATTTAAGCATGGAATGTGCTAGAAAAGGGTGTCTCTTTAAAGAGTCATAGCTTGCCTACTATTTAATCTCTTAACGGCCTTTTGAATCAGTTGAAATGTCCCATGACTCAAAGCAATGTACTGTGAGAGGAAGCATTTTGACACACAGTGTCAAAGACCTATAGCCGAGAAATGTACAGTAATAGTCTTGGAATGTTTGCAAAGAGCACACTAAGAACAGAAAAAGATATCAATTGCGATATACTGTACCATCTCACAAACCCTCACTTCTAACAGCAGTCATCCATCCCACAAATTCCTAAACATTAAAAACAAACTACCATAGATTAAGGAACACTATATGGAATTCATACATTCCACTTATACATAAATAGTACATTCCTCCCCTCCATGGGCAAAAAAAATTGATATGCACAGGACCAGATTGATACTTCCTGACCCCCCCCAGCCAGCGGTCAACACCCCCCCCATCACACAAACTACAGTCAAGTGGCTACTCCAATTTTCAGTTCATCAGATCAGAAGTCTAAACCACAAAAGCCACACAGACCACACAGATGGATGCACAGAAGCAGAAGAGACCATTTGCCTACTTTGTATCAATACATTTTGAACTGACAGAAGAATAGAGCAATCTCCTGTCCTGTACTATTAGCAGTTAAGTTCTGTGTTTACAGGACCAGAGCACACAAAGATAAACCCCAGAATGAACTATTAAAAAAAAAATGTGTACAAACACAAGGACAGTTTCAATGAGTTCCTAGCTGGAATGTATAGTCAGGTGCAGTTAGCTTTCCCACCTGTGGGTGGCCTAGTGCCATTATTGCGTGGGGAGGGGGCCTTGTATTGGAATTGGTCTTTTAGAGACTTTGTTAAGTGCCTTGAGAAAGGAAAGTAGTCTGGTTGGATACAGAACTTGTGAAAGACTTTGGTGGCCATCTTGAGTGAGGAGACCTTTTAAATAAGGCACCCCTAGTAATTTTCAGGACACTTCTAGTGAGTGGATGGATAGGGACAGGAACCTGCTTGTGAGGCAAAGAACTAAGCACAGGGAGATGTTCCAGGCAAGGAGGGATAGTTTAGGGCAGGCTGCTTCTGCACAACATACACTCTCATATTGAAGCATAGAGCTTGTGCAGGCTGCTGAATTATCCTGTGTATTCCAGGAAAGTGCAATACCCACGCTAACTGAAGCTATCCAGTACTACACCTGACTATATACTGAAACTGTAGATGCTCTGTATCACTGTTATATCACTACCCCCTTAGGAGTTGCAAAGATTTCGGGTCTATAGCCCTACATAGCCAAGCAACACATATTTTCATGCAGACTTGCATCCAGGAATCAGAGATCAGTCCTTGAGCTTTTTTGTGATTTTATTAGGGGGATTTGAACTGGAATAGGATTAGGGGTGTACAGGATGCCCAATGGAACCGATGAACTGAGGACAACTTCCTGGAAATGTTTACAGGCCTCTACTGCAACACAGTCTCTGTTGGAGAGCTAGCCAGCGTCTCCTATTGTGCTACCCTAGAACCTAGATAAGCTCTTCCTTTACCCAGCTGTCTGGAGGTATCCCTGAGCAGGGGATGCGGTGCCTGTCACTTTAAGAGATTAGACAGTCCCAGTAGGTGACAAATCTGGTTTCCCACCAGAGTGCTCCTTTCCTTATCTGGCCCTGGGGTTGCAGGTGTACTCACTCAGTCCGTCTCCAGTGTGGCTGGTGGGTTGGTGGCTGCTACCAGGCCTTCTAGCTAGGCTGCTCCTCCCCTACTACACAGATGGTTCTTGCTCTGGGGGCCAGTGAGGGTCTGAGTTTTCATCCTTCCCAGGTCCACTGCCTGTAAGTGAACCCCTTTCTCCATCTGGGCTCCCTCCCAGGCTCCTGCCTTCAGCCTCACATCTTCCTCCAAAGTTCTAGAGCAGGAGGAAATTCCAGAGGTCTGGTCTGCAGAGCCTTTCAGCTCTGACCAAAGTTTGACTCCTGCTAGCTATCACACCTTGACTACTCAGCCTTCCTAGCTAACAAGCAGGCTCTTAGCTCCCCCAAGCTGGCTATGACTGTGCTCCATTGTATACCTGTGCCAAGAACAGTTTGCTCAGAACTTATGTAAAGGATATCAGTGTGCTATCCATTATGTAAGAGTGATTCCTCCCAAACATCGTACCCATTATAGACCTCACCTACAAATGCATCAGCAGGCAGGGCAGCAATCTGGACCTTTGTTAGGCCCCATACACACTGGGCACCTAGCCCCTGGGCATCCAATCCTGAGGTTTAGGTGGCCCAGGAGGCACAGGTGCCATATTCTGATCTGCTGCTAGCAGCCTGTAAAAGTCTATGACAGGCTGATATGTGTTGGGCTGTATGGGGCTGAACTTTGTACCAAGTGATACTCGAATCTAGGGCTATGTGTATTCCAGGACAAATGCTCGGAGCACAGATGTTCTGCCATATACTTTGACAGGCTGCAGGCAGCAAGGCTGAATGCTGCACCTGTGCCTTCTGGATGCACTAAATGCCAGGACATGAAGCCCAGTGTGCAAAGGGCCTTACCAATAGCCAATCACATCTGTGGGTAGTTGTGTGCCACCAAAAACTTGGCCTATGCTGGCTATGCAGAAATCTGCTCCTGAATATGCATCATACTGAAGACCGTACACTGTACACTATGACAAAATCTGTAGAGCCTGTAATATGACTTCAGGTTTTTACCTAAATGATCTGGTCAATGTTACAACTATTAGTCATTTAATATTGATGATAAACACTAGGCTGTTGGCATTAAATTCACTCAGACAACATTACATAGCTACCCTGCCATTCCCCTTGTGCAGGGTGCTGGCTTTGTGTTTAAGAAAATACATGCCAGTAGTCCACTGGTTTGTGCACCACTGGTCACAATAACATACAGTATATGCGTTGCAGTAATGTGTAGTATAATGTGTGATACCACAACACATGTTATTGTATGAGTATACCGTATGTGCCTTACTGTGCTCTGGCATTCAGTGTGACTGGCACCCTAATGACATTTACAGGGCAACATAACAGGCACCCTAATGACATTTACAGGGCAGCATAACATTATCATGCACAGAAGTGCATTGTGGTATGCTACATTCACTGTTAATTTTGAAGCCAAATTTCAGTTTTGTTTTAGTCATAGTCTTTTGACTAAAATGCCATTTTAGTTTTAGTCATATTTTAGTAACTTGAATTGTTTTAATTTTAGTCGACTAAAATCTCCAGTACATTTTACGCAGCTAAAATCTCAAGTACATGTTAGTTGACTAAAATCTCCAGTAACACCGACTCAGCGTAGCAGGAATGTGTGATGAGTGGGTGGGGGGGGCATATTTAGAAAAATTAGATGGGAGTGTGCAGTATACTTTTCGGGGATGGGGAGGTGACTTGAAAGTGGGGATGGGGAAGTAAATGGAAGTGAGGGAGTGCATAGGGCAGGGTGCTTTATACTTTGGGGATGAGGAGCTGACCTGCAAGTGGGGATGGGGAAGTAAATGGGAGTGAGGGAGTGCACAGGGCAGAGAACTGGACAGTCTGGGGAGGCTGTCATATTACACAGTGCTAAGCACTGCTACCTTGCTGGGAGATGAAACACTCACTGCACCACATCCAGCCTGACATGAATCTAAATAAAGAATTCCTCTGTGGTTTGCAGGACGTTGTTCCAGAACTCCCAGGCAGCAGGCAGACAGAGGGAGCCTGTGTCTCTCAGCTAATACAGCTTGACTGATAAAGTCAGGGGGCTAGGGCTTTAACAGACAGGAAGAGCTCCAAGGAAAGTGCAAGTTTAGGTGGATAAATGTCCCTCCCTCACATTTTTGTTCTGTTTTTGTTCGTTGGTGAAAATACTAATTTTCATGATAGTTTTTGTCAATTGACTTAATTCTAATGTTATTTTCATTTAGTTTTCATCACTGAAAATATACAGCTGATGAAAACAATGATGAAAATATTTTTGGCAACTAAATTAACACTGGACTAAAATTAGAATTGATTTTCATCAATTGACTTTATTCTAATTTTATTTTTCATTCAGTTTTGAGCACTGAAAGCATGCAGCTGATGAAAACTATGATGAAAATTAAAGCTTGTAGAAGGAGTTTTCATTCTCCTCTGACTGTTCTATGAGGTGGTGTTGATTGGCCATGTGCCGATCACATGCACCCTCCCAAAAAGAAAAACTCTATAGCAATACATACCAAACAGATCATCTGCAGACTTACCACTACTGCTCCAACAATGGCAGATGGATTGGGGACAGTAGAAGAAGGGGAGGTTTAGATAAGACAGGATCAAACAGACTTTTTACACAATGTAGAAGATTAACCCCTTAGGTTCCACAGTCAGTATAACAAGCACACTTTAGTGCATATACAGACTGGTTTTACTGTTGTTGGTTTAGTAACACATTAACCACATAAATGCCGCCCTATAGCAGATATACTGCACAAAATCACATATATATACGTATATTTCCAGGTAAGGGGCGCGCGCGAGCCACCATTTGCAGTCGCGGCTGTCAATCAGTGATTACCCGCCGACACCTGATGAATACCAAGGATCTCTGATGGGGAGGAGGGCTGCTTTGTTTACTAACACTCCTCCTCCCTGTCTACTCGGGCACACTGCTCTAGATGGCTATGCACAGCACAGCCATCCAGAGCAGTGTCCTTACAGTGAAGCACCAACACACCACCCCCCAGTACAACACTCCCAGCACACAGATAACCCTTTGATCGCCCCTTATGTTAACCCCTTCCTGCCCATTAGTACAGTGTCAATGCTTTTTGTTAGCACTGATCACTGCATTGGTGTCACTGGGGATGTCAGTGACTCCAAGTCAGTTCCCCCCAGTGTCAGAATGCCCACCGCAGTCCCGCCATAAGTCGCTGATCACTGCCATTACAAGTAAAAAAAAAACAAAATTCCAGTATCTATACCGCCATTTGTAAACTCTATAACTTACACGTAAACCAAATTAATTTACACATATTGGGATTTTTTATTAGCAAAGATGTGTACCAGAATACATTTTGGCCTAAATTTTGGACGAAAATTTGATTTTTTAAATTTTTTTACTGGACATGTTTAATAGCAAAAAGTCAAAAATATTGTTTTTTTCTCAAAATTGTTGGCCTTTTTTTTTAGAGCGCAAAAAAATTAAAACCGCACAGGCGATCAAATACCACCAAAAAAAAAGCTCATTTTGTGGGGAAAAAAGGACGTAAATTTAATTAGTGTGCAGCGTTGCATGACTGCGCAATTGTCAGTTAAAGTAACGCAGCGCCGTAACACAAAAAATGGCCTGGTCAGGAGAGGGGGGGATCCTTAGGAGGGCAAGTGGTTAATACAATGCACATTAATGCAAAACAATACATGTTAACACACCGCAACAATGGATATGGGCCCTTTTCTGAGACCACTGATGCGCTTCTCAAGAAATGTAGAGCATGAGATGAAGACTGCACAGTAAAGGAAAATGTGACAATAAGTTTCACTCTATACCAGAAGCATTTGAAAAGAGTGGTCAACCTAGCTGCAAGTAATTGTAAAAACGACCGAATAAAGACGAACAGAGCAGATTTTCTGATGCTTCTGATGCAGTTTGTTGATTTACAATTATATGGTGCTTTCCCTGGCATCATCATCATTCAGGCCTGATCAGTCTAGACCAGTGTTTCTTAACCTTTTTTCAGTCAAGGCACCCTTTAAAATTATGGACATTCCCGAAGCACCCTTTAAAATTATGGACAGTCCCGAGGAACCCTTTAAAATTATGGACAGTCCCGAGGCACCCTTTAAAATTATGGACAGTCATGAGGCACCCTTTAAAATCATGGACAGTCCTGAGGCACCCTTTAAAATTATGGACAGTTCCGAGGCACCCTCTAAAATCATGGACAATCTCGAGGCACCCTTTAAAATCATGGACAGTTCTGAGGCACCCTTTAAAATTATGGACAGTCCCGAGGCACCCTCTAAAATCATGGGCTGTCCCGAGGCACCCTTTTAAATCATGAACAGTCCCAAGGCACCCTTTGAAATTATGGACAGTCACGAGGCACCCTTTAAAATCATGGACAGTTCCGAGGCACCCTTTAAAATCATGGACAGTCCTGAGGCACCCTTTAAAATTATGGACAGTTCCGATGCACCCTCTAAAATCATGGACAATCTCGAGGCACCCTTTAAAATCATGGACAGTTCTGAGGCACCCTTTAAAATTATGGGCAGTCCCGAGGCACCCTTTTAAATCATGGACAGTCCCAAGGCACCCTTTGAAATTATGGACAGTCCCAAGGCACCCCATTCTAAAATGTGAAAACTATTCTAATAGATTTATATACGTAACACACCAACATTCACACACATAGGACACCCAACATTAGAGGTGATTTATTCTTTCAGTGCAAATACACTTTTGCCCACCAATACTGACTAGTATTCCAATGTTTCTCTTCTCCATCAGTTGTTCTCCATCACTGAGCTAATGTGACCCCAGCACTGATGGAGAGGGGCAGGGGAGGGTCAAACTAGGATGCCGTGCAGACAGCTGACATCCTCCTTATCAACTGATGATGTCATTGGTTGTCAGGACACTGGTGGTTAGAAGGTTGTAATGGTGCACAGTGAAAACCTGTGGCTTTGTGTGACTAAAAGGCAGCCAATGGCTTTTATACAAGTTTTGGGCAGTTTTTAGACATTTTGCCAAGGTCCCCCAGAAGAAACCTCAAGGCACTCCAGGGTGCCTGGGCACCCCGGTTGAGAAAGGCTGGTCTAGACCACTGAGCTCTGTTTAGTTGGTGTGTATAAATGAAAGAGTCAGTCCTTCCAAAATTGATGTTTAACCACTTTCCTACCGGGCACTTATACCCCCTTCTTTACCAGGCCAATTTTCAGCTTTCAGCGCTATCACACTTTGATTGACAATTGCGCGGTCATGCAAGATTGTACCCATATGAAATTTTTTTCATTTTTTTTCTCACAAATAGAGTTTTCTTTTGGTGGTATTTAATCGCCGCTGGGCGCTTTACGGTTTGCGCTATAAACATAAATTGCAAAAATTAAAAAAATTTTTTTTTTCTTTGTTTCTATTATAACATTTTTCAAACAGGTAATTTTTCTCCTTCACTGATGTGCGTTGATGAGGCAGCACTGGTGTGCACTGATAGGCGGCACTGATGGGCACTGAAAGGCAGCACTGATAGGCAGCACTGAAGGGCACTGATAGGCGGCACTGATAGGCAGCACTAATGAGGTGTCACGGATAGTCGGCACTGATAGGCCGAACTGATGATGGGTACTGATAGACAGCACTGATAGGTGGCACTTATTGGCATCACTGCTGGGCACTGACTGGCGGCACTGCTAGGCATTGACTGGCGCAACCGCTGGGTAATGACTGGCAGCACTGCATTGATGGGCACTGGTGGGCACAGGTGGGTGGCACTGGTGTCACAGGTGGGGTGGCACAGAAGGGGGGCACTGCTGGGCACAGGTAGGTGGCACTGCTGGGTGGCACTGCTGGGCACAGGTGGGTGCACTGCTGGGCACAGGTGGGCGGAACTGGTGGGTGGCACTGCTGGGCACCGATCATCAGGGCACTGATCATCAGTGCTCTGATGATCAGTGCCGATCCCTGCTCTGAGAACTGCCAGTTCTCGGCAGTAATTTCCTCGCGCTCTGACAGCGTGAGGAAAGTGCAGCCGAGAACCGGCAATTGCATTTCCCGGTGATCAGCGTGTCATTGGACACGGCTGATCACGTGGTAAAAGGCCGCTGAAAATGCTGCGCCTGCCTTTCTCTGATCTGATCCTTATGTTAGGCTTTAAACTCTGGCTTCTGGCTTGTAGTCACTTTCTGGTTTCTGCTTTCTTGGACCTTGACCTTGCTCAGTTTGCTCAATTTGGTTGGTCCTCATTATGATTCAGATTGGACTTCAGAGATAAGTGAAGGCAAAACTTTTTTTTTTAGGTTTAGCAGGATTAGAACACCTGTCAAGTTTTTATTGCTGTCCCCATCGCCTTTAGGGAGATTCAGCCTATCTATTTGTCCTGGTGACCGTTATCACCAAGACTGAAAGTGAAAGAAAATCTCAAGGAATAGAGGGAACTCTTTTGATGGGGACCAGGGATTCTCTCCACTTTGCTGGGATTTCCTCCCACTTTCCATTGTGGCTACGTGATAGGAAGTGAAGGGAAATCTCCCCAGTGGGACATAGATGGCAAAACAACTTGCATGGGATATAACCATCCCTTACTCTCTCCAAAATTAAAAAGAAAACATTTACCTTTAGTTTTTATTGTTTAGTTTAGCCTTCTGTCTGCTGCCTGCTCTGACCTTTTGATTGACTATAGACTGCTATGCAATTCAGAGTGCCATGCTCCTAGGAGTTGTTTGCAACCAATTCCATACATACCATCAGAGGCACTGGTGAAAACCAGATACGTCTACAAATTAAAGCCCATCTCTGGGCAAAAAAAAAAAAAATTCACATACAGTGGGACTTTACCCGTACTCCACGAGTTAAAGTGTTACTAAACCCACAACAATAAAATCAGTCTGCATATGGAGTAACGCATGCTTGTTATACTCACTGTGGAACCTAAAGGGTTAATCCTCTGCATTGTATAAAAAGGCTGTTTGATCCTGACTTCTCTGATACTCCCCTTCTTCCAGTGTCCCCCTCTTATCTTCTGATAAAACATAGTGTGGAGTCACTCTGCACATGCTCAGTTTGGTGTGTATTGCTAGAGAGGGTTTTTTTTTCTTTAGAGACTGCATGTGATCAGCACAGGGCCAATCAGGACTGTCCAGACAGAGGTCAGGGGTTTTGCATACTCGTAGAGCAAAATGAAAACTCCTCCTACAACCTTTAACTAGTGCTCTGCTGGACACTGATAGAAGTCACAAGACTGCTCTATGAGAAAAGGTATTTAGCAGTTTAAATCTACTAAAATAATTGCATTACCATGTTCTGTGCACTGTGGGAGACCAGATATAGTGAATGCAGGGTCCTGGGTTTAGTAACACTTTAGGTTGCTCTTGGATTTTTACTTTTGTCTGTAGTAATTTTGAAAAACTGTTTACTTGTTTCTTTACTATCACACTCTGTAGCAAAACCACAGAATAGAGAGAGGAAATGACTGGCAGGCCTCTCTTCATTTCTCTTCTTCATTTTTGTCTAGAGGACAGGTGTAAGAAGATATACATTACTTAACTAATCCTCCAATCTTCCCAGCACAAGTGGCTCCTGTCCCCCTGCAGTCTAGTGGTCTTGTTAGAAGGATAGTTACTCAGTCTAGAGTGGGCTAAATAGACCAGGAACTGTCCACTGCTGGACCGTGGGGGAGCGCCGTTTTCCAGTGTAACAAAGGATCGGGTGAATATAAGCTTTCTCCTCATCCCTAGATAAAACGAGCAGTTGACCCGTGCAGTGCGGACACAGCCTGAATGCATGGGAAAACTTTTTTCTTGCCTGATGTTGGGCTTTCATGTGTTGACCTGAGCCTGTTATAACAAGCTTGTGACAGAGAGGATCCACTGTAGCTCTAGGACAGCCATGGCTTTGTTTCTGCCCACGGTGCATTGCTCTGTGTTTGCATCCATCTATTGGTGTTCTCGCTGTTAACAGTTAAATTGCGAAGCAATAGTGCTCTACCAGGCTGCTTTTATTAAAGTAAATGACCGTAACTCCACAGTACACACGTCTTTTGGCCAACTTTGGGAGTTGGTGGTGCAAAGTAAAAGATAAGTAAGATAAAGTAAAATATAAGCTATTTAGCATCACATAGCATGATAATCCACAGTACGTTACTTACAAGTCTCTTGGCAGCCCCTGTCTTAACTAGTCTGGGATATACTGTATGCTTTTTTTGTGCTCTGTTAAAACAATGCTGTCCCAAGATGACATTTTAGTGACCAGTAAATCACGCCCTGCAAACCAATCAACATATATTCTTTTAGGTCAACACTATAATCTGGATTTTCCTCTAAAACACAAAGCTAAAGCTAAAGCTTTCTTGCCGTCTGTGTCTCTACAGTACAAATCAAGGCTGCGAGGACAAAGCACATGGCAGTTTGTACTACTGTACAAGATTAACAAGAGAAACAGGAAGAATAAAGAATACATTTTAACTAAACGTATTAACATTTTAAATTAAAAAGTGATAAGGTCACAGCTTCCTGACAGATAATAGCCCTGATGACCAGTTCAGTACAGTGCTATCTTACAACAGTATTGTTGTGAAGATTCCATAATAACACCAGTCATATTGATAAAAACAGAAAACTGATATTTTAAATGAAAGCTAAATACTAAAGTGTCTGACTATGAATAGGGATAAATGTTCAGTTCAAAGAAGCGAAAGGGGGACATAACTGAAACCTTTAAGCTTACCATAGATGGATCGAAATGCAGACGGTTGAGCAAAAACCGGCCAAACTTTGATCCTTCTATGGGCAGGTCGGTTGTACAAAAGTCAATCTATCGATCAACTTCAGTACAATCATCTGGTTGGGTACAACCAGCCCATGGTTGAAGGAAAGGAAAGTTCATAATCTATGACCAGCCCTAGGCTTCATATACGGGGGTGCAATTGCCCATGCACAGCATATTTCTGCTGCCCAGGATTTCCTGGAGTTACGTACAGTCGTCCATAGATACGAATGGGTAAAGGCAGCTCTATGTGCCATTATCAGTGTAGAGTAGAGCATGCGCACAAACATAATGTCCCGAACGCACATTACCTGCATTCAGGACATTACGTCTGTGCACATGCACTACTTTGTGTTATTAGCAACACATAGCTGCATACAGTTGCCTCCACCTATTCATGTCTATGGGTGGCAGTACGCAGCACTATTACAACTCGGGCACCAAAATACGTAGAAAGTTTACGCGGCAGTGGCAAATGCATCCATGTGCATGTAGCCTTAAAAGAGAAGTATGGACTTAAAAAAAACAGTTATACTCAACTACGCCATCAGATCGATGCTGCGCTACTGATTGCTCAGTTCTCCCTCCTGCTTAGAAGCAGAGAGCCATAACCGTCAGTCACCGGCTCTGTGCTCTGCCTCTCCAGAGCTCACTTGAGCTCTGGGCTGTGGGGGTGGCGGTGGGGCTGGCTCAGGCTCTTGGAGGATTTGCTCAGTTCTCCCTCCTGCTTAGCAGCAGAGAGCCATAACCGTTAGTCACCGGCTCTGTGCTCTGCCTCTCCAGAGCTCACTTGAGCTCTGGGCTGTGGGGGTGGTGGTGGGGCTGGCTCAGGCTCTTGGAGGATTGCGAAGAGGCTGACCCAGCTGCCGGTCCAGGCTTCTGGGTGGATCCTGACCATATGCTCGGGATTGTTGGGCTGTGGGGGTGGAGCTAGCTCAGGCTCTAGGAGGATTGCAGAGAGGCTTACCCAGCTGCTTGTCCAGGTTTCTGGGTGGATCCTGACCATATGGTCGGGATTGCTGGACTGTGGGGGTGGTGGTGGGGTTGGTTCAGGCTCTAGGAGGATTGCGGAGAGGCTGACCCAGCTGCCGGCCCAGGCTTCTGGATGGATCCTGACCATATGGCCGGGATCGCTGGACTGTGGGGGAGGTGGTGGGGCTGGCTCAGACTCTAGGAGGATTGCAGAGAGCCTGACCCAGCTGCTAGTCCAGGCTTCTGGGTGGATCCTGACCATATGGTTGAGATGTTTTCAGAGCCTGGCCCAGCAGAGTGATGTCAGCCAACAGCAGACTTTAACCCGCTGTCAGCTGAATACGGGTCACAGAATGAACTAGAGGAGAAGTACAGTCAAAATATCTCTGGCTATACTTCTTTAAATACATTTAGAGTGTGAAATAGGTTCAGGAGGGCAGCATTTTCAATATTAAGCTAAGATCAAGAACACAGGGGCATGACCTCAAACTGCAAACTAATATTTCACCCAAAAGAATAGTTAATGCTTGGAACAGACTTCCAACAGAGGAAGTCAATCAGTAGTAAGTGAATGTAACCACTTCAATACTTGGTACTTTCAACCCCTTCCTGCCCAGGCCAATTTTCAGCTTTCAGCGCTGTCGCACTTTGAATTGCAATTGAGCAGTCATACAACACTGTGCCCAAATACAATTGGTATAATTTTTGTTTGAGACAGATAGTGCTCTTTTGGTGGTATGTATTCACCACTAAGTTTTTTTAATTTTTGCTAAACAAAAAAAAAAAGACTGAATTTAAAAAAAAACCTTTTTCTTTGTTTATGTTTGAATTTTGCAAATAAGTAATTTTTCTTCTTTACTGATGTGCGCTGATGAGGCTGCTCTAGAGGGCACTGATGAGGCTGCATTGATCACCACTAATGAGGCTGTACTGATGGGTACTAATAAGGCTGCACTGATGGGAACTGATGAGGCAGCACTGATGGGCACTGATAGGTTACACTGATGGGCATTGATAGGCTGCACTGATGGGCACTAATGAGGCTGCACTGATGGGTACCAATGAGGCTGTACTAATGGGCGCTGATGAGGCAGCACTGATGAGGCGGCACTGATGGGCACTAATAAGCTGCACTGATGGGCATGGATGAGGCTGCACCGATGGCGGCACTGATGGGCACTGATAGAAGGCACTGATGGGCATTAATAGGCTTCACTGATAGCCACTAATAATTGGTACTGATAAGCAGCACTAATAGGCACTGATAAGCTGCACTGATGGGCACTGCTGGGACTGAACCAATAATTAGGGTACTGATGATCAGTTCCCTGATTATCAGTGTAAGCAAATCACTGACAGCCTTGCTGGGTATCGGCTTTCTCTTCCTCACACAGACACAGTGTGTGAGGAAAAGACTGCCGATAACTGGTAAGTCTGTTTACATGTGATCAGCTGTGATTGGACACAAAGGACACAGCGATCACAGAGCGTGCCCGATACGTGCCCCAGGACGCATGAGCGAGGCACATTTTCAGAAAGTCTATAGACACCTTCCCAGAATGAGAGAACTGCGCTGTAGCCGTCTTTCGGCTATAGCACAGTATTAAAATGGTTAAACATGCTTGGAACAAACAGATCTATATTTTTAAGATCATCACACTGGAGCTTTCACTTGTACTTAGACTCATTACTTATTTTTATACTTAAAAAACAAAAAAGCAAAAGAGGAAGCAACAAAATTAAACTGGGTCCTGCAAATTCATTTTTTAATCTCCTTAAAGAGGTTCTTCGGTCGGGTTTCAAAAAATTAAAAGTTAGCAGCTACAAATACCGTAGCATGTGATCTTAACCATCTAGCTCTAATAATTATGACTTCCTGTTAGGAGATTAAAGGGGAACTCTAGGAATGATCTTTTTTTGCAAACCTACAATGGTTCGGAGGGTCACTGGTTATGCTGAAAATCACTGTAGTAGGCCACGCTACATACAGTAATAGCTGTGACCTTCAAGGTGTTGCTCCACAGCTTCACCTCTGCACACTGAACACTCGGGGTGTCACTCGCTCAGCTATGCTGCCTTTCAGAGAATGCTCTGTATTTTTTTTCAGTGAATACAAGGTGTTCTGTGATTGGATGAGGTAATGCTCTGTATTTTTTTCAGTGAATACAAGGTGTTCTGTGATTGGATGAGGTAGAGATTGTGAATCATCCACCCCTCCTATCTACCTTGTCCAATCAGAGAGTGCTTTTATTCATGAAAAAAGTACAAATATTCTCTGAATGACAATAGTGCCGAGTGAGTGACTCTCTGTACTTACTGCACAGAAGGAAAGTTGCAGCACCCAGAGAATCACAGTTATCACTGTACGCAGCAACTACTACTGCAGTGCTTTTCAGCATCCCCAACGATCCTCCAGACATCAGATATGGATATTACATCGAGCCAAGCTGGACCAGTTTAAGAAGATAATTCCCGGAGTTCCACTATAATTGCTGATCAGACCTTTGGCAACACTTGGGATGTGCGTGTTGTGAGTTTATTGTGGCATTTTGGAATTTTGGTTACATTAGCAGTTTCTTTACATATACATTGCACTACATCTGTCAGATACTGCAGCAGACCATAAATTAATGATGAGAGGGAGCAGCGTCCCTAGCTTGTAACTCCCTGTAGATTCATTAAATTGGCAGGAAAGTTATCTTTCCTGTTTTAGTTACCGTATCTTGTTTGCAAGCACACATTGAAGGATCTTTATTTCAGATAAATATTTATTTATTGCACCATGCCTGTAGGATTATCTGACAGTGACTTGAAATTGGCATGACAATATACTATTTACATATCAATGAAATAAAATACACACAAACAATATCATAACTGTCTTATGATAACTGATTTGGAAGTAAAACCACAGAACATTTTTTAAACAATATTTTCTTATCGATTCAAACAAAGAAATGCAGTGGAATGAAAAAGAGCCTAAGAATGACTCCTCTGGAATGGCTAACTATAAGGCCTCATGCACACTAGGCATTGGCTCCTCTAAGGCTCCGTTTACGCCTATGCAATTTCCTTTTTGTCCGCTTTGCAGTGCTTTTCACAGTCCGTTTTGCGTTTTTCTACATGCAATTTTACCACGATTTTGCCATGATTTGTGTTTTGTTCAGCTTTTTTTTAAAATGGAATTTTTTTTTGCTAGGCAGAATAAAAATGCAAAACCCAAAATGCGGCAACAACGCAGCATAAACACGCTACCATTCATTTCAGCAGATTCCCCATTGAACTCTATTGTAGCAAAAACACTGCTTTTGGCTTTTAAAAAAGTACATGACCCTTTTCAAAAATGCAGGGGCGCAAAAAAAAGCATAGATGTGAACATGTTCCATAGGAAACCATGTTAAATGCACTGTAGTGCTTTTCTGCAAAAAGCACTAAAAAACGCATTGGTGTGAACTGAGCCTAAATGCGTTTTTTTCCTGACAAGATAAAAGCTGCAGAAAAAAAAAAGCCTTAAAGCTGCAGTTTGCACATGCATTTACGTGATTCAAGCATTTAAGGGTTTGTGGATTCCATTGGCCAGAATCATAATTTATTCTGGCTACTGGAATGAATGAATGCTCAAGAACTAAATGTGCCTAGCATTTTGGTGCATTTAGACATGTGTACACACCTTCAGACGCATTTAGACCTGGTTCACACTAATGCGGTGCAGGAAACACAGCAAATACTGTACGTTTCCCGCACCATATTGCGATCGCACAGCATGCGATCTGGAGCGGGAGTCAATGTTAAATTAATGACACCTCGAAACAGATTATAAAACGCAGTGAGATTGCAGAATTTACATCCCATGAGTGTGAACACCCATGTGATGCAAATCAGGTGTGGGGGAAAAAAGAGTCCTGCACCTTTTTGGTGCAGATGCAATGTGATTTGAGACATGTAAAATGTATGGCTCATATCACGCCACACAGACATCACATGTGATTTGCACAGGAATGTGGTGCAATTCCTGTGTGAATTACATGCAGTGTCCCGACAACGCACAAGTGTGAACACCTTCAGGCATATTTAGACATGTTTACACACTATTAAGCTCATCAAGTGTTTTTTTACACCCAATAGCTTTTCTGAATGCACTGGTGATTTTTTCTGCCTGTAAACGCTCTTCTTTAATATTTCTGTAAACAACTACACTATATTGCCAAAAGTATTGGAACTCCAGCCTTTACACGCACACGAACTTTAATGGCATCCCAGTCTTGGTCTGTAGGGTTTAATATTGAGCTATATCAGCTTCAATTCTTCTGGGAAAGCTGTCCACAAAGTTTAGGAGTGTGTCTATGGGAATGTTTGACCATTCTTCCAGAAGCACATTTCTGAGGTCAGGCACTGATGTCGGACGAGAAGGCCTGGCTCCAAAAGGTCTGGCTCGCAGTCTCCACTCTAATTCATCCTAAAGGTGTTCTGTCAGGTTGTGATCAAGACTCTGTGCAGGCCAGTCAAGTTCCTCCACCCCAAACTTGCTCATCCACATCTTTATGGACCTTGCTTTGTGCACTGGTGCGCAGTCATATTGGAACAGCAAGGGGCCATCCCCAAACTGTTCCCACAATCTTTGGAGCATGAAATTGTCCAAAATGTCTTGATATGCTGATGCCTTAAGAGTTCCCTTCACTGGAACTAAGAGACCGAGCCAATCCCTTGAAAAACAACCCCACACCATAATCCCTCTCCACCAAACGTTACACTTGGCACAATGCAGTCAGGCAAATACCGTTCTCCAGGCAACAGCCAAACTCAGACATCCATCCATCGGATTGCCAGGCAGAGAAGCATGATTCAGCACTCTAAAGAACACGTCTCCACTGTTCTTGAATCCAGTGGCGGTGTGCTTTACACCACTGCATCCAACGTTTTGCATTGCACTTAGTGATGTAAGGCTTGGATGCAGCTGCTCGGCCATGGAAACCCATTCCATGAAGCTCTCTATGCACTGTTTTTGTGCTAATCTGAAGGCCACGCAGAGTTTTGAGGTATTTGACTGTTGACTCTGCAGACAGTTGGCGTCTTCTGCACACTACACTTCAGCATGCACTGACCCCACTCTGTCATTTTATGTGGCCTACCTCTTCATGTTGTTCCCAGTTGCTTCCACTTTGTTATAATACCAATAACAGTTAACCGTGGAATATTTAGTAGCAAAGAAATTTCACGGATGGCCTTATTGAACAGTTGGCAACCTATCACGGTACCACGCTTGAATTCACTGAGCTCCTGAGAGCGACCCTTTCTTTCAAAAATGTTTGTAGAAGCAATCTGCATGCCTAGGTGCTTGATTTTATACACATGTGGCCATGGAAGTGATTGGAACACCTGAATCCAATGATTTGGAGTGGTGTCCCAATACTTTTGGCAATATAGTGTATGTGTGTATGGACACATAGGATAACATAGAGGTGCTTCTTCAAGCAGAAAAAAAGCCAAAAGCCTGTAAAAGCAGTGTTTAAGCCCAGTGTGCATGAGGCCTAAAACATTTTGTTCTTCTGGTCTCTTAATATAAACAAATACTCAGCCCAATAAGTAGGCAGGAAAGTTTGTGTTTTCCCCAAATATGAGCACTTTGGGAAGATAAAATAAGCAAAAGTAAATTAAAGAATAACTGCACTTTATAACACAATAGATATTTAAATATATTCAGCAAAATCAAGCAAATGTAACCTGTTATCTGTGCATTTTTTATCTGTGCTTTGCAGTCTGTCATCAATGGCCTTGTCCAGTTAAACATTGCTTTGTTTACATTGTTCCAGTCTGCAACCTACCCTTAGTTTTAATATGTAGAAAACAGAAACCTATTTTATTCAGTATCTCCAGTGCTGGAAGTCATAAACGGTGATATTATAACTGCAATGTAATCACTGTAGCATGCAAACTGAAGCTGCCAATACTTCCACCGAGTGTGACTCTAAGTGCTGCCTATCCCAGAATTGCATTTGATTCTAGATGAGGTTTGATCTATCAATCAATTTCCATACAACCGCCCTATTGGATTTTCCCTGCTTGATCAGTGCTGTGGGCTATAGCTATATATCAGTGTATTCTGGTGGCAGGGAGGTCTCACCGCTCTCAAAATACTATAGCTCAGTGGGAGGATTCCCCCATTTACCTCAAATATGTGAAGGGGGGAAGCGGGTTAGTTTTTTTGTTCAACCCACTGATATTTTATGGGATGCTTTCGTTTTTTTCATTGATGGCTGAATTAAAAAAATTAACAGTGTATTAAAAACTTAAGACTTCTTTCAGAATCATCCCATGAATTTGATTATTTACATAGATATTTGAGTTTATTTAATAAGGTGGTACAGAGAACAATAAGTGCACTAAGTGTAATAAAACCACACATTTCTACAATTCATCAGTTGTAACTATGAAAGAAGCTTTCTGAATAATTTACATGGGCTGCACTATAAAGAGACCCTTTTGCCAGACCCTAAATTTTAAACCATAAATTAATATGATCATATGTGTATTTACATATTTTATGCATGTTTACCCATAAATGCCTTCCTTGTGTAGGCATTCAAAGGGCCTGAGACTGTTCCTGGATGCTGTCATATTGGATGTGATGTCAGCAGACCCAGTAGATTCAGGTTTGCTTGGGTGTTTATTACCTACTTTGGTAGTTTGCTTCAGGCAACTACTACTCTTTTTTGTCCAGTAGATTCAGGGCTTTCATTCAAGTGACGACCTTTGAAGTATTTCCCCACACACCTTCCCCCAGAAGCTAAATAACACATTATGTAGGGAGGGGTGGAGGTGCTTGGCTAAAACAGAGATAATGTAGACATTCTAGAAGAGGGGAGGGCTATGGCATGCAAGGAGGAAGGAGGCTGAGAGAAGAAATTACTAGTTTCCTTGGCTGTCAAGGTGATCCAATGACCTAAACCGTTTCTAATTTGCTGTCTCAGAATAAACATATAGATTTTAAGTTCTAATTTTTTTTCTAACTTTATTAGTTGCATACATGTTTCAAGTCAGCAACTAAAAGTACTGAAAAGACAATCAGGAAACTAGCATTTTAAGGCCAGCAATGATAGTCTATATGATGTCAGATAGTCTGAATTATACTGTATATTGACTTCATAGCTTTTATAACAGCTTCACATGCACTATATTGCCAAAAGTATTGGGATGCCCCTCCAAAACATTGGATTCAGATGTTCCAATCACCTCCATGGGCACAGGTGTATAAAATCAAGCACATAGGCATGCAGACTGCTTCTACAAACATTTATGAAAGAATGGGTTGCTCTCAGGAGCTCAGTGAATTCAAACATAGTACCGTGATAGGTTGCCACCTGTGCAATATTTCAATCCCTGAAATTTCCTTGCTACTAAATATTCAACTGTTAGTGGTATTATAACAATGTGTAAGCAACTGGGAAAAACAGTAACTCAGCCACCAAGTGGTAGGCCACATAAAATGAGCGGTGTCAGTCCATGCAGAAGCACACAGTGCACAGAAGTCGCCAACTCTCTGCAGAGTCAATAGCTAAAAACCTGCAAACTTCATGTGGTCTTCAGATTAGCACAACAACAGTGCGTAGAGAGCATCATGGAATGAGTTTCCATGGCCGAGAAGCTGCATCTAAGCCTTATATCACCAAGTGCAATGCAAAGCATCGGATGCAGTGGCGTAAAGCACGCCACCACTGGAAGTGGAGACATGTTCTCTTGAGTGACATATCACGCTTCTCTGTCTGGTAATCTGATGGATGTGTCTGGGTTTGGCTGTTACCAGAACAGTACTTGATTGATTGCATTGTGCCAAGTGTAAAGTTTGATGGAGGGGGATTATGGTGTGGGGTTGTTTTTCAGGGGTTGGGCTTGGCCCCTTAGTTCCAGTGAAGGGAATTCTTAAGGCATCAGCATACCAAGACATTTTGGACAATTTCATGCTCCCAACTTTGGCTCCTTCCTGTTCCAACATGACTGCGCACCAGTACACAAAGCAAGGTCCATAAAGACATGGATAAGTTTGAACTGAAGGAACTTGACTGGCCTGCACAGAGTCCTGACCTCAACCCGACCGAACACCTTTGCGATGAAGTAGAGAGGAGATTGCGAGCCAAGCTTTCTCGTCTGACATCGGTGCCTGACCTCACAAATGCGCTTTTGAAAGAATGGTCAAACATCCCCATAGACACACTCCTAAATATTGTGGACAGCCTTCCTGAAAGATCTGAAGCTGTTATAGCTGCAAAGGGTGGGCCAACTCAATATTGAACCCTACGGACTAAGACTGGGATGCCATTAAAGGTCATGTGCGTGTAAAAGCAGACGTCCCTATACTTTTGGCAATAAAGTGTAGCACTACATAGAAAATCCTAATGAACAGATTATGAATAAGTATTCAGTTTTCTATTACATACTGCACATTATGTTAAAACAGTTTTCAGATGTTAATAAAAGTACTAAAAGTACTTACACAAATAACGCTATTCCTGTATTTGCCAAAGCAAAGGCTAAACCGAGGATTCCGCTGCCCATAATTGCATTACTCAAGTTAAACACAGACATTCCAATAGATGTAGTCCCAGGACTCTGTGAACAAGTAATGCTTGCAATTAATGAAAATACATGTCTGTTTATCCACTTAAATATTATAAATAACATATTTTACATTTGCTTTAATGGTGAGTAGAGATAACCTCAAACCCGAGCCAGATTGGTTGCTATCATGAAAAACAGATACAGTCAAATGAAAAAGTAAGCACATCTCATGGAAATTGTTGACTTTTTCAACATATTTGAATAGACATTACATCTTGATTTAAACAGAGCATACAGATAAAGTGATATATCTGATTAAAACACAAGGAAAATGTTCCTTTTCAGTCATTCATTCTGTAAAAAGATCAATGTAATGGTGCAGTGTAGTTTCTGGCAGCTATACAGTGAAATTTGTGACCACTCCTTTATGAAAAATCATTGAGTTTCAAGATGTTTGTGAGATGACTTGCATGAACTGCCTGTTAATTCCCGGCAACATTTCAATGGGATTAAAATCAGGGCTTTGAATCCATTGCAGTCCATAACCCAACATTTGCTTCTTTGTGAGCTAATCCTTGTTAGATTTGATAGTGTGATTCTGGTCATTATATTGTTAAAAGATCCATTTCCATTTCAAATTCAAATTTTGGATAGGTGACCACACATTCTCATCAAGCACACTGATATATTGCATGATTCATAGTTGACATGGTGACTGCAAGCAGCCCTGGCTCTGAACCAGCAAAGCAATCCCAAAATATAACATTTTCACTTACATGAATGTCTATCTGATCTAATGTTTGCCTGTTCAAATTCTGAAACATTTTTCTTGGTTTGGGATACAGTGGGGAAGGATTGGAACCCCTGTCAGGTTTTTACTGCTATCTGGGGCTCTATTAGAAAAAAGTACGCTTACACTCACACTTACTGTTACAGTGACAACCGTTTCACCAAACAGTAAGTGAGGAAAAATCTCCAAGAGCGACAAAGAAATACAAATAATATAGCAATAACAGAAATACATCTGTGAGGATGGACCCAGGTCACAAAGCAAATGACCTCAGGCTTTGAATTGTAATTGGCCAGGTGGAGAGGGAGTCAGAGTTGAAACTGTAGGGCAAGGGTCTATATCTGGGGTCCCCAAACTTTCACAACAAAGGGCCAGTTTACTGCCTTTCAAACTTTAGGGGGTGGTTGGACTGTGGCCAGCTGGAGAAGGAAATGCCATAGGCTTGGTATTCAGTCTGAGTAAAAATAAATTACATAATTGGTTTCAGTGGGTAGGATAGTGCGCCATCATTGGTGTCAGTGGGAGGGATGGTACCCCATCATTGGTATTGGTGGGAGGAATACTGCCCCATCATTGGTGTCAGTGGGAGAATTAGTTCCCTATCTCTAGTGTCAGTGGAAGAAATAGCACCCCATTTTGTGTGTCAGTGGAAGTAATTGTGTCTCATTTCATTGGAAAGAATAGTGACCCAAAAGTCGGATAACGGCAAGTAAATGGCCACATCTGGTCTGCGGGCTGCAGTATGGAGTCCCCTGATCTATATGATCTGCAGCATTTAGAGCTGCAGTGTCCCAGAAGCACAGTGTACAAAGCACAGGGCTGTATTACTCGGGCATGTGAATGCACTCATTTTTAAGACAGTCTGCATGAATGGAGGTTTGCAGGTGAGGCCAGGTTCCCCCAGGTTTAAGTTGAGCCTTCAGGTATGTATAAGCAGAGATTTTGAGCATCATAAAGTACTAAACAATTTTTTTATAAACGTGGTTTCTCATTTTAAACTTATATTTTATACTTGTATGAAATGATAACACAGGTAAGTAAAATTGTAATGTTTTGTGTATACACATTACACAGCATGACTGGTTGGACGTATATGTGTTGTCTGTGTCATGGGACTTAGAAAAATTCTCTAGTTAGCTGCATTTAGCTATAAATTCCTCCAGGCACAACTTCATTTCCACGCTAGCAAAAAGAATGTGGCATCTTGAATATTAACTAGGGTTCTATTTAATATATGCTATTGACTTTTAAAATGTAATTAAAATGTATAAAATGTGTATTGCATTTACAATAAACATTAAATCAAACTTATTGTTCCTTGAATGCATAGGTACAGTTTTTAAAGTGTAATGACAGTTCTTAGTTAGGAATATTATACTGTATCAAACTATATATTCAATGACATGGCCGGAACTAGGGGGGTGCTGGGGTGGGCTATGCTCCCCAGATTCAGTTGCGCCCCCACCAAGGCCATCAGCTCCCCCACTCCTGCCCCTAGGGCTGCTGATAAGGGGACACATTCAGACAGGGTCCCATAAGGTCTGTGGTACAGAGCCTGTACATAAGACTGCCAATATACCCTTTTAATAAAAGATCACCTGTATTATAATATAAGTCCTCCTAGCCCACCCGCATAGTAAGGTAGTTGGCTTGGACTCAGGAGATATTGAGTGACATCAGGAGGGAGGGGCTTAGGAGCAAAATTCAACTACCCATTGGCTGAGGAAGCAGAAGGAAGCACCACCTCTTCAGTCAATGGGTACACAGGGTGTGCTGTCCATCATCGCAATCAAGTCTTTATCCCGTGGGCTTGGTGGATGGATCGGCTCTGCAAAGATCTTGCAGTAATTGAGGTGAGTGAGGAGCAGGCAAGAGGGAGAGTGTTTTACCAAAGCAGGGAGCTGCTGGAAATTTTAGAACTGCCTGTGCAGTACATAGCTTCTACCTCCCCCCCCTTTAACACCAGTCACTGTAATGCCACCTATATTGCTGTCCTATGCTGCATAGGTGTCAGCTTATTGTCACCCTATTAAAAGGACAGCAATATAGGTGGCATTGCAGTGACTGGTATTAAGATAAGTTCTCATTAGCCAGTGCTCTAAAAAGCGATCCATGGTGGATTGCTTTTTAGAGTGCAGCTAAGAAGCCATGGTCAGGCATTCAGGTGCTCTGGGGGCCCTGATATAAAGGGGGGGGGGTGACTCTAGGGACCCTGATGTTGTGGAGAGGACTCTGGGGGCCCTGATGCAAGGTGAGTGACTCTGGGGACCCTGATGTAAGGAAGGGGGCTCTTGGGACCCTGATTATAAAGAAGATGGGCCCTGATGTAAAGGGGGACTCTGGGGACCTGATGTAACTAGGGAAACCTTGGGCACCCTCCTTTAAGAGAGTGAATCTGGGGACCCTGATTCCCCAGATTCAGGGGGCGCTCTGGGGATTCTGATGTGAGAGTGGGTGACACTGGGGACCAGAGTCTTTACGGCAGGCTCAGACAGAGAAGGTGATAACTTTTTTTGTGCAGAAAAGCATGTGTGATGAAAACATTTAAATATTTAAAAATGATCCTTCTTTCTAATGTTTACGTGTATCTGTGAGATTGTCACTTGTAACATAGAAAGTAGAAGTATTTTCTGGGTGCGAGGACTGATTGTACAGTGTATACAGTGACTAGGCACAGATTCTGTTTAATCATCCCCCCTTAATCTTCTCCCACTGTTAGGCAAAATCTGTCCTCTGCATCACTTACTACTGACCCCTGAACTCCGCCCCATCTACTACTGACACTGTCCTTCGCCCTGCTACCCCTGTACACTGCCCTTCAAAATAATGGCCTCTGCACACTTCCCTACAATCTGCTGACCCTATCCTTTGCCCTGCTTATCCCCTACACACTGCCCTGATGACCTCCTATCCTCTTCCCCAGACATTTTTTACTGCACCCCCACATCAGACAGGCTAGATCCAGCTCTGTTCAATGAAAACATTATCATGGTAATGTAACTATTTTGTTTTAAACCAGAGTGCTTAATTTGTAATATAACTAATTGGGAAAACCTGATTCTGATTTTATGATTTGAAGTGGTGGTAAACGTTGGAGGTGTTCGATGAGGTGTACTTACTTTTCTACGTTTCAAGGTTGCTCCCTTGCATTTTGGAGTGAGAACCGCATCTAACCTTGACTGAAGGTCAGTGCTTCAATACTGTGGATGGTTATCCTATTGACCAGATTCAGACAGACACACATATAAGGGGATTTACTAAAACTGGTGCACTCAGAATCTGGTGTAGCTGTGCATAGTAACTGATCAGCTTCTAACTTCAGCTTGTTTAACTAAGCTTTGACAATAAGCCATGCTTCACACCAGAGTGACTTGTCATGTGATTTAACAGTTTCAAATCACATGACAAGTCGAACCATATTGTCCACAATGGAACCATTTCAATTGATGCGACTCCAACATGAAGTCGCAGAGATGTCTTCCAAGTCACACCTGAAGTTGTGCTGACATGCGACTTTG
Organism: Staurois parvus; assembly: GCF_062004578.1. Taxonomy (NCBI): domain Eukaryota; kingdom Metazoa; phylum Chordata; class Amphibia; order Anura; family Ranidae; genus Staurois; species Staurois parvus. The sequence continues at coordinate 8,820,526 of NW_028317943.1, forward strand.
AACTTCACTTGAAATCCCACTATTTCAAAGTTGGATCCAGTGTGAACCAGGGCTAAAACCTAGAAGATAATTGGTTACTATGCACAACCACACCACATTCTGTATGCGCCAGTTTTAGTAAATGATCCCCATGGAGCAATATGAGAAGAAGAAGGCCCACCCACATAGTCAGCCAGATTCAACCCTATAATCAATGTGGTGGTGAACGCTGAGCCAGATTGCCATCACTTTTTCTAAGGAACAGGTATGGATTGGGTGGGCCCTGCCGTTTTCTTAATACATTTTGCCTGGTAAGGATTGGGGTGACCCCCACGCATTTTTTTCTCAAGATTTATTGCTGGCAATTTCAACTGGCAGTTGATGAGCCATCGGTCGTTAAGGATGCGGCAGGCATGCCAGCCCACTCGTTAACAACCAGCTATTGCTAAGGATGCTGGTGGCCGCCTGCTCCTAAAATTTGTGTTAGAATCTTGCCAATTTTGACTTGCCAATTCACATCTAAATCACAGCTGAACCGCTGAATAACGACTTTGGAAATTCGCACTGAAAATGGACCTGAAATCACACCGTACATGTGTGAACTGGGGCTCAGATTGAATAACTTATAAGCAGAACAATAAAACAGAATTGATTTGTAGATGTCCATGCCCATATAAGAATATTTGTCCTTATAGCGTCTATAGTTCTAATGTGCATGTGTGTATGCTATACAAATGGCTATTAATATATATAATGTTACACCACTAACAAATGATAAATTGTATGCAAAGAATAAGTAGTTAACTACAGGCTTACATAATCATCGCAGGATTTCTTTTTTTCAAGGTGACTGTTTGTAAGACTTCTTCTACTTTCACGGTCAGCAATAAATTTACTGTAAAGAGGAAAAAATGTGCATTATTACATAGGTAGAAGACTGTTTTATGTTAAAGCATAGGCATTACTTTCCTGCCTTGAATAAAAAAAAGGTTGAAGGTTTTGATCATTTTTATAACTCCCTGAATAAAGATCAGTTAATCAATGCCCAATCAGCTTATTCGCTTGGGCATAATGGAGTTGTCAGTTGGAAAGTGATTTAACAACTTATGAACTGGCTTGCTCTTGTGTAGTTCCTGAAAAGGTGCATACTTAGGATTGTCTGAATAAGAGGTGATAGATCGGGGGTGATTTACTAAAATTGGAGAGTACAAAATCTGGTGCAGCTCTGTAGAGAAAGCTATCAGAGTCCTGTGACGGGCGCGACGTCAGACCCCAGCCCTTCTCACCAACTTGTGACCGAAGAACCAGCCAATCTAAAACCGCACTGCCACTTGCGTAACAATACCATTTTCAGCTGCACCCTGCATAACGATTTTCCAGCACACTGGACCACAATCTATGTGCCAGCAGCCTGAGAGCGATTGTTACTGGGTCAGGTTAATTATGCAATTAACCCTTCACACTGCCACCACCACCTTTTTAAAGAGAAGGAGGAAACTCACAAATCTTAGCAGTAACACTATGATGTTTGAATAAGCGTCTGTATACACACTGCTACCACAGACAGATGTATGCAGAGGTTTTAAAACTCTTCAGAGACAGGGATTATTAGTTTGTATTAAAGAGCTTTAGAAACAGTTCGACGCTTTTCAGAAAATAGGATTTATTACTAAAAAGGTCAAAAAGGTGCAATAAAAATATTTACAGAAAAGATGTAGCCAGTATATATATATATATATATATATATATATATATATATATATATATATAAAAATAGAGAGAGCAATAACACAACAGAAAGATAAAAGAAATACGTTTAAGACAGTAGGATACTTGAAGTCCTTGGTTTAAGCAGAGCTCAAGTGTCCTGAACAAAAGGGTACCTTTTCTCCCAAAGTTGGTTCTTGATGTTAAAAGGGAGAATCTCTTCATTCTTTCTCCAGGCATGACAGCCTTTTTCTAATGTCCCAGCAGGGGGTGTCTACTAAAGCCAAGGGCCAATCGCCTCATTTGGGGAGGGGTGCTAGGCGGAGACCCAGGCTGTGACCCAAATCCCTCCCCAGTTTATACCATGGTCAACAACCTTCACTAGGTACATGTAGCATCCTAGCCACTGGCAGATTAATATGCAGAATCATATTCTGAACGTCCAGACACCAAATATGACTTACTGCTCCAGATAAAAACATATTGCTTTCTACTCTCGTGTAGACGTTACCTAGGGGTGTAAGGTATCAGGTGACTTGTATTAGAATTACCTATCTGAATATATGCTTTGTTTTAATGTACCTTGTTCCTGTCGGGATTTATGAATTTGTATGAGAAAGTGAGTCAAGTGGGATGTACATTTTACAGCCACTCTGAGATAAGTTTTCATGTCAAGTGAAGGACTGAGTTATAGTTTTACGACCGGCCAGATGAAAGGGTGTATCAGACATCCTGGGGTTACAACCATGAAGCCCATTAGCTGTGCCCTATGCACTCGTGAACTCAGCACACACACAGACCACATTCCTGCAAGGGGAGGGGGACTGGAGGGAGAGAGAATGATATTTGCAGAGTCTGACACAAAATATGGTTGTCATTGTCCATATCTGCACGTACAATTATCACACTTCCAGTTTTTTTTTCCGTCAAAGCTTAATTAAGCAGGTTGACGTTAGAAGTTTATTGGCTACTATTTACAGCTGCATCAGATTTTACACTCTCCGGTTTTAGTAAATCAACCCCATTTTGTTTGGTTACATACATTTCAAATTGTATGTGGATATCAGATGATAGTTAGATGTACAGGCACAATCCAATAGCCATTTAAAGTTAGTTTTATTTCAGAATGCTATATAACCATGCAAGCTGGGGTCTCCTGAGAATGCATATTTACTGCATAAGAGCAAGGAGAGGAACACAGACATTCAAAATAACCCATACAGCTTGTCACTATGAGCTACATTGGACTGTTTGTCCAGAAGTGTCAGATTCTGTCTTATTGTGCCTACAGAAATAATAGCCAGATATAAAAATCAGCAAGCATTTAATACTGGGTAATATTTATGAACCATTGCCATTAGTAGCCAGGATTGTATTTGGTTAACATGGTCTGTATTTGGCTTCAATAGCAAGGTTTGATTGTGTTATATTTCAAAGGAGAGATAATTTAACTTTTTTTTTTTATTACTATTAAACAGGATTTATATAGCGCCAACAGTTTATGCAGCACCTTACAATGTAAAAACATACAGTACAATTACAAAATAATTTGATACAGTAGGAATTAGTAGGCCCTGCTCGTTAGAGCTTACAATCTAGGAGGGAGTAACACAAGATACAAAAGGTGGAAATACAGTTGTTAGGTGGGAGCAGGGTAGGCCTCTCTGAAGAGAGGGTTTTCAGGAATAATCTAAACGTAGACAGAGCAGGAGATAGTCATACAGATTGGGGTAGGGAGTTCCAAAGAATGGGAGAGGCTCGGGAGAAGTCCTGGAGGCATGGGAGGAAGTGACAAGAGATCTAGTGAGCAAGAAGTCTCGAGAGGAATGAAGAGAATGATTTGGTTTGTATTTTCAGACTAGGTACTTGATGTAGCTGGGAGCAGAGCTGTGGATAGCTTTGTAAGTTGTTAGTATTTTGAATTTAATTTGTTGGGTGAGAGGAAGCCAGTAAAGGATTCGGCTGAGTGGGGTAGCAGACACTGTGCGGCTGGTAAAGTAGATGATTCTGGCTGCAGCATGATGGACTGAAGGGGGATTACCTATGTAAAGATAAGCCAATGAGGAGGGAGTTGTAGTAGTAGTATTCTTTAGCAAAATGTGGAAAAAGATATAAGACTAGGGATTTTTCTTCTCAGAGCAAACTTTTGTAGTGGATTTACAATCAAAAAAATGAAGATTTGCCATCTTATATAGAACATCTAGAAGTGTAACTGTGGCTAAACAGTGTCCTGTAAAACTTACATTTTGGCGTTGATTTGCCAAATGCAAATATACTGCTCATTTTTCATCTCCAAGGAGAAAAATCCTCTTGATCAGCTTCAGCAAAGTAACTGTAGAATGGGCTCCCAGGCCAGCAGGGCTGAGACCTTGATGAGCAGCAGAAAGCAGAAGCACATGCTGGCTGCCCAGGAGGGCGGCATACCCTATATAATGGACTTCCTCTTCCAGGACAGGACCATTCTGCTCCAGGTCTCAATCTATTCATACCCATTTCCCAGCAGCCACCTGTACAGGGCTCACAAAGATTGAGTGGGACATTTACATCACTCCACACCAGGGGCAGACTGACAACTCATGGGGCCCCCGGGCAATAGGGGATCATGGGGCCCCTGTGTCCTTGCCCAAACTCAAAAAAGCCTATGAAAAAGTTACCAGGGGCATTTCATGGGGCCCCCTACTGACCCCGGGCCCTCGGGCAGTGCCTGAGTTTCCAAATGGTCAGTCCGCCCCTTCTCCACACCTATGTTCCAGAACCACTGGGGTTCTGAAGATACAGAGAGCAATCACACCTGCAGCCTGTGAGACACAGAACAGACCTAACCAATCACAAGCAGCTGCACTGACTACCGTGAGCTAGAACCAAATTTGCCTAACTCAGAAATTGCAGCCACACTGAGACAAGCTAAATTTGCCTAACAACAAAAATACAGCTTCACCGGATACAGTGAGCCAGAACTAAATCCATCTTATCCTAGCACCTATCTAAGAGGGTGCTACAACCATAAGCTATTTTTCTTTTTTAAGAGGCTTATTTACTAGTATTATTCGGAAAGTGCAGGCTTCAGTTTATGTGTTTTTACTTAGTACTCAAGTAAAAAAGTGTTTTTTTTACTTTATTTTGATCTTTTCATGTCTTACTGTTGAAGATTTCTGTTCTTCCAGCCTAACTAGACAGCAGTAGAAGATAAATATATTCTTTATTATGCTCTTCTGGCTGTGAAGTGGAAACAGTATTGAATTTGTCAGAAGGAACCTCTCCAGCATGATAACTCAATATTAGACACTGAAATCTCTGCCACGACACAGTATAGAAATCCATTCACTGATTAACATGCATATAACAACCTAAAATGTTTTTTATAAGTCTATCTGCTGTAGCTCAGTCTGTTAACAATGTTACACCAAAATGAATGGATAACAGAAATTATGACCATTTCTATAAATTTAGAAAATCGTGCTGAAAGTTTCAATGAATGCCTGTCTTTTAAATGCAGTATGCAGACATATGACTTAGATTTAAAAACACCCCGTACAGGATAATGGGAGGTTTGCGGTTTACAGGTTAACAATGTAATTCATAGGAAATTGTTTACTACATTTATTCAAAAGTTGTTTTTTTTGTGGGCCAAGAGAATTATTTAAAAAATGAAATCTTATTAACATATTGTAGTTTCTAGTTATTATCCAGGAGCTTCAGGTTTGTGCATTGGATTCCTTCCTGACAGAATACTAAGGACTGGGAAATTTCTAAGAGCCTCCATAGCTACAGGTGAAACTCGAAAAATTAAAATATCAAAAATTAGAATATTAGTGCAAAAGTTCATTTATTTCAGTAATGCAACTTAAAAGGTGAAACTAATATATGAGATAGACTCATTACATGCAAATCAAGATAGTTCAAGCCGTGATTTGTCATAATTGTGATGATTATGGCTTACAGCTCATGAAAACCCCAAATCCACAATCTCAGAAAATTAGAATATTGTGAAAAGGTGCAATATTCTAGGCTCAAAGTGTCCCACTCTAATCAGCTAATTAAGCCATAACACCTGCAAAGGGTTCCTGAGCCTTTAAATGGTCTCTCAGTCTGGTTCAGTAGGAATCACAATCATGGGAAAGACTGCTGACCTGACAGTTGTGCAGAAAACCATCATTGACACCCTCCATAAGGAGGGAAAGCCTCAAAAGGTAATTGCATTACTGAAATAAATGAACTTTTGCACGATATTCTAATTTTTCGAGTTTCACCTGTATGGAACATCACACCTTCACCATTCACAGAATGTCTTGTATTTTTTCAAGTTATACAAGGCATTTTTTTATTAGACAAGGCTGAGAGAAGGGGTGGTGATTCACGGTCGCTACCTCGTCCAATCAGCAAATGCCCTGTATCAATTTAAAAAAATGAAGGGGCATTCTATGAATAGCAAAGATGCCAAGCGAGCAACCACCTGTGGTCAATGTGCAGAAGTGAAGCCACTCGCACAGAACTCGGAAGATCACAGGATTCATTGTATAGAGCAGGCTAATACAATGATTTACAGCATCCCCAGCAGTCTCCTGCAAATTAGATATGGGGGTCAATGCACTAAAGGTTTCTATGTGTGATATGAGGGTCACATGACTCAATTTTCAGAAATATTGCATGAGATAGCAAGAGACTCAATTCATCAAAGTCAAATATCAAATGTGAGGTAAATCAAGTCAATTCACTAAAGCAACCCTTTTCAACCAGGGTTCCCAGACACCCTAGGGTGCCTCAATGTTTCTTCAGGGGTGCGTTGGCTAGATACCTAAAAATTGCCCTAAATACTTTATAGAAGTCAGTGAGTGGATCCTCTGGTGGAGTGTAACGTGTAAAAAAAAAATAAAAAAAATAAACAATGCAAAAAATAATGCTAAATTTAAGTGATAACGCATTTGGTAAATAAAGCATGTTTATTAGTGAATTGACTACTTTTGAGATAAATACCACATGAGTTATTTTAACTCAAAAATGTTTGCAGTACTCCCAATGTAAGTATGCAAAAATATATATTTCAATATATATTTCAGGGAGTTCAGCTTTAATAGCTTTACGAAAATGTTAAACTCTGCAGTGGCGTTGCTATGGGGGTGCAGGGGGCTCGGCCCGCACCCAGGTGACATCTGCCAGAGGGGTGACACCAGGGCTTTTTCTTGGCCAGATGTCCTGGAACCCGCTGCTCACTGCTGTCACTTTCGGGTGATAGCGCTCCTCTCCTGGAGCTGAGCACAGTATCCCTATGAGAGCAGAGGAGGGAGGGGTAGGGGATGTGCACAGCTGCTCTATTGTCCTGATGGCAACTTCTTCTGCAGCCTGCACATACTCTGTAAGCTGTAGCTGCTCTTCGGCAGCAGCCCCTCTCTCCTCTCCTGTGAAGCATGCAGAACCTAACCTTGTACCCTGTACAAACTATTCAGCCTTGCACCCTGTACATAGCACACCCTTGAGTCCTGCCCCTGTACATAGCGCATTCATGAGTCCTGCAACCTGTACATAGTGCACCCCTGAGTCCTGCAATCTGTACATAGCGCACTCCTGAGTCTTGAAACCTGTACGTAGCACACCCCTGAGTCCTGCCCCTGTACATAGCACACTCATGAGTTCTGAAACCTGTACATAGAGTACCCTGAGTCCTACAATGTGTACAGAGCGCACTCCTGAGTCTTCCAACCTGTACGTAACACACCCCTGAGTCCTGCAATCTGTATGTAGCGCACCTGAGTCCTGCAATTTGTATGTAGCTCACTCCTGAGTCCTGCAAAAGGTACATAGCGCACTCTTGAGTCCTGAAATCTGTACGTAGTGCACTCCTGAATCCTATAATCTGTACGTAGCTCACTCCTGAGTCCTATAATCTGAATGTAGTGCACTCCCGAATCCTGTAATCTGTACGTAGCTCACTCCTGAGTCCTATAATCTGAATGTAGTGCACTCCTGAATCCTGCAACCTATACATAGTGCACTCCTGAGTCCTGCAATCTGTATGTGGTGCACTTCTGAGTCCTGCAATCTGTACGTAGCGCACCCCTGAGTCCTGAAATCTGTACGTAGTGCACTCCTGAGTCCTGCAATCTGTACGTAGCGCACCCCTGAGTCCTGCAATCTGTACGTAGCACAATCTTGAGTCCTGCAGCCTGTACGTAGCACACTCCTAAACTCTGCACTCTGTATGTAGTGTACTTCTGAACCCTGTGCATAATGCGATCATGATATTTAACAATGGCTTTGTAAGGCCCTCCCATTATTAGTGCAATTCGGCCACACCTACTCTTTCATGTGGTCTTCTCTCCCCCTGTGGGGAGGGGGGGGGTTGCGGTGGGGGCGTGGTTGAGTTCCCGCACCAATCTCTGAGAAAAAAAGCCCTGGGTGTGGTTGACACCATCAAGTGCACTGTGGCAGGCTTGCCAAGTGTCTACTGCTCTGTCCTGCTCCTGCTGTTCCAGCAGCAGGAGAGAGCACTGGGGCAGGCAAAACGTGGTGTTGTCCCAACGGAGTGACTCCATGTTTTACTGCACCGGGTAACACTAACCCTACTGACGCCACTGAAACTCTGCAACTAGAATTGGATAGGATTATATACACATTAAATGGAAAATAATGGTTTTGCCTTGTTTTCCAGAGCAATGGAAGATGGTTGGAGGCTGGGGTGCCCATTTATGGAGGCTTGAAATCTAGTATTGGTACAGAATGTATGGTTAATCTTTAGAGCCTTTGTCTTTTTTCTTCATATTTGTTTGGTCTATTGTTTTGCATCTTTATAATCCATAAAATTATTACGTTGCCTTTGCTAACATCTTCTTTGGTAATATTGACCTTCTAGCTTCCGTAATTTGAGTTACTAAAGCTGGCTACACATGGCTCAAATTGTCAAACGATTCCTGGTGAATTGCCTGATATTCAAGCCATAGGGGGCTTTAATGGCACCACCCAGATCACTTAAAGTCAATTTAAAATCAACGGTGGGGTGGAAAATTATCGGCCAAAGCAGATGTGTCACTGTTCAGGTATTCAAGCAACTGCAGGTGCTGTGGCTGCCTGAATTTAATAGCCATCAGTGTAAATTCCACCATCCATGCTATTTGTTCATAAAAAGGGATGTAAAAGTGAGCGCTCTAAAAACAGCAGCTAATACACCAAAGGTAACCAATATAAAACCTTCATCAATCTAATATGTTAATAAAGTGCAGCGCTAAAATGTCAATGTGAAGTGAAAAATATATAAATGATCACAAAGAGACAGTCTGTGCAGGTCTAGGTGAAGGTAATATCAATCACGATCTAGTGTCGGTGCTCCCAAAATGATATGGTAAGAGTACGCATACAGCGCTGGATCCAAGTAGCTCTGGAAATTAATTGCTCCACATAGGAAGCCAAAGAATAGCGCCCATAGTGTAGTAGTCTTATAATAATGTAATTTATTAAAATGTATGGTAAAAACATCAGATTAAGGGCAGGTAAAACAGCAATGCAAAAATTGGACTGACCGTCCAGATACCAAGATGGCCGGCGGGCCTCAACGTGGCTCCGGCAGCGTGACATCATGACGTACTGGCTCCACTGTATAACTATCCAGAGAGGGGAGTTCCTGAGATATAGGTTTCCATATCCACTCACCCCTTAAAGGGGCCTCTGGCTGACTGGTTCCATCACCATCTGAGAGCTCCTACAGCACCACCTATATGCAGAGGGAGGACCTTTCCTGCCCAGGACCACATCCAACACCTAGAGGGGACCTTTACTGCTTTAACATTGCACATCTGGTGAGTGCGTACTCTTACCATATCATTTTGGGAGCACCGACACTGGATCGTGATTGATATTACCTTCACCTAGACCTGCACGGACTGTCTCTTTGTGATCATTTATATATTTTTCACTTCACATTGACATTTTAGCACTGCACTTTATGCTATTTGTTCATGTTCAGCTCCAAAAACAAAATATGCATGGCAAGCTTTAGTCAAACACAACATGCTAATAAGGGCTTCTGACTTTTATATACAGTACATATTGGTTCAAGGTCAGTGACTCAGAATGTACTGAAGTCAGAGGGTTAGCCAGGTAACCTGCATTTTCAGAACAAGATTAACAATGTAGCTTCTGTGTTTCTCTTAGGAAATGTTTTGTTTCCTGCAGGCTCATACAGTGTACTGACAGTCTAATGGGCTCTGCCATACATTAATTTATCCACCTTGGGATGATACACAGGATGGAACATTCCCTTTGGATTCCCATACAGAAAGGTCTAAAAACAAGCATGAGATATTGAGTTATTCCGGGTATCCCCTTCAACCCACAGAAATCTGCAGAACAGCTATGTATTAAAGTGGTTGCAAAGGCTCAAGGTGTCTTGCATTAAGGCATTCTATGCATGAAGATAAAAAACCTTCTGCGTGCAGCGGCCCCCCTAATACTTACCTGAGCCCCATCATGACCCAGCGGTTTGTATGAGAGCCTCAGTTCTCCGTGGACTCTCCCTAATTTTTTGAGGAGGTTCTGGAGTGAGCCTGTTTCCACAGCTTGCCATAGCAAGCTGCTTGCTCTGGGAGCAACCCTGGCAGGAGGGAGTAGCCAGGAGCACCGGCGGGGGGACCCAAGAAGAGGAGGCTCGGAGCTGCTCTGTGCAAAACCACAACACAGATCAGGTACTGTAAGTATAACATGTTTTTCAGGTTTTTTTAATTGCCTCTAATATCACTTTAACTTAAATAAAGACTGTATTTAAAAGTTTCTGTATACCAACTTATAGAATATGTAAAATCTCACCTTGTAAAACAACCCATTCAGTTTTAAATAGAAATGAAAGGCAAAATATTTATGTATACATACAGTATAAAAACATTATAAATACTTTTTTTTTCTCTTTTACAACCTCTGTTCTTAGCTGCATAGGGAGCCCAGGGAGAAGAAACAGCAGCACATTGATATTCCCATTGCATGGCTGTGCAGAGGGGGCATGTCAGCACATACCTGATGATTAGATTAACTCCCAGCACAGCCAGAAAACTGACCATGCTGTGCTCTAATGCCTGGTGTGGTCCATTTTTATTAGGACAGCAGAGTGACTGGCAGGAACACCAGCGATTTTACACAAAGGAAGCAATACATGGAGAACAGGATACTTTTTCATACAAGTACATGGTACTGCAGGCACATATCAGGAATATGAAATGTTGGATTGATGAATTCTTTCAGTCCTTGAGCAGGGGCCGATTTTATGCACACTAAAATATTTACATATTCTGAACAAGCAGTAGAAGCACTTTATCACTATTTTACTGCTTGTTAAAAATACACTGCTCAAAAAAATTAAAGGAACACAATTTGAAAACACATCTGATCTCAATGGGGAAAAATATCATGCTGGATCTCTATACTGATACGGACTGGGTAATGTGATGCCCCATCGTTTGATGGAAAGGAAAATTATTAACCTACAGAGGACTGAATTCAAAGACACACTGAAAATCAAAGTAAAAAATGATGTAGCAGGTTAGTTAATTTTGCTGAAATTCATTGCAGCAACTCAAAATGGTACTTAGTAGTTTGTATGGCCCCCACGTGCTTGTGTACATGCCTGACAGCGTTAGGGCATGCTCCTAATAAGATGACGGATGGTGTCCTGGGGTATTTCCTTGCAGATCTGGACCAGGATATCACTGAGCTCCTGCACAGTCTGAGGTGCAACCTGGCATTGTCGGATGGACCGAAACATGATATTCCTGAGGTTTTCTATTGGATTTAGGTCAGGCAAGCGTGGGGGCTATTCATTGGTATCAATTCCTTCATCCTCCAGGAACTGCCTGCATACTCTTGTCAGGAGGCCGGGCATTGTCGTGCACCTGGAGGAACCCAGGACCCACTGCACCAGCGTAGGGTCTGACAATGGGTCCAAGGATTTCATCCCTATACCTAATGATAGTCAAGGTGCCATTGTCTAGCCTGTAAAGGTCTGTGTGTCCCTCCATGGGTGTGCCTCACTGACCCACCACCAAAACGATCATGCTGAACGATGTTACAGGCAGCATAACTTTCTCCATGGCTTCTCCAAACCCTTTTACGTCTGTCACATGTGCTCACAGTGAACCTGTTCTCATTTGTGAAAAGCACAGGGCACCAGTGGTGGACCTGCCAATTCTAGTGTTTAATGACAAATGCCAATTGAGCTCTGTGGTGCCAGGCAGTGAGCACAGGGTCCACTAGAGGATGTCAGGCCCTCAGGCCACCCTCACTAAGTCTGTTTCTGATTGTTTGGTCAGAGGCATTCACACCAGTGGCCTGCTGGAGGTAATTTTGTAGGGCTCTGGCAGTGCTCATCCTCTTCCTCCTTGCACAAAGGAGCAAATACTGGTCCTGCTGATGGGTTAAGGACCTTCTACGGCCCTGTCTATTTCTCCTAGGATAACTGCCTGTCTCCTGGAATCTCCTCCATACTATTGAGACTGTGCTGGGAGACCCAGCAAGCCATCTGGCAATGGCACGTATTTATGTGCCATCCTGGAGGAGTTGGACTGCCTGTGCAACCTCTGTAGGGTCCAGGTATCGCCTCATGCTACCACTAGTGACACTGACCCTAGCCAAATGCAAAACTAGTGAAAAACAGTCAGAAAAGATGAGTAGGGAAATAAATGTCAGTGGCCTCCACCTGTTTTGGGGGCCATCTCATTGTTGGCCATCTAGTGCACCTGTTAATTTCATTAACACCAAAGCAACTGAAACTGATTAACAACCCCCTCTGCTATTTAACTGACCTGATCAATATCCCAGGAGTTTATTTGACTTGATGCTATACTCTGTATAAAAAGTGTACCTTTAATTTTGTTTGAGCAGTGTATATATACTATATACCATAGTGCTCATAGGCTGGACATAGGTGCTTTTAAGCTTTTTTTTCTTGGTTGAGCATTGATAACAATTATATTCAAAAGTAAATCAAATTTCAAGAACCATGCTCATATAAAACAGAGCAAAAAATATTTTTTGACTTCAATGACATGATGGAATTTTAATCAGATGTAGTTAATAATTAGTAAGATGACTGTAGTTTCAGTGATCCATATCTAGGAACATTACCCACCTGCTGATACGATTACCATCTGCCTCACTGAGCTCATTGGAGTCGTTGCTGATATTGTCATCCTCTGGCGTGTTCATGTTCTGTAATTCTGTCAATTCCAAACCGTTTTTGAAAGGCATTTTCCAAGCTTGTTTCCAGTTGCTAGCTTTTATTTAAAATGTATTTTTCTCTGTGTATGCTTAGCGGTGAACCTTCAGAAAAAAAATATTGTTTTGTGAATATACATCGCCACTTAATCATTCAAAATAAGCCAAGTCAAGAACTATATACATTATTCGTAGCCTAAATCCATAAACAGTTTTGGATAGAGCAGGAAAGGGTGAGAAATTCAGTCAGGTGTTACATGCTGAAAGTATTGGGATGCTGGATCTCTTCAAACAGTAGGGGGGAGATTTACTAAAACCAGAGCACTCAGAGTCAGGTGCAGCTGTACATGATAGCCAATCAGCTTCCAACTTCAGTTTGTTCCATTAAGCTTTGGCAATAAAACCTGGAAGCTGATTGGTTTCTATGCAGAGTTGCACCAGATTTTGCACTCTCCAGCCATTCATTTTCTTTTAGTAAATAACCCCCTAGGTGTTTTCATTCCACACTTAGTGTAAGCAGTGTAGAAGGACTAAAGCAGAATGTCACCTAAAATGTGAAGTTCTGCCAATCCTCCCCCTCACCCCTCTTCTGCCTGTTTTGGAAACTTTACTTTTTTTAAATGGGTAACTCTTTCTAGCAGGACCCCTTTCCCAATTCCCCTATGTTCACTTAGGTGAGCCGCTGTGAAAGTCACTGCTAGTTTCCCACATCCAAGATAGAGGCACAGGGGCCCTAAAGCCTGGTGAAGAACCAGCGCAGATGGAGATAGCGCTGGATCCCTGGACCGGTAAGTGACTTTTTGTTAAAAGTAAATAGCTACAGTATTTGTAGCTGCTTACTTTTAATTTTTCAGAAACGACTTTACACACATGCCTAACAAGAGAGGTAAGTAAGTACGTTTTTATCACTAACAAAGAGGATGCCTCCACAGAGGCCAAAATTTTGTGCAATGACATCATTCTGAGATGGGGATGCCCTCTTGTGATTGATTCAGATAAGCGCCCAGCATTCACATCCAAAGTGGTAGCCAAATTAATGGTTATTCAGTGGAAATTTCACATCCCTTATTATTATTATTATACATGATTTATATAGCACCAACAGTTTGCACAGCTCTTTACAATATAAGGGAGAGAGTAAAATTACAATACATTTCAGTACAGAAGGAATAGGAGGGCCCTGCTCGTGCAGCTCACAATCTAAAGGAAGGAAGAGGTGATACAAAAGGTGATAACTGCGGGGGATGATCGAGAGGATGAAACGGACAATTAAGGATAAGTTGAGGAAAGCTGCTGAAGGTACATTTTGTTAAGTGGGAGACTTATTTGCTTGCAGCGTTGGCTGAAATCAGGATGACACCAAACAAAACAACTAAATTATCACCTTTTGAAATTTTAATGGGCAGACCATTTCCTACCCCACGGACCAAAAGGTCCGCTGGTGATTATGCCTGGAAATTTAGAGCTGATCCAAGAAGCATATGTGACGAATCTTATAAGGCTTTTGAATGGCATCTACGGTGATGTATCTCTTTCTTTTCCGCTTCCCTCACAGGAACCAACCCATACTTTCAAGCCTGGAGACCACATGGTTGTTAAAGCTCTACATAAGCACAAGGTCCTGGACCCACCTTATGGGGAGCCCACAGTGATAACAGCATATACATATACAGCAGTTCTGACCATGCATTCTCAGGCCTGGATCCATGAGTCAAGGGTAAAGAAAGTCAAAGATTCTCTTCCACCTGTGGTGTTGACTACAAAAGATGGTGAAAGAGGTGTCAGACAACCTGAAGCAGATGTGTTAGAAAGAGAAGCAGGCAATGTAGTTCCACTATAAGAGAGACAGACCGAGTCTAATCAAGGGGTCCATACTTTTGCATCCACAAACCATAGCAGTGACCATAACATGATTTCATTTATTGTTAGCTGTAAACAGCAAACACATACACGAAAAATAAAAACAGTCAATTTTAAGAGAGCTAATTTTCCAAGGCTGAGAGCTGCTCTCCAAGGCATAGACTGGCAGGGAATATTGGCATCAATGAACACAATGGGAGTTCTTCAAAAAGACTGTATGTGAACACAATGCAAAATATATTCCCATGGGCAACAAGTTTAAAAGGCTAAAAATCAAACCTATGTGGCTTACGGTAAAAAAGCTATGGATAATAAGAAAAGAGATTTTGTTAAATATAAAAATGAAGGAACGCTATCAACATTTAAACTTTACAAAGAATATAACAGAATATGCAAAAAGGAAATAAAGGCCGCAAAAATTGAAAACGAACTTCAGATTGCAAATGATAGCAGGACCAACCCCCAAAAATTCTTCAAATATATTAATAGTAAAAGTCCGGTCCGAGCATGTAGGCCCTTTACAAAATAATCTAGAGTGGGTGACTGGGGACAAAGAGAAGGCAAATTTATTAAATACCTTCTTCAGCTCTGTGTATACAAAGGAACATGGGGGAGCTCTTGTCCATAATGGGCATGGTATTGACACAGCTTCAGATGATCCACATTGGCTAACAACTGATATGATCCAGAAATATTTAGACAGAATAAAGCACCTGGACCAGATGGCGTACACCCACGGGTCCTTAAAGAATTGAGCTCTGTTATTTCAACGCCATTGTTTCTCATTTTTAGGGACTCTTTAATGACTGGCATACTACCACTGGATTAGCGTAAGGCCAATGTGGTGCCTATATTTAAAAAGGGGTCAAAATATTTACCACGTAAGTATAGATCTGTTAGTTTAACTTCTATAGTTGGGAAGATACTGAAGAGTTTAATAAAAGACCACATAGATGAGTTCTTGCTGGAATAAAATATTTTAAGCAACAGACAGCATGGATTCATGTCACACAAATTTGATTTCTTTTTATGAGGAGGTGAGCAAAACCTTGGACAGGGGGTGGCGGTGGATGTGGCATACTTGGATTTTGCAAAAGCGTTTGACACAGTTCCCCACACACAGCTAATGTGTAAGGTAAAGTCTACAGGCTTGGACAATTCTGTATATAAATGGATAGAAAACTACAAGATCGTATTTAGAGAGTAGTGGTTAAGGATTCATACCCTGGTCTAGGGTTGTCAGTGGTGTACCCCAAGGTTCAGTGCTGGGACCTTTACTTTTTAATATATTTATAAATGATTTAGGGTCTGAGATTAAAAATCCCATTTCAGTCTTTGCAGATGACACCAAGCTGTGCAGTGGAATAACGTCCTTACAGAATGTCTCCAACTTACAAGCTGACCTCAATGCACTGTTTCATTGGGCAACTATATGGCAAATGAGGTTTAATGTTGATAAATGTAAGGTTATGCACTTGGGGGCTAAGAATGTGCATGCATCATACATACTAGGGGGAATACAACTGGGGGAATCAATGGTGGAGAAGGATCTGGGAGTTCTGGTAGATCATAAGTTCAATAATGGAATGCAATGCCAAGCTACGGTTTCTAAAGCGAGCAAAATCCTCTCTTGTATTAAAAGAGGTATAGACTCCAGAGAGAGAGATATCATATTACCCCTGTACAAATCATTAGTAATACCTCATCTGGAATATGTGGATCAGTTTAGGGCACCAATTTACAAAAAGAAC
Organism: Staurois parvus; assembly: GCF_062004578.1. Classification (NCBI taxonomy): domain Eukaryota; kingdom Metazoa; phylum Chordata; class Amphibia; order Anura; family Ranidae; genus Staurois; species Staurois parvus. Next base: position 8,837,013 of record NW_028317943.1, read on the forward strand.
ATTGGGGAACTGGAGAAAGTATAGCAAAGGGCAACCAAACTGATAAGAGGCATGGAGGAGCTCAGCTATGAGCAAAGATCAGAGGAACTGAATTTATTCTCTCTTGAGAAGAGGAGATTAAGGGGGGATATGATCAATATGTATAAATACATCAGTGGTTCATATAGTGAACTCGGCATAGACTTATTCACCCTGAGGTCATCACAGAGGACAAGGGGGCACGTCTGGAGGAAAAGAAATTTAATCTTAAAATACGGAAAGGTTTCTTCACAGTAAGAGCTGTGAAAATGTGGAATAGATTCCCTCAAGAGTTGGTTCTGGCCAGCTCAGTTGATTGCTTTAAAAAAGGCCTGGATTCTTTCCTAGATACACAGAATATAACTGGACATAACATTTATAGGTAAAGTTGGACAGAACAGCCATCTGGAACTTGTCTGCTGAACAGCAGGACTCAGCTGGTGAGCAGGGTAGTCAGTGACTACATTTCCCAAGAAAGGTAGTGTGTGGGCGGGGGCATATAAATATCTAAGCCCGGGAGATCGGCCAAGAGAGTGTGGGGAGAGACTGAAGGAGAAGGAGGTGTGCCGATGGCTGAAGTGCTGAACTGGTTGCGTAGCCAGGGTTGGAGAAGAGTGGAAAGAGCCTACTGACCACTTGGTCTGCCAAGCTGCCCAGCAAGAAAACCAGACGGGATGCTGAGTCTGAACCAGAGAGTCAGTGAACAGATGCTATCTGCAGAGATCTGCTGTACTACTTTGATCAGGTGAGAGAGACCCATGCACATGACTACTGACAGTTTGCCAGCTCAGCTATCTACCTACACACTACATATAGTTGCCCCGTTTGCGGCCTAGTTCTCCCGGCCGCCATCGTTAGGATACATCTGCATTACAGTTTATCATACAAGTTGACTGCAGGAACATACAGTTGCAGGCCAGGATACAGCAGTACCAACTGAAACAACACGTTTTCCTTCTTCAATAAAGCAAGATTCCTGATACTGTTAATTTTGCCTTTGATATTCAGAGGGAGTTGTCGTTGTCCATAGACACTTATGCCAATTGTTGCTATTCATTACTTCAAGGCTGTCCTATATTTAGTACTTTAAAAGGGACCCCGCCCTAATTCACTACCACCAAGAGGAAAAGTGTAAATCTCCCTTTTTCTCTCACTATCTTTGTGTTACTATCCTAAAGGAACTATATACCACACTTCAACTCAACTTCATACCAACTGCGCCCCAACAAGCGTGCAGAAGACATGTTAGTGTTCTTAAAAAGACAGTGCTCAATTTCAAATGAGAATTCTATTTTTTTCCACATCTAATCCTTGTCATTTAGTTCTGAGGACCCACAGTGAGCTGACGTGTTTCTTGATAGTTGTTCCTGCTCACTGGGGATTCAGCAGTTCCCTCGGATTGGAGGTAGTGGAATAATTCTGAAAGCAGGCCTGCCAACAGGTATTGTTGCTTTACAGTGAATGTCATTACTTTTACTCACAATTACCAAGAGATATTATATTTGCTGCATATAACAGTGTCATTTTGTTCTTTTTGACCAAGTTACCTTTAATTCCAATACAAACTTCATATTGGTTTATACTAATTTGTGAGAGAGTTCATTTTACAGTTGTGATTTATTTTGGTCACAAGAGCACGGTGGTCTGTTGCTCAGTGGTCCAAAGTCCTCTTTTCTGATGAGAGCAACTTTTGCATGTCATTTGGAAACCAAGGACCCAGAGTATGGAGGAAGAATGGAGAGGCACACACTGCAAGATGCTTGAAGTCCAGTGTGAAGTTTCCATATTGATTTGGGGAGCCATGTCATCTGCTGGTGTTGGTCCACTGTGCTTCATTAAGTCCAGGGTCAATGCAGCCCTCTACCAGGAGATTTTGGAGCACTTCATGCTTCCTACCGCAGACGAGCTTTATGGGGATGCTGACTTCATTTTCCAGCAGGACTTGGCACCTGCCCACACTGACAAAAGCACCAAAAGCTGGTTCAATAACCGTGGGATTACTGTGCTTGATTGGCCAGCAAACTCGCCTGACCTGAACCCCATAGAGAATCTATGGGGCATTGCCAAGAGAAAGATGAGAGACATGAGACCAAACAATGCAGAAGAGCTGAAGGCCGCTATTGAAGCATCCTGGTCTTCCATAACACCTCAACAGTGCCACAGGCTGATAGCTTCCATGCCATGCCGCATTGAGGCAGTAATTGCTGCAAAAGGGGCCCAAACCAAGTACTGAGTACACATGCATGCTTATACTTTTCAGAGGTCCGATATTGTTCTATGTACAATCCTTGTTTTATTGATTGCATGTAATATTCTAATTTCACTGTTCAACAGGTAAAAAGTTTTGGGCATAAAATTAGCTAATCTTATATAATTTTGGGGTGCTGAAAACGAAAATGACCCTAAAAAATGTTGATTGGCTCTAGTTTCCATGATATATTCACCCATCTAATGACGTAAGCCATTCAAAATTATGATGCAACTTCAGCTGCATATTGCGCAATTGATACTGGTGACCAATAGAAAATTGCATGTATACTGAGATGATGCAATATTAGCCTTTAATTGCATCACTTCACTGCATAAAAGCTGCAGTATCTGTAGCTGATTGTAGTTCGACAGCGTCTTTACATTTCGTTTTATGCTTATATAGGCTACTCAGTAATGCCTCGAACTTGTGTGAATAAAGCAGATAATTTCTGCTATATCTGCGGTGAAATAACTTTTATCTCACAAAAAAGGAGGATAACAGGAATGATTAAGAAAGCCTACAACTTGTATTTTGGCTGCAAGATAGGAGACCAGGACAAGAGCTGGGCACCACATATATGCTGCAATTCTTGTGGGACGGCACTGGAGCAATGGTTGAATGGAAAAAAGGCATCTATGCCTTTCGCTGTGCCAATGATTTGGAGAGAGCCAACAGATCATGTTAGTAATTGTTACTTTTGTATGGTGCCTCCAATTGTAAAAGGGCTAAATAAGAAGAAAAAGTTATCTGTGCACTATCCAAATATTCCATCGGCAATACGTCCAGTTCCTCATGGAGAGGGGCTACCAATTCCTAAAGCACCAGAATCCTTCGTGGTTGAGTCAAGTGAGGAAGAACCTGAAGCGTGTAGTCACGTGCAGTTGTAAGAGATAGCCCTTTCCTCGAATACAAGAGAAAAGCCAAGAGAAGCAAAACCGACACAAACTGAAGACAAAACTAGTGAGAATCCTAAGTATTAAAATGATTCAACTTAGTTTATGGCTATAATTTTTCTTGGTAATCCTATGCAATATATTATGCCATTTAGGCTTTGTTATGTAGTCAATATCACTTGCTTTATATTTGTGGAAAGACATCTATCTATATAATTATTGTGCATTGTGTAGTCATTACGCCTATAGTAGAAAACTTTCCGTTTACAGAAAAACTAGAGCCAATTGACAAATTTCATTGTTATATTTGAACTCAGAATGTGAGATTCATTAAGAAATGGATCCTTTTGTTTCCAAAACTGGCAAAAAATAAAAATTTGTTGAACAGTGTTTTCTGAGATTGTGGATTTGGGGTTTTCATGAGCTGTAAGCCATAATCATCACAATTATGACAAATCACAACTTGAACTATCTTGCTTTGCATGTAATTATTTATTTATTTCAGGTACTTATATAGCACTGTCAATGTACACAGCACTTTACACATATATTGTACATTCCCATCAGTCCCTAACCCTCAAGGGGTGTACAATCTAAGGCCCCTAACTCACATTCATACATACAGATACTAGGGCCAGTTTTAGACAGGATCCAATTCAACTACCAGCATGTCTTTGGAGTGTGGGAGGAAACCAGAGTACCCGGAGGAAACCCACGCAGGCACAGGGAGAACATGCAAACTCCAGGCAGGTGGTTCCGTGGTTAGGATTCGAACCAACAATCCTAGTACTGCCAGACGGAAGGGCTAACCATTTAGCCACTGTGCTGCCCTGAGTCTATCTCGTATATTAGTTTCACCTTTTAAGTTGCATTACTGAAATAAATGAACTTTTGCACGATATTCTAATTTTTTGAGTTTCACCTGTACTTATACACAAATCTACCGCTTTCCCATGATCAATACATTTTAAACCCATGATAAAATCAAAATGAAAAAAATTCTGGCATAGTTACATTTTATGTAGTATCTCGTTGCCATTATTTCATGATTCTGTATCACACCCTTATAATGGGCATAGTATGTCCACTTTTTGAACCTTTTTCAGGCAATGCATATTGATACATATAAAATTAATACATGCAATATGGTTCATTAGCCTACTGCAACATATCAGTGTTTCAACATGCTTGACACTAACACCATGGTCAATCATGATGGCAGATGATAGGTAACACAAAGAGATGAAATTAGTCAGATAGCATACATGTGAATGATCCAACAATAACATGGGTTCATAACCAATAAAAGTGTGACCCATGGTTCACATAAATATGTATTTTCTGAAAATTTTTAGTAAACCTACTGTTCAGTTTTATTGAATATTCAGTGAGTATTTTTATTAAATAATTAGTGTTGCCTATAGCAAGTAATTTAACTTGTCACAATGTCAAAAAGTAAATAAAAAAATGATTCAACATTTTTAAAATGTTATTTACTAAGAGTCAACATGCAGAGTAAACATGCAGTATTCATTTAAGAGTTACAGATTGGTTCAACTCCAGTGTGGGTTGATCTGCACAGGATAACTAGCTTGACTGATTTAGGAAGGTCATAATCTCACTCACCAGACTGTTGATCTTGGGCAATGTAGCAGGGATACTTTAATCTGATTAACTAAAAACAAACATGGTGCACATGTGTCTGCGTGACAAATGCATGAGTGTACCCAGTGTACCCAGCTAAGGAATGTGAATACAAATACATTTAAGTAAAATTGAAATCTCGTTGTTTTCTATAGGTTACTGACATTTTTTGAACTGTACATAAAATACGGTAAATCATTTGCATGTAGATTTAAAGTAACACCCCGCACCCTCAAAGCCTCTCTCACCCCTCCCTGAAATTCCTTGTAATTTAAAAATTACATCTTACTTACTTTAAATCTTATTTCCAGGTTTTTCATTTTTTTAAAGGTATTGGAGACCCTTACTGATGGATAGAACACTCTCATGTGATGTGTGATATGTGCCGTTTTGTACATCTGTACTGTAACCCCAGACAGGCATGATGACGCTCCTTGGGGAAGGGTGGACATGGTCATTGACAGTCTGGGCTCACAAGAAGTGGGCTGAATGACATTGGGTGCCATTCAACTAGGATGAGGAGTGGAGGCTGGTCAGTCCCATGAGCAGTGAGTGAGTCTGTGTAGGGGTAGCACCAGAGAAGAGGTGAGTATTGCAGGGAAATTTGTTTTTCTATGTTTTTTTTTCCATTACATTGCAATACATTTAAAGGAAAACCTGGAGTTCTTCCCAACACTGGCAGTTTCCATTTAGTAAGTTATTTACTTAGTAAATGTTAACTATGGGTATTAGTAAATTTAAGACTCCACCAGAATTTTGAAAAATTTAAAGGAAAACCTGAAGTTCCTCCCAACACTGGCAGTTTCCATTTAGTAAATGATTTACTTAGTAAATGTTAACTATAAAATTGATCATATTTAAGGCACCACCATTAGTTTGAGATAAATTGTTGCACTTCATTCTGCTGCTTATTGGTGTATTAATAAATTCTTATAAATAATGCCATAATGACAATTAACATTATTTAGAAATTACCTAAATATAACCTTTTATTTGCATTATTTTCCAAGCCGGCAGTTGACATATGTAACTCATGACAGGTTCCCTGTAAGGCTCCATGCACACTGGGCATTTTAATAAGGCTGGAAACATTAGATGTGTAAAGTCATCTTAAAAACATGAGCATTTCAGCATTTTTGCATTAGCGTTTAGCCGCGTTTTTTAGCATTTTTTTTTTAACAAAAAACCCACTAGTTCTGGGTTTTTTTCCAGCAAAAAAACGCCTCTGCCAAAAACGCTGACTACAGTCTATGTGTGCATGGACACATAGGATAAAATGCTGGGGGGGGGGGGGGGGGGTTACTAGCTGTAGAAAAAAATGGCAAAAGCCAAAAACAGCAGCTATAAAAACCTCCAGTGTGCATGAGGACTAAATGTATGTGCACAACATCAGATACAATTTTATCACTTCCTATGTAAAAGAGAGGAGAGGCCTGCCAGTCATTTCCTCTCTCAATTCTGTGGTTGGCAGTGGTTTTGCTAAAGAGTATGATACTAAAGAACAAATGGTAAACAGTTTTTCAAAATTACTACAGACAAACGTAAAAATCCAAGAGCATCCTAAAGTGTTACTAAACCCAGGACCCGGCATTCACTATATCTGGTCTCCCACAGTACACAGAACATGGAAATGAAATTATTTCAGTAAATATAAACTGCTAAATACCTTTCTCATCAGCAATATATTGCAATCATTTCACTTCTATCATTGTCTGGCCGAGCACAGGTTAATGCTTGTAGGAGGAGTTTTTATACTCCTCTGACTGTCTTATTAGGTGGTATGACCCCTGACCCTCTGTCTGGACAGTGCTAATTGGCCCTGTGCTGATCACAAGCATCCTCCCAAAGAGAAAAAACACTCTAGCAATACACACCAAACTGAGCATGTGCAGAGTGTCTCCTAGGGCGCTGTACTATCAGCAGATGGATTGGGGACAATAGAAGAAGGGAAGGATCAGAGAAGACAAGATCAAACCTTCTTTTTACACAATGCGGAGGATTAGGTTCCACAGCGAAGCAGGCCCAAACCAGAAAAAAAGAGTCACATCCTAAATTTTTGGAAGCTGTAGCTTTTTTTTTTTATTCTTTACTTAGGGTATTTTTGGATTGTACAATGCATCCATTAGACCTATAGAAATATATATTGAGGAGTCTGTGGTCACCAAAAGAACAATGCATTCACTTAGTGAGAGGTATAAACAGCAGTTCCTCAGTTACAAAAAAAAAAAAAACTATTGCGGTTGATTTACTAATTAAAGAATTAATTGAAGAGAGTTTATATTTCAGAAATGCTTGTGTGCAATATTTAATAGTGGCCCAGTTATCAGAAGGGTTCTCAGATGGGAGAGCATGTGAGATCGATACTATGGCAGATGGTGTAAGAGGAAGCTTGAGGAGGCCATCTCTAGGTTTATCCAGTGTTTTAAGCTGCCATGTATTTTCCAATCCGGTAACTGTGTGATGTATGCTGCCGCATAGCAATTCAGGATGTCTAGAAAGGGGGAATTAACTATTTTGAAGAACGAGGGGGGAATGTGGACAGCTAGGGTTGACAGTAGATATAAGAATGTCTGAAGTAATGTCATTTTAAGTATGTTGCAGCGTCCAAACCAAGAAAAAAGGAAACTGTGGCTTTACCTAGGAACAAACAGTAAAGAGGTTGGTTCAGACTCATTATTTTTGAGCCTAAAATGTAAAATGTAGACAGCTTATCACCATATAAAGGTCATGCAGAAAAGAAGGGGGTAATGCAGATAGATCAACAGCACTAAGGATGAAGTTCAGGTTTGGGTCTTATATGGAACTGGGGAAGCTGACAAACTACATAAAGAAAGATTAGGGTCAGTTAGAAAGCTGGAAGGGGGCTGTGAAGGGCCCTGAGCTCTCCACTCTGTAATTTCAGCTCTCTACACCCTTTTTTTGACCTCACAGACAAGCTTTATAAATTCAGCACTTTTAATGCATGTAGAGGAGAAAAGACTGCAGAAAGACAGGTACAACATATGTAGGAGGATTTGTTTAATCTCTATGTATCACCAGGCCGTTCACTTCACTGGGTATATGTGAGGATTTACAACCACTTTACGGTAAGTTGTAAGTCACTATTAGCTGTTGTCCTTCCATAGCAACCTCTTTCTGCTGCAAGGCTTTCCTTTTTAAAAAATGGGCTTTTGTTTCAGGGAGCAACAGTTTCCATTTATTTTGGGGGGTTATTGCTCTGTATTTTATATTGTTAGGACCCTTAGTTTAAGTTGAACTGTTTTTTCTTTTTATTGTTTCTCTTACAATTTAACGCAGACCTTTATCCAAGCATGCAGCCTGGGTGGCAAGGAAAATGAAAGCACTGAGTGTGTGATTATAATTTCTGTTGGGGGTAGGGATACCTTGAAAGCGAGGGCAGAAAAGCCTCCCCCTCTTGCAAAGCACCTTTGTTCCATTGATAACGGACAAGGGCTTCTATTGCAATTAATAGACCCCCAACAAGGTGGTGGAGGTAGCATTGGGAGACTTATAGAAAAATCCCCCTTGTAGGGGTGCTGTTATACAGCGGGGAAAATATTTTTTGATCCCCTGCAGATTTTGTAAGTTTGCCCACTTACATAGAAATGAAGGGTCTATAATTTTTATCATAGGTGTATTTTAAATGATAGAGAAAAAAACACATGATACAAATGTTATAAATTGAGTTGCAGTTCAGTGAGTAAAATAAGCATTTGATCCCCTACCAACCAACAAAAATTCTGACTCCTATAGACTGGCTATGTGTTGATGTGGTACAAAAATTAGTACTGTAAATTTAAGAAGGTGCTCCGAACGCCAACTTCTTATGTGTATAAAAGACACATGTCCACAGAATCTCTTTCTTGAGCCCCACCATGGGCAAGACCAAAGAGTTGTCAAAGGACGTCAGGGATAAGATGGTAGACCTGCACAAGGCTGGAATGGGCTACAAGGCCATCAGCAAGAAGCTTGGTGAGAAGGAGACAACTGCTGGAGCAATTATTTGCAAATGGTAAAAAAAGTGGGAAAACTTACAAAATTTTCAGGGGATCAAATAATTATTTTCCCCACTGTATGTAAGCCAGCAGAATTTACACTGGATTTGCCAAACCTCCCACCAATTGAACCCATGATTTTCTCTTCCCTAGTCAGCACTTATCTACTTAAGGCCCCTTACACACGAGTGGACCGAACGGGTCCACCTCTCTGTTTGTAAACGGACATGGGTGATTTCCCAGCAAAATAAAGCATGGAGACATGGATGGATGGGGGAGTTTGCATTAAATATTAAAAACAAATTAAATTTCAATTTTGGTTTGTGGTGCTCATATGCAGTATAGTTCCACTTTAGGTCATTTAAAAAACAACAGAATGGCTACATGTATTTCAACGTAGACCTGTCTTAGGAGATACAGGGCTGACATTGCTCTCCTCTTTCTCAAAAAAAAATGCCTGACTGTTAAAGCAAGCCTGTGCGTGTGAAAAATGTGCTATAGCCCTGCAGGGCTTCCTTTCCTCACTAGGCCATAGAGGATAGGGGAGGGGGAGGTCAGGAAAAGTAGACACAGGAGCAGTAGAGTGAACCTGTTTTTTTTCCTAAATGAAAAGAACACAAGTTTGTATATGTACGTGCAATAATGTGCATTGTAACTTCTTCCTTTACATGCAATTTCAAGCCTTCTCATGCACACTTTAAAGCGGAGTTCCAACTGAAAAAAAAATACAGCCACTTACCTGTTCCTCGGTCCAGTGGCTTCCTCACCACTGCTGGTTTCACTGACCGTCTTCTCTCCCTGGTGCCGGCATCTTTAGTGTGGGCACCCATCTGTGACAGCTTGCGGCTTCACAGCTGGGTGCCCACTGCGCATGCGTGAGAAGTAGTGCACTTTGTAAATGGCCCCATAGTCTTCTGGGACCTGTAAAGTGTCCCAGAAGACTACGGGGAGGGAGGACAACTTCCACTTCCAATCGCCTAGGTGATCACAATGAAAATGGGAGGAGGTACCTGTCAAATTCGGGTGCCTGCTCCCCAAAGGTGCCAATCCTCAATGGGGAGCGGGGGACAAAGCATTAAAGCGGAACTTCCCCTTTAGGGTGGAACTCCGCTTTACATATTCATCATAGTTAATTTTCTCTGTGTGTTTACTGAATGTTACAATACGGTTAATGCTGCATTAAACAATATCCTTATTCTCCAAAAATAATCCATACACATTTAGTAATCAGTGGCCCTGTAATCTATTTTTCATTAAATCGTTTTTCAATGTTTTTTGTAACTTTCTCCCTTGCTTCCAAACTTCTCCTTTTCCTCTTTACTTCCACTTGTTTGGAACAAGCAGTGCATGTTAAATGCGTTCATGAGCACTTCTCTATGCACATTACAAATCCCATAGTCCATAATCCATTTTAGGAGTGAGCAAGAGGGGGTGGCCATGTTCCAACATACAGTGGGATTGTGGAGAATAAATGTAGCCACCCTCTAACAGGAACTTGGATTACAGCAGTGAAAAATGGAATCTGGAGATTTTGAAGGAAGCTGAGAGCAATATAAGGTACTTTTGGAGTTAAAGTGGTTGTAAACCTCAGACGTGGAATATGAACAAAGCATATCCTTCTAGAGTGTGTACTTGTCTCAATGTAGAGCAATAAGTGTCATTTGTCATGTGTGCTGTATCGTTTCTCTGCTATCTGCATGAGTCACATCAGGTTTTCGTGACACCAAGAGAAAAAAGGTGACAGGGAGGGACCTCTAGAACAAAGACTTTGATTGACAGTCTCAGATCTGTTCCTGTGTGCTGTGTGAAGGGGAGGGTGTCCCTTCCTTCCAATCAGCTCTTACTGAGCTCTGAAAAGTGTAACTTCAGTTCACTGCTCCCTGCCTTGTGAAAGCTGTATAAATTCGGCACTTTGAAAGGCTTTAGAGAAGACAGGGCTACAGATAATCGGGTACAAGTTATGTAGCTGGATTTGTTCCTTCTCTGTGTGTCTCCTGAGGCCAATCACTTCACTGGGTTTTTGTAAGGGTTTACAACCACCTTAAGAATACACATTTAAATCAGAGCTCCACCCAAAATGGGACTCTGCTTGTTTGCATCCCCTCTTCCCCCGCAGCCTTCTAGGACACTTCACAGGTCTCAGAAGACTATGGGACAATCACAAGGTGCAGCACGACTAGCGCACGTGCAGCAGGAAACCGACTGTGAAGCCGCAAGGCTTCACTTTTGGTTTCCCTTACTTGCAATGCCAGCACCTGGAACCCGGAGGTTAGTGAAGAACTAGCCTAGGTGACGACAGAGCTGGACCCCTAGACAGGCAAGTGTCCTTGTATTAACAGTCAGCAGTTACCAATTGTTTTCTTGGTGACTGTGGTCCCAGCTGGCTGGAGATCATTTACAAGATCATCACGTGTAGTTCTGGGATAATTCCTCACTGTTCTCATGATCATTGACACTCCACGAGGTGATATTGCATGGTCCACCAGACCTAGGAAGACTGACAGTTGTTTTGTGTTTCTTCCATTTGCGAATGATTGCACCAACTGTTGTCACCTTCTCACCAAGCTGCTTGGCGATAGTTTGGTAGCCCTGTCCAGCCTTGTGTAGGTCTACAATCTTGTCCCTGACATCCTTGGACAGCTCTTTGTCCTTGCTATGGTGGAGAGTTTGGAATTTGATAGTTTGATTGCTCCTGTGGACAGGTGTCTTTTATACAGGTAACAAAATGAGATTAGCAGCACTCCCTTTAAGAGACTGATTCTAATCTCAGCTTGTTACCTGTATGAAAGACACCTGGTAGCGAGAAATCCTGCTGAATGATGGGGGATCAAATACTTATTTCCCTAATGAACATGCAAATCAGTGCATTTCTTTTGAATTTTTCGTTGCTATTCTGTCTCTCAGTGTTACAATACACCTACCATTCGATTTTTAGACTGATAATTTCTTTGTGAGTGGGCAAACATTCAAAATCAGCAAGGGATCAAATACTTATTTCCTTCACTGTATCTACCCATACCAGACTTTGGTATACTTGGTGATCCTATCTCCTAATGTGGTGTGGAGGGTTCAGCTCAACTGTAGCACTTATCATAAATTTCAGTCCTGCCACTAACATATGCTGCATGGTTTTCTTTGCCCATTTTAATTAAAAGTAAAGGTTCCTTCCATCTGGATTCCATCACAGGGGTTTCAGTTTCATACAGCATTCAAAGAAAAAACTGTTTCCTGGCTGTATAGCAGCTCACATTGGACAACACAGTCCCCAGTCCCGAAACTCTCATTCCAGAACACAAGAGTGTTCACACATACACACGTGCAGCAAAATGTTGGCCTGTCATGTCAATGTAGAAAGTCCCTCATATGTCCATTCTTCTGCTCCCTGGCAGCACAGTGTTCTCCTCAAAAGGGTGGAGCCCTGAACCATAGTCAGCCCCTGTATTAAAAAGGGCTGTGCACACCTGGAAATCAGTGGGCAGATTGTCCATAATACCTGAACCCAGGGTCGAATGCTTCATCCCACCCAATACTCTGCCAGGCTTTAGAACTCCAGAACCTTAGCAAAGCTGGAGAAAATTTTAAAGCCAGTTTTCTCTAGGCATATCAAATTCCCTGGCAACCCTCAATTTGCATGAGTGAGAACTCTGGGTAACACCAAATTCTTCCAACATCATGACATGATACAGCACTGTCGGATAGGATTTCATCTTTTCATGTTTCATATTGTGTGATCCTAGTTTTTCTTTTCAATGAGGCAAAGTTTGCAGCCATTAGCACTTGCATTTGGAGCCTAAATTGCACATTAGTGATATCTAGGAGGCTTTTTCTGCCAAAAGGTTTGCGTTGTCATGCAGCCTCACCAAAATGGGACCCTAGTTTTTTTTCACATTCCTGGAAGCAAGATGGATAGCCGGGGACACATTTGCTTACCCTGTCTGGGACTAGGTACCAGTGGGGGGGCATTACATAAATTGATTCTAGGGCCGTAATATTAAGGCCCCATTCACATCTGGAGTTTTAAGATCTTGGGCAGAATTGCTGTGATTCTTCCCATGATCCCAAATCGCACTGCAGTAGCAGGAAAACACACCACGATTGTTTGGGTACCATCCATTTTCAATGGCACCTAAACTTGGTGGTGTTCTCCCGTGATTGTCACACAATACATTATTCTGCAATTGCTCAAAGCTTGTTGCCCAAAAAGGAGCAGTAGCTTCATTTGTGTAATAAGCTTTGCTCTATGAGGTTTTCTATAATTGCAGCATGATTTATCATTCAACAATCGTGGCAAAACCATACCACATTTCAGGGGAGTTTGAAAATTAATGGCACCCAAACACAAGTGGTGCGTTTTGCCACTATTGCAGTGCAATTTTGGATCATGGGCAGATTCGCAGTGATTCTGGCCAAGATCCCAAAACACCAGATATGAGCGGGGTCTAAAGGACTGGTTGTTGTCCACATTTGGTCCCAATATTGCTGATCAAGGGTGACATTGCGGTCACCTGTCCACGCTCAAGTGTGAATGCAGCCTAAGCGTTTATAGCCATGGGAGACACCAACATACTATAGATATGTATGAGGGCCCATTGTGCCGGAATAAAATGACTACAAGACAGCCTTTGACAGATGAGCCTATTGGTTCACAAATGCTTTGACAAAAGACGGCTAAAAAAACCCCACCTTGTATTATGTTAACAGCATCAGTATTTAATAGGGGTATGCTTACTTAAAGCGGAGTTCCACTCACACTGTAAAAAAATAAAAGTCAGCAGCTACAAAAACTGTAGCTGCTGACTTTTAAAAAACAGCCATTCACCTGTCCCACGATCCCGCAGTGTCCTCCCCGCAGCCCGTTTAACCAGCCGTCCTGTGTTCCAGGCACCGGCATCTTCAGTGTGGGCACCCGGCTGTGACAGCTTGCGGCTTCACAGCTGGGTGCCCACTGCACATGAGTAGCACTGCGCTTCCTGAATGGCCCCGTAGTCTTCTGGGACCTGTCACGTACAGGGGCGTATTTATCACAAGGCAAACAAGGCACTTGCCTAGGGCAGCAGCTTTCAGGGGGGCAGCACCTTCCCCCGGAAGAAGGGAGGAGAGAAGGGACACGCTTTGCCATGGGAACCAGGTGGGATCCGAGAGAGGCTGCAGGCTGCTTGATGGTGTATGTAGAGCCTGACTTTCGTTCCTGGGGAGCTGTGAAGATGAGTGTCTTTTTCTCTATCGCTGGGGGGGCAGTGAAAGGCTGTCCCGGGTGGGAGACAGGGGTGTTGTTGGTCAATGTCAGCATTGTCAGGTTCTCTCCGCAAGAGGGGGAAGGGGGGGTGCCCGTGTGGGCAGATGATGTTTGTGTTGCCTAGGGCAGCACAAAACCTAAATACACTACTTGTCATGTGTTCCAAAAGATTATGAGGAGGGAGGGTAGGAGGACAACTTCCACTTCCGGTCGCAGTGGAAGTGGGAGCGGGTACCAGTCAATTTCGGGTACCTGCCCCCCCCCTGCTCCCCAAAGATGCCAATCCTTAATGGGGAGTAGGGAACCAGTCTTTAAAGTGGAACTTCCCCTTTTGGGTGGAACTCCGCTTTAAGGGCAACTTAGATTGTAAGCTCCGAGGAGCAGGACCCTCCTAACCAGGGGCGGACTGACCATTTGGAAACTCGGGCACTGCCCAAGGGCCCGGGGTCAGTAGGGGGCTCCATGAGATGCCTCTGGTACCTTTTTCATAGGCTTTTTTGAGTTTGGGCAAGGACACAGGGGCCCCATGATCCCCTATTGCCCAGGGGCCCCATAAGTTGTCAGTCCGCCCATGCTCCTAACCCTCTTGTATTGAACTGTATTGTTGCTGTATTGTCTCCCTTATATTGTAAAGCGCTGAGCAAACTGTTGGTGCTATATAAATCCTGTATAATAATAATAATTATAAAGGTGGCCTTTACTACCTCCTCATTCCCACTCAGCGTAATCAAAATAGGAAAATACCTATCTTTAGTCTTTGCTGCAGGACAGCTTGTTCTGTTGAAAAACAACAGACTAACTGACAGGATCACCAGGTCAAATTGAAGGAAGAAAAACATAAAAAAGAAAACTAATGCAGCCACCATATCTAAGAAATGGTAAGCTGCAATATAATAAATGTTTGCTTTTGGGTTTAATACCGCTTTAACCTGCACTATTATTATTATACAGTATTTATATAGCGGCAGAAAGGTTTGCTCAGCGCTGTACATTATAGTGCGGGAACATGAGACAATACAGTAACAAAACAATACACGAGGGCCCTGCTCTTTCGCGCTTACAATCTAGGAGGGAGGGGATAGTGGTACAGGAGGAAGTGGCTGGGGGAGATGGAGTGGAGGAGATCGGCTGTTAGGTGAGGGTGGGGTAGGCTTCCCTGAAGAGATGGGTTTTCAGGGTGCGATTAAAGGTGAGGAGGGTAGGTGACAGTCTGATGGATTGGGGTAGTGAGCTCCAGAGGATGGGGGAAGTCCTGGAGAAGTCCTGCAGTCGAGCGTGGGAGGTGGACTATAAAAATTACAGCTGAAAACCAATTAGTTGCTGTTGACAACTCCTTAGCTTTCCATTTTTAAGAGTACTGTGATGGCGATTATTATCAACAACAATTATAATAATTGTTATTTTATGTGGCGTAATGTTTTAAACGATGAATCCCGTAGACTATTTCTTTTTTTTTTTAATTCACACACAATATAATAGATAATTCTCTAAAGCAAAGAAGAGCCAGAAAAGGCATGTGATATATGTCTGTGCTCCCTTTTTCCTTTACACGCAGATCAGAATCCAAGATTATACTGCATGTGCTAAGAGGATTATGGAGGATGGAAAGCCTCGCTTCCTGCAACGTCATTCCTCAATGACCAATCACAGAGGAATTTCCCACGTTACAGCAATGTTGTCTTGGTAAGGAAACATAAACCCACCAGAGAACACACTGCTATTGCTTGACATAAGCTTTAAAGCCATGCAGGATTCAATGTCACAGCTGCTGCTTTGCAGTACATTGTGAACAGTGCGACGATGCTTTCACTGGAGGGGTCAGCTGACAAACGCCTAGAGACCTCTATATGTAGATGATGAAGTGCCGTGACGTCACAACCACCTCCGTCCATGAGGCTCCCTCCCAGTCATGTGCCAGCTCATTAAAGTACAGTCATCACCAACCTTCGTCATCGCTTATGTGTTTTATAACACCGATCAATAAAATATTCCACTTCGATTGTATAGGAAATACTAAGGGGGTGGCAGCACTTTTCCCTCCAAAGCATCATCATGTTATAAAGGCAGCAATCCAATGCAATCCTACATCAGGCTTGTAAAAAAAAAAAAAGTGACAGTTGTGGGATAATTATTAATATTATCCAGTGTGTTATCTGTCTAGGTAGAAAAAGAAGAGTGCATGAAAGGGAGGAGGGGTGGGAAGCTATTCAGCTCTAGATTCATCTGTGACATAGAAATAGGAGCGGCCGTGTGACTCTGCCTTTGGGTCGCATGAAATGGGTCATTCAGTCTCATCGAAATGGGTCATTCAGTCTCATCCAGAGATAATATACCCCAGTGACCGTCAATGCACTCCATTTAATAAGGACACGCCATGAAAACGTGCTGCTATTTACATCCATCTGTGAACATACCAGCCCCATCCAGAAGGACATGCCATAAATGAAGTGCCCTGTCCAAGGAGACTGTGGTCACATAACTGCCATGCCACAGGACATCCACAGAAGAACAGGATGTACCGGATCTGTTCCCCCAGCTTAACAAAGTATTCTGATCAGAGAATATAATATATTCCCCAGTGACAGCTAATCATAGAAGTCACAGGGACCTTGAGCACATGTTAGACGCCATACAAGGATGCTAGCTACTCTGTGCTTCTAAGCAGCAAGGTCTTACCTATACGTTGAAGGTGTTGAGGTAGTTCCACAGTGAGGACTAGGCAGTACATCCAAAGATGGGGAGCTAGGATCACTTGCTGGAGGGATGGATGGAGGAGACAGGAAAGAAGCAGCTGTACCAAATGGATGTGCGTACTCTACTGTGCAGACAAAGGATTGCATCAGACTGAAGCGTGTAGAGCTGGGAGCACCTCCTACCTACCTACATAACTGCTAAGATCCTGAAAGACACACAGGGGCTCAGGTTCTAGCAAAGTCACTCATGCGTTTCTTGATTATCTGGAATTCATTTCTCTTTCTCTGTAAAAGACATGACAACACTTTAGATTTTTGCTTAGGAGCTTACATTTTAACCCTTTTGCTGCTTTTTTTTTTTTTTAATTCCTGTTGTGCACATGTGCTAAAAACCTAAAAAACTCAAAACATTATAGAATTTCTGAAAGCAGAGACCCTGTTGAATAAAATGAAGGCGGTGGCAAATTTATTTATTTTTATATTGCAGAATAATGTGCTACTGTTTGTCAAATTTATTGGTTCAGTAAAAAAAATACACTCACATTCATTTTAGTGAACACCAACACAAAATAATCTCCAGTTTTAGTAAATAGATAAATTGTGTTGAGTAAATAGATACCAAATATGCCAAGTCTAAAAAATTGTGTGTACATGCAAAATGGTGAAAAACAACAGTATGCAAAATTATGCATAGCGAATGTTTTAAGAAACCTTCAGGTAGGGATCAGGGATGCCTAATAGGTGCTGCACAATTGTTGTTTTCGAACATGTGTGTCTGACATTGATGTTTGAGTTTAAAAACATGGGGGGGCAGAAATTTTTAAAAAGGTTTTTCTTTATTTTGTTTATGTAGCTGTCTTTTCTTTTTTTTTTTAAACCTTTTATTTCTTTTTTATACTAAGTCACCGGTCACACTGCTGCAATTTAAAATTGTTTGTGTGCGATTTCAGCACGATTTCAAGTGCAATTTCTGAAGACTTTATTGCGAATTGTGAAGATGTTCAACAATTTCTTGTGATTTGCTTTGCGATTTCCATTGTATTCTACGCATGTGAAATCGCACAAAACTTCAGAAAAGTAATGGAAGAACTACTGTAGAAACCGCGCTGCAGCAAATCGCATATGTTAAGACACTGTCGATTTTAGGTGCGATTTCAATTCTCAAATCGCACCGGTATCACTGGACACTTAAAGTATAACTGAAGGCAAAATTTTTTTTTTTAGTTTTGGATAGAGTGAAGGGGGATTAGAACCCTTGTCAGTTTTTATTGCATTCTGTGCCCCCCATTAAGGAAATTCATCCTCTTTATTTGTCCTGTTTACCATTATTATTGCATTTTCAGGTGTGATTTCAATTCGCAAATCGCATCTGAAATCGCACCAGTATGACCGGGCACTTAAAGTATAACTGAAGGCAAAATTTTTTTTTTTGTTTTAGTTTAGTTTTTTTAAAACCTTTTATTTTTTATACTAAGTCACCGGTCACACTGCTGCGATTTAAAATTGTTTCTGTGCGGTTTCAGCAGGATTTCAGGTGCGATTTCTGAAGACTTTATTGCGACTTGTGAAGATGTTCAACGATTTCTTGTGATTTGCTTTGCGATTTCCATTGTATTCTACGCATGTGAAATCGCACAAAACTGCAGAAAAAGTAATGGAAGAACTACTGTAGAAACCGCGCTGCAGCAAATCGCATATGTTAAGACACTGGCGATTTTAGGTGTGATTTCAATTCGCAAATCGCACCTGAAATCACACCAGTATGACCGGGCACTTAAAGTATAACTGAAGGCAAACATTTGTTTTTTAGTTTTGGATAGAGCGAAGAGGGATTAGAACCCTTGTCAGTTTTTATTGCATTCTGTGCACCCATTATGGAGATTCACCCTCTTTATTTGTCCTGTTTACCATTATTATTGCATTTTCAGGTGTGACTTCAATTTGCAAATCGCACCTGAAATTGCACCAGTATGACCGGCACTTAAAGTATAACTGAAGGCAAAAATTTTTTTTTGTTTTAGTTTAGTTTTTTTAAAACCTTTTATTTATTTTTTATACTAAGTCACCGGTCACACTACTGCAATTTAAAACAGTGTGGTTTGTGTGCAATTTCATTGTGATTTCAGGTGCGATTTCTGAAGACTTTATTGCGACTTGTGAAGATTTTCAATGATTTTTTGCGATTTGCTTTGCGATTTCCATTATATTCTATGTATGTGAAATCACTCAAAACTGCAGAAAAGTAATGCAAGAACTACTTTAGAAATCTTGCTGCAGCAAATAGCATATGTTAAGACACTGAAGATTTCGGGTGCAAAATCGCACCGGTATGACCGGGCACTTAAAGTATAACTAAATGCAACATTTGTTTTTTTCATTTTGGATAGAGTGGAGAGGGATTAGAACCTCGGTCAGTTTTTATTGCAGTCTGTGCCCCCATTAAGGAGATTCACCCTCTTTATTTGTCCTGTTTACCATTATCATTGAGGGCCAGTTCGCATTACATGCGTTTCAGTTGTTTTTTTTCTTTATCCAAAACGCACAGAAAGTAGGTTATATGGTTGTCAATGTTATAGTTCAGATCAGTGTTTGCAGTTCCAGTGCGTTCCGGATGCAGAAAAAGAAGTAGAACAGGCATCATTTTGTCTGCACAGAAGTGTACAGGAATGCAGTAAATATGCACCGGAAAGCACTGGAATGCACCAAAAATGCACTGGAACGCACATGTCCCTATTTAAATTGAAGAAAAAGAGAGGGTAAAAAATGAACTGGAATGCATAAAAACGCACTGAAACATGTTAAAAACGCACTGTAATGTGCCAAAATTGTGCATGCAGAAACGCATCCAGAACGCATCTGGACTGCGTTTCTATAGTGTGAACTGGCCCTGACAGTTAAGAAAATCCCAAAATTTGCCCCCGTTGATACACATGCGATTTGTCATGCGATTTGATGGTTCAAAATCGCACGACAAGTTGCACCCTATTTGTGCCTATGGAACCCTTCAAAACGGTGCGACTCCGACTTTGCAGTGAGGCACCGATTTTGAAAAAAAGATTCCTGCACTTTTTTGAGGATTTCATGTGCGACTTGCATAGACATCTGTGCATGAAGTCACACGGATGCCAGGCAAGCCGCACATGAAATTGCACTGCCCAGTGGCTTTGAAATCGCACTACTTCAAGTAGTGCAATTTCAAAGGCGCATTCAGTGTGAACCAGGGCTTTGGGTTGTCTTCAGAAAAGTAATAGAGGGGAAATCTTCTATTGGGGACACTAGTTCTGGTGACCTGGAGGTCCCCAAGGGATTTGCATATATTTCCTCTCACTTTGGCTTTGGGACAAGAAGTGAAGGGAAATCTCCGAAATTGGACAGATGGCAAAAAAAAAAATCTCACAGGGGTTATAACTAGAGATGAGCGAATCAAACCAGGCAAAGTGGAATTCGTTTCGAATATCGGGAAAAATTCGATTCGCATCGAATCCGAATTTTAGCCAACTTCGGGTGCACGAATCAAATTTTTCCCGATCAGCCGGCAAAAGTGTCACTGCAGAGAGCTCCGCTATTTCTGACAGTTCATTTACAGCGGTTGAAACATTGTATCTATTTGTTTCCATTTAGGATACAGATGTTTTTATTCGGAAATAAATAGATACAATGTTTCAACCGCTGTAAATGTGAAGGAACTGTCAGAGAACTGTCAGAAATAGCAGAGCTCTCTGCAGATACACTTTTTGCTGTACTGGAATACTTCTTCTTTTCATTCTTCTTCTTCTTCTTCTTCTTCTTTTCATTCTTCTTTTCATTCTTCTTCTTCTTCTTTTCATTCTTCTTCTTCTTCTTCTTTTCATTCTTCTTCTTCTTCTTTTCATTCTTCTTTTCATTCTTCTTCTTCTTTTCATTCTTCTTCTTCTTCTTTTCATTCTTCTTCTCCTTCTTTTCATTCTTCTTCTTCTTCTTTTCATTCTTCTTCTTCTTCTTTTCATTCTTCTTTTCATTCTTCTTCTTCTTCTTTTCATTCTTCTTTTCATTCTTCTTTTCATTCTTCTTCTTCTTCTTTTCATTCTTCTTCTCCTTCTTTTCATTCTTCTTCTTCTTCTTTTCATTCTTCTTCTTCTTCTTTTCATTCTTCTTTTCATTCTTCTTCTTCTTCTTTTCATTCTTCTTTTCATTCTTCTTTTCATTCTTCTTCTTCTTTTCATTCTTCTTCTTCTTCTTTTCATTCTTCTTTTCATTCTTCTTTTCATTCTTCTTCTTTTCATTCTTCTTCTTTTCATTCTTCTTCTTCTTTTCATTCTTCTTTTCATTCTTCTTTTCATTCTTCTTCTTCTTCTTCTTCTTTTCATTCTTCTTTTCATTCTTCTTCTTCTTCTTTTCATTCTTCTTCTTCTTCTTTTCATTCTTCTTTTCATTCTTCTTCTTCTTTTCATTCTTCTTCTTTTCATTCTTCTTTTCATTCTTCTTCTTCTTCTTTTCATTCTTCTTCTTCTTCTTTTCATTCTTCTTCTTCTTCTTCTTTTCATTCTTCTTCTTCTTCTTTTCATTCTTCTTCTTCTTCTTCTTTTCATTCTTCTTTTCATTCTTCTTCTTCTTTTCATTCTTCTTCTTCTTCTTTTCATTCTTCTTTTCATTCTTCTTTTTCTTTTCATTCTTCTTCTTCTTTTCATTCTTCTTTTTCTTTTCATTCTTCTGTTCATTCTTCTTCTTTTCATTCTTCTTCTTCTTCTTCTTTTCATTCTTCTTCTTTTCATTCTTCTTCTTCTTCTTTTCATTCTTCTTCTTTTCATTCTTCTTCTTCTTCTTTTCATTCTTCTTTTCATTCTTCTTCTTCTTCTTTTCATTCTTCTTCTTCTTCTTTTCATTCTTCTTTTCATTTTTCTTCCTCTTCTTTTCATTCTTCTTCTTCTTCTTTTCATTCTTCTTTTCATTCTTCTTCTTCTTCTTTTCATTCTTCTTCTTCTTTTCATTCTTCTTCTTCTTTTCATTCTTCTTCTTTTCATTCTTCTTCTTCTTTTCATTCTTCTTCTTCTTTTCATTCTTCTTTTCATTCTTCTTCTTCTTCTTTTCATTCTTCTTCTTCTTTTCATTCTTCTTCTTCTTCTTTTCATTCTTCTTTTCATTCTTCTTCTTCTTCTTTTCATTCTTCTTCTTCTTTTCATTCTTCTTCTTCTTCTTTTCATTCTTCTTCTTCTTCTTCTTTTCTTCTTCTTCTTCTGGCAACTCCACCACGCAGCTCATTTTTGTTCCAGTATTACTGTATTTTGCTCCTTCAAAATCCTGAAACTTTCTTTTGGCAGGTGTACAGACTCAGGTACTCAGTGCAGGAATGGTGGGAATCCCTCACAATGGACACAGCAGGTGTACATACAGACCCAGGAATTCAGCACAGGGATGGTGGGAACCCCTCATAATGGGCACAGCAGGTGTGCATACCCAGAACCTCAGCACAGGGATGGTGGGAACCCCTAGTAATGGGCGCAGCAGGTGTGCAGACCTGGGACCTCAGCACAGGGATGGTAGAAACCCCTCATAATGGGAACAGCAGGTGTACAGACCCAGGAATTTAGCACAGGGATGGTGGGAACTCCTCCTAATGGGCAGGGCAGGTGTACAGACCCAGGAACTCAGCACAGAGATGGTGGGAACTTCTCATAATGGGCGCAGCAGGTGTGCAGACCTGGAACCTCAACACAGGGATGGTGGGAACCCCTCATAATGGGCACAGCAGGTGTGCATACCCAGAACCTCAGCACAGGGATGGTGGGAACCCCTAGTAATGGGCGCAGCAGGTGTGCAGACCTGGGACCTCAGCACAGGGATGGTAGAAACCCCTCATAATGGGAACAGCAGGTGTACAGACCCAGGAATTTAGCACAGGGATAATGGGAACTCCTCCTAATGGGCAGAGCAGGTGTACAGACCCAGGAACTCAGCACAGGGATGGTGGGAACTTCTCATAATGGGCGCAGCAGGTGTGCAGACCTGGAACCTCAGCACAGGGATGGTGGGAACCCCTCATAATGGGCACAGCAGGTGTGCATACCCAGAACCTCAGCACAGGGATGGTGGGAACCCCTCATAATGGGCACAGCAGGTGTTCGGGGGTTTAACTCTCCAGCATCCATTAGAGACTGATATAGTAATATAGTTCATTCTTCTTTTCATTCTTCTTTTCATTCTTCTTCTTCTTCTTTTCATTCTTCTTCTTCTTTTCATTCTTCTTTTCTTTCTTCTTCTTCTTTTCATTCTTCTTTTCATTCTTCTTCTTCTTCTTTTCATTCTTCGTCTTCTTTTCATTCTTCTTCTTCTTCTTTTCATTCTTCTCATTCTTCTTTTCATTCTTCTCATTCTTCTTTTCATTCTTCTCATTCTTTTTCTCATTCTTCTTTTCATTCTTCTTCTCATTCTTCTTTTCATTCTTCTTCTTTTCATTCTTCTCATTCTTCTTTTCATTCTTCTTCTTTTCATTCTTCTTCTTCTTTTCATTCTTCTTTTCATTCTTCTACTTCTTCTTTTCATTCTTCTTATTCTTCTTTTCATTCTTCTTTTCATTCTTCTTCTTCTTCTTTTCATTCTTCTTCTTCTTCTTTTCATTCTTCTTTTCATTCTTCTTCTTCTTCTTTTCAATCTTCTTCTTCTTTTCATTCTTCTTCTTCTTCTTCTTCTTCTTCGTCGTGCCCCGTGACTGCCCAAATGAGTGAAGTGTGCGGTGATTCTAAGATCGACGGCACTCATCTGCATGTCATACTGACTGACAGTATTATTTCTCTTCCCCAGCAGACTCCAAGGGCATTTAAATTAAAGGTACAGTGTTCTGCACTAATATAAAGGCTCTCTGAAGCCTAGAAACCCTTTAAATAAGTTAAATTCGCGGCGAATAAATTCGCATCGAATCAAATTTCTCCCGCAAATTCGGCGAATTAGCCGAATCAAATTTTTGAATAATTCGCTCATCTCTAGTTATAACTCTCCCTTCTCTATCCACAATAATAAAAAAACGTTTTGACTATAGATCTACTTTAAAGTATATGTACACTAGTAATACATTTCTCTTACTTGCTCCCTGGTCTGTTAATTACATTTTTGAAAGCATTGTATTTTATCTATCTGACAAGTACAAAAAAAAAGCTGCTCACCCAGCCAGGATTCTTGGGAGCTCTCTCAGCATTGTTTCCTGCCATCACTATCTACAAAACACCTCCCATGTTATGGAGAAAACAGGAGTATTCCTACTGATATTTAGTCCTAGTAAACTCCTTGTCCTAGTGTGACAATGCAGCTCAGTATGGCTGTCACTCTAGGACAGAAAGTGTGTTAATGGTAGGATTACTGGGTGAAAATAAATGAAAAAAGTATGAAAAAAGAAAACTAATGCATCTACATTTTGGACCAGTAACCTGCAATACTATCATTTTTAGTTTTGGGGTTTAGACTTTAACTTTGCTGCTATTGTAAGGGGGCTGGTAAACTCTCTTTATGATAGCACAGCACAAGTGACAGGTCCTTTTTAACCGCTTCCCCTCTGCCCTATAGCAGAGGTACAGCACCAGGGCGGCAGGGCTGCGCAAAATCACATACTATATATAAACGTGATTTGCACTCTCGGGTAGGGGGCGCACGTGCGCACACCGCCCTACCCGTGCTGCTATTGGTGGCTACAGCTGTCGATCACCGGATTCTAGCCAGAGATTCCCTGCCTGCACCATGGTGATTGCTGAGTAACACTGACAGGGGAGAGAGCTGGGTGTAAAAAACACAGGTCTCTCTCCTGCCAGCAATAACATGCTGCTGCGTATTTCTCTGCACAGCAGCATGTCTCCCTAGTAAAACACACACAGCACATGGTGTAACACAGCACACAGTTACCCCTTTGATCACCCCAGACGTTAACCCCTTCCTGCCCAGTGCCATTAGTACAGTGTCAGTGCTTTTTATTAGCACTGATCACTGTATTAGTGTCATTGGGATGTCAGTGGCAGTTAGTCAGTTCCCCCCTTCCCAGTTTCAGAATGCCCACCATAGTCCCTGATCGCTGATCGTCGCCATTACTAGTATGAAAAAAAAAATTCCAGTATATATACCGCCATTTGTAGACTTTCACGTAAACCAATTAGTTTAAATGCACTGTGAGGGTTTTTTTTTTTTAGCAAAAACATGTAGCCTAAATTCATGAAGAAATCTGATTTTTAAAATGTTTTTAATTGGATATGTTTTATAGCAAAAAGTCCAAAATATTAGGGTTTTTTGCAATTTTTTTCAAAATTGTTGGTCTTTTTTTTGTTTATAGCTCAAAAAATAAAAACCGCATAGGTGATCAAATACCACCTAAAGAAAGCTTTATTTATGGGGAAAAAAGGACGTAAATTTAATTTATGTACAGCGTTGCATGACCGCGCAATTGTCAGTTAAAATAGCACAGCACCATATCGCAAAAAATGGCCTGGTGAGGAAGGGGGGTAAATCCTCTGGAGGGCAAGAGGTTAAAGAGACATCAGGGATCTGTTAATATGGCCATGAACTATATAATCTTCTTGTACGATTCCTGTAAATCTCCTTTGCAGTTACTATGTAAACTGAAGGCAAACCTCAACAATTCATTCAATTTGAATGGAGCCAAGCAGGAACTTGTACTACAAAGTGTACTACAAAGTTGTTAGTAGATCTAAAGGAGATTGCATAGTCAGATTGTACAGTGTATGACCAGCTGTAGACCACATTGCTCATTATGTGGTCCAGGAAAGACTGATCTCCTGAAACTCATCCAAATGGTATGTCTTACAATTCACAAGCCATCAGACAGCACAGAGTTTTTTGTTTTAGAAACATAATTTGTAATATTTGTAAACTGTGAGTGATGTTCTTGAACTGTCTTTGCACTGCATGATTCATAACCCTTTGTAAAGCTGCAGCCTCTCTCAGCTCATTATTGTTAGTTGTACTTATAGAGCTTGAACATCACTAAATGTCCCACCACCTCTACCACTATCATTGTTTTTTCCTTCATGTCATGATGACAGGTCACAATGGTTTCCACAGTTCTCTACAGCTGGGGTATGACATTACAACTGAACAATGCATGTGTACTGGCACAAATACAAAAGACTAATTGAAGGAGATTGGTATCCAAATTAAGTCCTCTTTTTAATGAATAAAACACATTCCTTTAACCAAATAGTTGCTTTTATAAAGCCAAGCATTGAAAATTTCGAATTTTTTATCACTTCATTATTTTTTTCTTAATAGTACTTGTGTTTTGCAGAATACAGCCCACTACATAAACGGAAAAGGTGATGGTTCGATAAACTCTGATGTCTCAGTAAAGACCCCTGATGTCTCAGTAAAGATAATTACAGCAAAATGCTATCACATAGGGTCCTTGCACCTCCATGTGAAAGCAATAAATTAAGTAAAAAAGTGTACAAAATTAAAGTTACAACGAAGCACTTAAAAATACCCTCTAAAAAATGTAAATCCCCACATATGAACATAAATGCATGCACCAGGGGCATAGGAAAACATTGATTACCTTACACATGCTGATGACACCCAGATCTATCTCTCCATTCTCCAGCTCACCCCGTCAATCTCCTCACGTATCACAAATCTACTAAGCAACATAATAGTACTTGTGTTTTGCAGAATACAGCCCACTACATAAACGGAAAAGGTGATGGTTCGATAAACTCTGCTTTGCTCCCCCCCTTTTTTTGCTGGATTTATCTAGAAATGGGGATGGGGGCCACTAATACAGAGGAGGGAATCAAAGTGGTGTATTGATTTGTAAAAAATATAAACAAATAATAATGCCACACTATATCAATCTGTATAAAAATGTGGGTCTATTAGACCTCTGATGTCTCAGTAAAGAGAATTACAGCAAAATGCTATCACATAGGGTCCTTGCACCTCCATGTGAAAGCAATAAATTAAGTAAAAAAGTGTACAAAATTAAAGTTACAACCAAGCACTTAAAAATACCCTCTAAAAAATGTAAATCCCCACATATGAACATAAATGCATGCACCAGTGGCATAGGAAAACATTGATTACCTTACACATGCTGATGACACCCAGATCTATCTCTCCATTCTCCAGCTCACCCCGTCAATCTTCTTATGTATCACAAATCTACTAAGCGACATATCAGCATGGATGTCACACCATTCCCTTAAACTCAATCTTTCCAAAACTGAGCTTGTAATATTTCCTCCTCCCCGATCCCCCACTCACGACTTTACCATTAAGATCAACAGCACAACTATCGGTCCTTCCCCTCATGCCAGGGTGCTAGGTGTAATCCTAGATTCTGACCTCTCCTTCGGGCCCAACATCCAATCACTGGCCAAATCATGCCGCCTCAACCCCTGGAACATTGTCAAAATCCACCCCTTTCTGACCAATGACACCGCAAAACAACTTATCCATGCCTTGGTTTTATACCGCCTCGATTACTGCAACTCCCGCCTCACCATTCCACCATTACACAGGCTGTCCCCCCTTCAGTTTATTATGAATGCTGCTGCTAGACTCATACACCTTACCAACTGATCAGCGACTGCTGCCCCTCTCTGCCAATCCCTTCACTGGCTTCCACTAACCCAACGTATAAAATTCAAAATACTAACCACAGCTTACAAAGCCATCCACAACACTTCCCCTAGCTACATCGCCAACCTCATCCACAGATATCGCCCAAATCGCCCACTCCACTCCTCCCAAGACATCTTGCTCTCTAGCTCCCTCATCACCTCCTCCCACGATCGCCTCCAGGACTTCTCCAGCGCCTCTCCCATCCTCTGGAACTCCCTACCACAGTATGTCTGGTCAGCCCCCACCCTGTCTGCCTTTAGGTGATCTTTGAAAACTCACTTCTTCAGGGAAGCCTGCCCCACCTCTACCTAAGAACTGTACCTGAATCGCCTCCACCAGATCATCCCCCTCAGCTATCACCTTCTGTATCACCTCCCCCTTCCTTTAAATTGTAAGCTCCATGAGCAGGGCCCTCATATTCCTTCTGTACTGAAATGTATTGTAATTGTAGTGTCTCCCTTATATTGTAAAGCGCTGCGCAAACTGTTGGCGCTATATAAATCCTGTATAATAATAATAATGTTACATATCGCTGCACGTGCCAGAGTGAGTGAAATGATTGTAGGGTGATCATTTTTATATAATAAATACAATCTTGTGAGCTGCTATGGTACCTATAGAATTGATAGTGACAAAATTGAAGTGAAGCCTGACACTAATTTATTGTATTTGATCATTTTTATCTAACTTTAAACTAATGACCTGCGGAGAATTGTAGAGCCTATGGAAAATGTTGTGTAGTGAAGCTTGTCATTGTTCAATGGGAACAAGCAATTTTAAAGGCTAAGTTCACTTTTTTTCTCAATTCCAGCTTCCCTATATACCAATATACCATTAATGTACAGTACCTCTGTTGCAGAAAATAAACATATATCTGTATATTATAGAGCAGGCATTACCTCAGCCTTGAGTTTCTCCTTTAGAAAACTCCTCCATTACTTCCTGGTAGTCATCCTGGTATTTGGGACAGAAAAAAACGTTCTCAGGACGTAGTTCAGCAGCTGACCTCATTAACACACACCCTGCACTAGGCCTCCTTGTCCAGGCTATGGCTCCTACCCACCTTTGTACTCACATACAATCAGGGCTTTTTTTTCAGCGAAAAATGTAGGGAACTCAGTTACGGCACCTCCAACACTGAATGTATGTAATGACAAGGAGTGTTGGGGTGAGCTGGAGGATCTATTGATGCTGGCTGCTGGGAGGTCTATTGTTGCTGGTGAGGAGACTATTGTTGCTGGGGAGGTCTTGTGTTGCTGGGGGTCTATTGTTGCTGGGGGGGATCTAATGTTGAGGGAGAGGTCTATTGATGTTGGCTACTGGGAGATCTGTTGCTGCTGGGGGTCTATTATTGTTGGGGTGGAGCTATTGTTGCTGAGCTGGTATTTTGTTGCAGGGGTATCATTGTTGCTGCGTGGGTCTATTGTTGTGGGGGGATTTATTTGTTGCTGGGGTCTTTTGTTGTGAGGAAATCTATTGTTTTTGGGGATCCATTGTTGCTAGGGGTCTAGTGTTGCTGGGGATCTACTGTTGCTGGGGGATCTATTGCTGCTGGCTGCAGGGGATCTATTTTACTGCTTTTTTTTACAATCATTGGCAAATTCTATACAAATTACTTAGCACCACAAAATGATTCTTGGTTCTGTATTCTCTAAAATGGGCAGTACTGGGAGGTAGGTAGGGGGTGGAACCAAGGGACAGTGCTTAGAGGTGGGTAGGGGGTGGAACCAAGGGACAGTGCTTAGAGGTGGGTAGTTGGTGGAACCAAGAGATGGTGCTTAGAGGTGGGTAGGAGGTGGAACCAAGGGATGGTGCTTAGAGGAAGGTAGGGGGTGGAACCAAGGGACGGTGCTTAGAGGTGGGTAGGGGATGGAACCAAGGAACGGTGCTTAGAGGTGGGTAGCAGGTGGAACCAAGGAACGGTGCTTAGAGGTGGGTAGCAGGTGGAACCAAGGAATGGTGCTTAGAGGTGGGTAGTTGGTGGAACCAAGAGATGGTGCTTAGAGGTGGGTAGGAGGTGGAACCAAGGGATGGTGCTTAGAGGAAGGTAGGGGGTGGAACCAAGGGACGGTGCTTAGAGGTGGGTAGGGGATGGAACCAAGGAATGGTGCTTAGAGGTGGGTAGCAGGTGGAACCAAGGAACGGTGCTTAGAGGTGGGTAGCAGGTGGAACCAAGGAATGGTGCTTAGAGGTGGGTAGTTGGTGGAACCAAGAGACGGTGCTTAGAGGTGGGTGGGGGTGGAGCCAAGGGACGGTGCTTAGAGGTGAGTATGGGGTGGAACCAAGGGACGATGCTTAGAGGTGAGTATGGGGTGGAACCAAGGGACGATGCTTAGAGGTGGATAGGGGGTGGAACCAAAGGACGGTGCTTAGAGGTGGGTAGGAGGCAGAGACAAGGGGTGATTCCTGCACCTATTCTCTGAGAAAAAAACTTTTGATTTTTAAAAAAAATTTGTTTTTAACCACTGTTAATCAAGACTGCGTATTCAATACAACCAATAGGAGGCTTCATTTATGAAAGTACTGTATTTCCTGTATTTCCAGTCTCTGGTCATCTCCTGTACTATGTCTGCAGTCTCTGGTCATCTCCTATAATATGTTCGCAGTCTCTGGTCATCTCCTGTACTATGTCTGCAGTCTCTGGTCATCTCCTATACTATGTCCGCAGTCTCTGGTCATTTCCTGTACTATGTCTGCAGTCCATTGGTTCAGAATATTTTTTTTCTTGTTTTCCTCCTCTAAAACCTAGGTGCATCTTATGGTCAGGTGCGTGTTATGGAGCGGAAAATACGGTATCTGAAAGAGGAAATGTGTTGCTTGTTGAGTTGGAAGAAATTCTGACATCAGGCCTCCCTGGCAACTGGGGAATATTTTCTTTGTATTCAAATGTTCTTTTTAACTTTTTTTATTTTAGGCTTGTTCACATGGGGCAATTATTTGTGTATCCTGTGCAGGACCCTGGTTTTCCTGGAAAGAAATGCATGCATCACTGTGCCGGTGGTCCCATATATGTCCTTGAACAGCACAGTGGCTAAGTGTTTAGCACTTCCTTCTGGAAGCACTGGGGTTTTTGGTCTGAATCCCAACATTGGCACTACTATCCTGGAGTTTGCATGTTTTCCCTGTGCCTGCGTGGGTTCCTCCTGTTTCTTCCCACACTCAAAAGACATGCTGGTAAGTTAATTGACTCCTGTTTAAATTGGCCCTAGTATTGGTATTGATGAATGTGAGTTAGAGACCTTTAGATTGTACACTCCTTGAGGGCAGGGACTGATGTGAATGTACATTATATACGTAAAGTGCTGCGTAAATTGATGGCGCTATATAAGTACCTGTAATAAATAAAAAATAAAATAAAAAAAGCCCTGCATACAATCAATGTCAGAAAGCACTGTCCTCCCTCAATACACAGCCAGTGTCTTCCTCTACTAAAGTATCATTTTGTACATTCTTCTTGCATAGATTCTTCATTTGGAAGAGTGTGCAGGAATTGAGTGATCACATAGCAGCCTATATGGAGCAGAGCTGTAGTATTGTGTCTCTGAAAGTCTGTAAAGGACACCATATATTATAAAATCTGTACAATCTCCTTTAGATCTACCATCAACTATGTAGAAAAATTTATAAAGTGCAAAAATGCCTCATGAGCTTTTTTGCTGCCTTTGTGGGAAAAAAAGGAGATAAATTTAATTTATGTACAGTGTTGCATGACTGCACAATTGTCAGTTGAAATAACGCAGCACCATATCGCAAAAAATGGACTAGTCAGGAAGGGGGGTAAATCCTCTGAAGTGCAAGTGGTTAAAGACACATCAGGGAACATGGCCATGAGCTATATAATCTTCTTGTACGGTTCCTGTAAATCGCCTTTGCAGTTACTCAGTAAACTGAAGGCAAACCTCAACAATTCATTCAATCTGAATGCAGTCAAGCAGGAACTTGTACTACTGCTACTGCTACGCACGTGGGGCAGCCCATTGAAATCAATGGGCTCTCCTATGTGTGTCACGGAAAAACGCACCAAAAAATTATGCTCCCACTGTGCTGTGTGAGTGGGACCTGAAAGTGAATATGGTGTATTTACACCCTCCCCTCCATGAGCTGGACCTGGATTACAAGAACATTGACAGCTGAATGTCTCCCATGTACTTGTATAAAGATAGCCATTGTTTGTACAATTTCTGTACAATTTCCTTTAGCTTCAACAAAACTATGTAATATAAACTGAACAATCTATTCAATTTGTAGCAAATCAGATCAGGTCCTTGAACTATGTAGCTGATGGTAGATCTAAAGGAGATTGTACAATCAGATTGTACAGTGTATGGTCACCATAAATGAAGCATTAAAAAAAGTGGAAGGAAATTAAAAAAAGGAGGTACATTAATGGGGGTGGGGTCAACAGAAGTAAACACACCCTATTCTGTGATGCAGTAAGGCTGTGCATGAGGGGATATGAAGTTTCCTGGAAGGTTACATGATGCTACAGGAAGTGGCAGGCTCAGAAAGCATTTTTTATAAATTTTGAACCCAAAAATGAATATTGAAAGCTGCCATGGACTAGATAGATGAGAGATAAGCACATTGGGAAGGCTTGGGCAGAAAAGGCTTCCATTTATTATGAAAAGTGAAATTCTGTTGGAAAAGGTGAACTTAGCCTTTATGAGATGAAACAAAGGAAGAAAGAGATGGGAGGTACATTTTACTTATATTTAAAAATGTATTTTATTTTATGAAAATATGAGTTTAGCCATTTAACTGTTATTGTGTGACATAAAAAAATTGCAAATACTATCAGTTGTTCTCAAGAGTCTCTGCTTTCAGAAAATATATGTTTGCGTTTTAAATAATCTTCAGGCCTAAAATGTACATTTGAATGTGTGAGCAAAACAACGCCTTAAGTGGTTAAAGGACAAAAACTATTTTAAAAAAACAAAACAACATAATAATGAGTCTAGCATTTAACCATTTCGCTGCCAAATCATTTTAAATCTTAAAGATGGGTGCAGACACCCTAGAGAATAAAATAGTGGTAGTTCCATTTTTTAATGTTACATGCTATTAGCACTGGACACTAAAGTTAATTTACACAAACGCAATAAATTGTCCAATTATTTATTTATTTATTACAGGTACATATATAGCGCCGTCAATTTACGCAGCTCTTTACATATATATATATATATATATATATATTGTACATTCACATCAGTCCCTAACCCTCAAGGGGTGTACAATCTAAGGTCCCTAACTCATACATACACATACTAGGGCCAATTTAGACAGGAGCCAATTAACCTACCAGCATGTCTTTGAAGTGTGGGAGGAAACCGGAGTACCCGGAGGAAACTCACGCAGGCACAGGGAGAACATGCAAACTCCAGGCAGGTGGTGCCGTGGTTGGGATTTGAACCAACGACCCTAGTACTGCCAGGCGGAAGTGCTAACCATTTAGCCAATTCTCTATAAAATATTAGCTTGCACTGAACAAATAGATACCCAACAACTTGAGTACCCTAACTTTTCCATAGGAGACACTTTAAAAGCCCGTACAAGTCATCAGTTTAGAATCATGCAGGAGCTCTGGTGCTAATCAGGGTTTTCAGGGTTAAGCGCTCCCATTTACATTCATACATGCGTGTATGAATGTGTATATGTGGGGGTGGAAGGGCTTCAAGCATTTTTGGCTGGTTTTATGTGCTTTGGTGTAACTTTAATTTTTTACCTTTTTACATTTAAGATGTGATGATTTTTTAGTGACAGGTTCTGACAAACCAGGGATCTAAAAGACCCCTGATGTCTCTTCTGTCCTCCAGTTAATCTAATGCAGTACAGATTGCATTGCATTAGATTCTTCCCCAGCCATACATGCAGGGAAAATTGACGCAGGGACCCGGGAAGTGATGTTTTACTTGTCCAGATCAGCAAGAAGAAGTGCAAGAGAGCAGACACGCGTCATGCTGGTGGGTGCGCAAAGTCCAGGATGCATGACGGGGGTGTGTGGGCTGGAGGGTATGGGGGTGTTTGAAAGTGATCGGGCCGCTGTCCAGCTGCCAGATTGCTTCTATCTAACCCCCTGCTGTCAGGTCTGTAAGAACTGGCAACAAAAGAGTCAATACCTAGTAATAAATTAGCAATATAAATGATATACCTTTTCCACATAAACTAAGAATTTGCAATACATTGCAGTTTACCAATCATTACACGTGGTGACTGCATTCATTTTCTTTATTAGGCTTTTTTTCTTTTCTTTCGCTTGGAGATGCAGCCAGTAACACATTTCCCATCTTAGGGTGGGT
This sequence comes from Staurois parvus, assembly GCF_062004578.1. Lineage (NCBI taxonomy): Eukaryota > Metazoa > Chordata > Amphibia > Anura > Ranidae > Staurois > Staurois parvus. Next base: position 8,870,632 of record NW_028317943.1, read on the forward strand.
GCATTCTGGATGAAATACTAAAGAAGCAGACACCTTTGAGCAACAACATTGTCGTCTGGGGAGAGTAATGTTAGATGAATTTGACAAACAAAAACTGTTTTTTTTTAATAATAAACAGATTTATACTTACCTGCTTTGTGCAATGTAAGAAAAATTTGAAATAAAAACATTTTTCTTAGTTTCTGTTATAGAATTTTCCAAATAAATAATCTTTATTTATAAATTTAGGCCAAACTGTATTTTGCTGTATTTTAAAATTCATCAGTCCTGATGTACTGACAGCCTATTTCATTTCTTGAGGCCCCCCCAAATGACCCCTTTTTGGAAAGTAGACAGTCCAAGGTATTTAGTAAAAGGCATGGTAACTTTTTTGAAGAAGTAATTTTTTACCAAAATTGGCAAATAATGAAAGTAAACAAAATTTGTGTTTTTTCACAAAGTTGTCATTTTAACAAGGTAAATCGTACGCACAGCATAGACATACTTACAATAACACTTCAAAACACAATCTGCTATTCCTCCCAAGCATGGTGATAGCATGTGTGATACTTTGTCACAGCTTAGCCACATAGAGAGGCCCAAATTCCAAAGAGCACCTTATGGCTTTCTAGGATCATAAATTACGCATCTATTTTCTCAACCACCGATCAAACTTTAAAAGGCCCTGGAGCACCAGGACAGTGGAAACACCCACAAAATGATAACATTTTGGAAAGAAAACACCCAAACATATTTTCTACAAAGCATAGTGAATCTTTTGGAAATGCCATTTTTTCCACAAGTTTTTGGAAAATGTGAAAAAAAATAAAAATTAATATTTTTTAATACACAGTTGTCAATGAATAAGATAGTTCTAACAAACATCATGATCATACTCAGAATTACCCCCCAAACCACATTCTGTTCCTCTTCCTGAGTATGGTGATACAACCTGTGTAAGACCTTTTCAATATTCAGTCTGATTATGTACCCAATAGCGCACCACAAAAATCAGTTAACAGCGAGTAGAAAACAATGTACTTTAATGGTCACCTCTGTACAAGTGGTCAGAGAATATAGCTTAGTGTAGCTTCACTTACAGCAGTCCTTGTTCCAAAAAACAAAGCAGGTCCAGTGGCATGTGGCTGCTCCCATAATGCTATTTTCGCTGGCCAGGAAGTACAGGAGTCTAAACAAAGAGTGAACAAAAGAGTACCTGTGGTTCCAGTTGTGCAGTTGTCCACAGAGGATGAGTGGGACTGGAGTCTCACAAGAACATAGTGGGACGTGAAGATGGGTCAGTACTGACGGCAGGCAGAGATGTGGTCAGAAACAGGGAAAGGATTGGTCCAGGCAGTAGGCAGTAACAAAACAGTTGATATACAGGCCAGGGTCAGTTCAGGCAGAAGGCATAGATGTGTTTAGTATGCAGTATTCTAGGGATGTAGTAGCCTGCTTGTCTCTGGTAAGACCTGGACTCAGGTGTAGAGGTTTCTTCCCATACAGAGCTCTACTAAGCCTCCGGACTTTAGACCCTGATCCAGGATTTACAAAACCCAGAGAAAACCGAAAGCTTAGTTTTCTCCACCATGAAATAATACTATGGAGCCCTACACTCTGCATATGTGAGGACACTGTGTTGCCTTCAGTTGCACTACTACAGTGCAAGGCCTCACCATGTCACAGCAGGCAATCAGTCCAGACCGCAGGCAAAAAACATGGTCAATTAACAGGCCAAGGTCAGTTTAGGTGGTAGGCAGAGATTTGATTAATATGCAGGCAAAAGATCAGTTGAGGCAGAAGGCAGAAAAGTGGTCGATAAACAGGCCAGGATCAGTTCAGGCAGCAAGCAGAGGCATGGTGATTATTCAGGCAAATGGTCAGTCCAGGCAGCAGGCATAAATGTGGTTGATAAAATTGCCAAATGGTCAGGGTACAGGACATCAGATTCAGGAAAAATGCAGGTAGTCAGACATAAAATAAACGCCCTCACCATACCTTCACTACTATCACAGTGAAGTATGGTAGCGATGAAAGCAGTCCTTTATGCAGAGGCCAGGTTGTGAGGAACATTGGGGACAATAATAATGTGTCATTTTTTTGGGGAGTTTTGGCCTATTTCGGCAGGAGGTGGAATATCAGGCAAGTGTGTCTCACACAGCTTGCTGACTGCATCAAAGCAAAGGTTTTCGGGTCCAGAGCCTTTCTGGTAAACAATGGCAGTTATAATCTATTCTTGGTGTTTTACAAAGGAGTCATACCCTCCAGTAGCCCTGTAGATGATGTAGGAGTTGTAAATGGCCAATTGGAAAATGTAGATGGACACTTTTTATATCAGTGAATGCATCTTCTGGTTGCCAGGTAGGGCATCATTATTCGGTCATTATAATTTATACCTCCCATGAACTGACTGTAGTTGTGTATGCAAAGAGGTTTTTGCACCAGACTATGCCTTCCTTGAAAGATTATAAATTCTTCAACTCTGATGGGCTTCCACTCAAATGGATGTACATAAATGCAACTGGGATTATTGGTGATGTACTGCTGGGCCAACAGATTTAATTGATCACAACTGAATTGAAAAAAATATGTTGTGGAAAACAAATAAAAAACTGAATTGGTGTAAAATGTTTGAGTTCTACCTAAATGCCTGGCTGAGCTGTAAATGGGGGGATAATAGGTGCTGCTGAATTAGAAGGTAGCTATAAAGGATTTTAAAGTGCAACTGGGACACTAGCAATAGCCCTAATCCTTTGTGGCTGATCTGACACATTCCTCACAGCAGCCAGGGGAGTGGAGAGAGGGGAACCTGGCAGCTCTATGGAAAAGGGGAAGGGGGGGCAGGCAGGGCCAGTGGAGCACACAGGGGCCCAGCCAGCAGAGATAAGTAACCCAGAAAAGAAGGGTGGTATATACATCCCCTACATTTTCCTCCTGCAGCTGCTTAATGCAGGTCGTAGGGAGAAGAGAAGAACTAGGCTTTCAGCAACTGCAGGATGAAAATGAAGGGCATCAGTTCATGCATATGCCTCTCCCGCCACTCCTTCTGTGCAGGTGTAAAACAGGGAGGCTGCATGAGCCTTTTGAAGCATGGGGCCGGCTCTCAATTGCGACCCTTGATGGTATGTCTCTGCCTTATGAAAATATGGCATCTGTCTCTGTGTCGGAGAGCTGAGGATCAACAGGCATGGGAGTATCCTCCAACTGTTGTCCAACCAGCCTGGAATGCAACTTCTCACAAGCAAAAACTGTGGAGAGGCATTGGACTTCAAACTCAATCTATCTACTCTGCATTTTAATCCCTCCCTAGTAGTGTACAATAGTCTCTCCTGGTCCAGGATTTTATAGCATGGACAGGACACGGGTCTTTCTCTCCCCACTTCCTCCTTCCAGTGTTTCAGAGCCAATGGCCCAGGGGCAGGAAGCTCATATACATTTACAGGCATAGAGGGCAGTCCAACCCTACACCTGCAACACACAGCCCTTGCATGTTTACAGCTTCCTCTTGCTATATTTTAGGTGGGTAGTCAGGGAGCCATTAAACTGTAACTCAAACATCTGTTTTTACTGCCCCTCTGACTGCCTATTTGAATGAAGTCTAAGGATGTTATCTTTCTGCAGAATTGTGTTAGTAAACAGTGTATATGCAAACGAGCTAACATTTTGACACAAGACATGACAGATTATAAGGTTGCTAAAGTAGTCAGACATGCAGGCATGACCCATCACTCTCCAGACCAACTAATAAACTGCATGCTGAATTCCATTAAGAAAATCACTCATTTATATATCCATCGTACACTACAACTGAACAACTACAACTGATATGGATATAAATCCACTTTTGTGCACCAAATGTCTTTTCAAACCCAGATATTCTTTTGCAAAAGCAGGGGTGACAGCATCACTGTGCTGCACATAATTTGCAGAAAGTCGAGCTGGGGACCTGACACTGAAGATCTTCCCACTGCAAGCTGCCTGCAGAAAACTACAGGAGGGGCAGATACAAGACCAGTCACCCTGCACAAGGAGAGAAAACACCAGTGATTGGTCTTTATTACAGCAAGCCCCTGCACAGAGTCCATGCAAAAGGTGTTTTTTCATGCTGAGTTACTGCACAGATCTGGAAAATGTACACAAAGTAACACCAAGATTGAAGTAGCTTAGATCATTTTAGTGTGCTTGGTTATGTACAGTATATATATATATATATATATATATATATATATATATATATATATATATACAGTGGGGCAAAAAAGTATTTAGTCAGCCACCCATTGTGCAAGTTCTCCCACTTAAAAAGATGAGAGAGGCCTGTAATTGGCATCATAGGTAGACCTCAACTATGAGAGACAAAATGAGAAAAAAAATCCAGACAATCACATTGGCTGATCTGGAAAGGATTTATTTGCAAATTATGGTGGAAAATAAGCATTTGGTCAATATCAAAAGTTCATCTCAATACTTTGTTTTATATCCTTTGTTGGCAATGACAGAGGTCAAACGTTTCCTGCAAGTCTTCACAAGGTTGGCACACACTGTTGCTGGTGTGTTGGCCCATTCCTCAATGCAGATCTCCGCTAGAGCAGTGATGTTTTGGGGCTGTCGCTGGGCAACACGGACTTTCAACTCCCTCCAAAGGTTTTCTATGGGGTTGAGATCTGGAGACTGGCTAGGCCACTCCAGGACCTTGAAATGCTTCTTACAAAGCCACTCCTTTGTTGCCCGGGCGGTATGTTTGGGATCATTGTCATGTTGGAAGACCCAGCCACGTTTCATCTTCAATTCCCTTGCTGATGGAAGGAGGTTTGCACTCAAAATCTCACGATACATGGCCCCATTCATTCTGTCCTGTACATGGATCAGTCGTCCTGATCCCGTTGCGGAGAAACAGCCCCAAAGCATGATGTTGCCACCCCCATGCTTCACAGTAGGTATGGTGTTCTTTGGATGCAACTCAGCATTCTCTCTCCTCCAAACACGATGAGTTGTGTTTCTACCAAACAGTTCTATTTTGGTTTCATCTGACCATATGACATTCTCCCAATCCTCTTCTGGATCATCCAAATGCTCTCTAGCAAACTTCCGACGGGCACGGACATGTACTGGCTTAAGCAGGGGGACACGTCTGGCACTGCAAGATCTGAGTCTCTGGCGGCGTAGTGTGTTACTGATGGTAGCCTTTGTTACGTTGGTCCCAGCTCTCTGCAGGTCATTCACTAGGTCCCCCCGTGTGGTCCTGGGATTTTTGCTCACTGTTCTTGTGATCATTTTGACCCCACGGGGTGAGATCTTGCATGGAGCCCCAGATCGAGGGAGATTATCAGTGGTCTTGTATGTCTTCCATTTTCTAATTATTGCACTCACAGTTGATTTGTTCACACCAAGCTGCTTGCCTATTGCAGATTCAGTCTTCCCAGCCTGGTGCAGGTCTACAATTTTGTTTCTGGTTTCCTTCGACAGCTCTTTGGCCTTCACCATAGTGGAGTTTGGAGTGTGACTGTTTGAGGTTGTGGACAGGTGTCTTTTAACTGATAACAAGTTCAAACAGGTGCCATTGATACAGGTAATGAGTGCAGGACAGAGGAGCCTCTTAAAGAAGAAGGTACAGGTCTGTGAGAGCCAGAAATCTTGCTTGTTTGTAGGTGACCAAATACTTATTTTCCACCATAATTTGCAAATAAATTCTTTCCAAATCAGCCAATGTGATTGTCTGGATTTTTTTTCTCATTTTGTCTTTCATAGTTGAGGTCTACCTATGATGGTATGTACAGGCCTCTCTCATCTTTTTAAGTGGGAGAACTTGCACAATTGGTGGCTGACTAAATACTTTTTTGCCCAACTGTATATATATACAGTGGGGATCGAACGTTTGGGCACCCCAGCTAAAAATTTGTATTAATGTGCATAAAGAAGCCAAGGAAAGATGGAACAATCTCCAAAAGGCATCAAATTACAGATTAGACATTCTTATAATATGTCAACAAAAGTTAGATTTTATTTCCATCATTTACACTTTCAAAATAACAGAAAACAAAAAATGCCGTCTGCAAAAGTTTGGGCACCCTGCAGAATTTATAGCATGCACTGCCCCCTTTGCAAAGCTGAGACCTGCTAGTGTCATGGATTGTTCTCAATCATCTTCTGGGAAGACCAGGTAATGTCAATCTCAAAGGTTTTAAATGCCCAGACTCATCTGACCTTGCCCCAACAATCAGCATCATGGGTTCTTCTAAGCAGTTGTCTAGAAAACTGAAACTGAAAATTGTTGACGCTCACAAAGCTGGAGAAGGCTATAAGAAGATAGCAAAGCGTTTTCAGATGTCAATATCCTCTGTTCGGAATGTAATTAAGAAATGGCAGTCATCAGGAACAGTGGAAGTTAAAGCAAGATCTGGAAGACCAAGAAAAATATCAGACAGAACAGCTCGCAGGATTGTGAGAAAAACAATACAAAACCCACATTTGACTGCACGATCCCTCCAGAAAGATCTGGCAGACACTGGAGTTGTGGTACACTATTCCACTATAAAGAGATACTTATACAAATATGGTCTTCATGGAAGAGTCATCAGAAGAAAACCTCTTCTACGTCCTCACCACAAAAATCATCGTTTGAACTTTGCAAATGAACATATAGACAAGCCTGATGCATTTTGGAAACAAGTTCTGTGGACCAATGAGGTTAAAATTGAACTTTATGGCCGGAATGAGCAAAGGTACGTTTGGAGAAGAAGGGGCACAGAATTTAATGAAAAGAACCTCTGTCCAACTGTTAAGCATGGGGTTGGATCAATCATGCTTTGGGGTTGTGTTGCAGCCAGTGGCAGAGGGAACATCTCACGAGTAGAAGGAAAAATGGATTCAATAACATTTCAGCAAATTTTGGATGGTAACTTGATGCCATCTGTGAAAAAGCTGAAGTTAAAGAGAAGATGGCTTCTACAAATGGATAATGATCCTAAACACACCTCGAAATCCACGGGGGATTACATCAAGAGGCGTAAACTGAAGGTTTTGCCATGGCCTTCACAATCTCCTGACCTCAACATAATTGAAAATCTACGGATAGACCTTAAAAGAGCAGTGCGTGACAGACAGCCCAGAAATCTCAAAGAACTGGAAGACTTTTGTAAGGAAGAATGGGCAAAGATACCTCAAACAAGAATTGAAAGACTCTTGGCTGGCTACAAAAAGCATTTACAAGCTGTGATACTTGCCAAAGGGGACAGTACAAGATATTAACTCTGCAGGGTGCCCAAACTTTTGCAGATGCCATTTTTTTGTTTTCTGTTATTTTGAAAGTGTAAATGATGGAAATAAAATCTAACTTTTGTTGACATATTATAAGAATGTTTAGCTGGGGTGCCCAAACTTTCGATCCCTACTGTATATGGGAGGGGAGCACAGGTAGCTAGGCTCAGCTTATTACATTAATGACCTGGATGATTACTTGGAGGTACATGATAGATAAGAATACATGATATTTTGCTGCACAATTCCTCCTTATTAGAAATATGACCGGAGCAGGCCATATCAGCATAGCTATTGTGATTGTGTGTGTAGACAGGTGCTGGCTATGCCATTATACAATTCAGGGACACTTACAGCTGAAACTATGATTGCTAGTGCCCAGTACTGGAACAGCTACATCGCTGTTCGCAGAGTGGATTCTATTCTTCCAACCCAAAAGATTATGGGACCTGTAGTCCTATATAGCCAATCCATACTGCAGGAGTAGGCAACCTTAACCACTTGCCTACCAGGCACTTATACCCCCTTCCTTACCAGGCCAATTTTCAGCTTTCAGTGCTGCCGCACTTTGATTGACAATTGCGAGGTCATGCAACATTGTACCTATATGAAATTTTGATCATTTTTTTCTCACAAATAGAGCTTTCTTTTGGTGGTATTTAATCGCCACTGGGCACTTTACTTTTTGCGCTATAAATAAAAAAAGTGCAAAAAATTTGAAAAAAAAAAAAAGTTTATTTGTTTCTTTTATAAAATTTTTCAAACAGGTATTTTTTCTCCTTCACTGATGTGCGTTGATGAGGCAGCACTGATGGGCACTTATAGGCGGCACTGATGGGCACTGATAGGCAGCACTAAAGGGCACTGATAGGCGGCACTGATAGACAGCACTAATTAGGGGTCACAGATAGGCGGCACTAATATGCAGCACTGATAGGCGGCACTGATAGGTGACACTGATTATGGGTACTGATAGACGGCACTGACTGGCATCACTGCTGGGCACTGACTGGCGGCACTGACTGGCACAACCCCTGGGCACTGACTGGTGGCACTGACTGGCAGCACTGCTGGGCTGCACTGGTGGGTGGCACTGGTGGGCACAGGTGGGTGGGCACAGGTGGGTGGCACTGCTGGGCACATGTAGGTGGCACTTCTGGGCACAGGTAGGTGGCACTGCAGAGTGGCACAGGTGGGTGCACTGCTGGGCACAGGTGGGTGCACTGCTGGGCACAGGTGGGTGCACTGATGGGCACGGGTGGGCGGAGCTAGTGGGCGCACTGCTGGGCGGAACTTGCGGGTGGCACTGCTGGGCACCAATCATCAGGGCACTGATCATCAGTGCCCTGATGATCGGTGCCGATCCCCGCTCTGACAACTGCCGGTTCTCGGCAGTACTTTCCTCACGATCTGACAGCGTGAGGAAAGTGCAGCTGAGAACCGGCACTTGCATTTCCTTCTGATCAGCGTGTCATTGGACACCGCTGATCAGGTGGTAAAAGGCCGCTGTGATTGGCCTTTTACCACATCACGTGATCAGCTGTGTCCGTAGGACACAGCGATCACGGAGATCGCCGGGTGCGCGCCCCCTGGGGCGCGCAGGAGAGTGCGTTCTGGGAGGACGTCATATGACGTCCACTCAGAACTGGCCGGCCGCAGTGAAGCCGTCATTCGGCTATCTGCGGTCAGCAGCTGGTTAAAGAGGTGGAGATGTATCTGAACAACATGGGAGAAGTCAAAGATCACCGGGCACAGTGTCACCTCCTCATACCTGATTTAAAACTTTCTTTGCCGTACTACCGTGTTGCAATTTGTATGCATTGCATGGCAATCATGAGTTTAAATCAGGTGGTGAGGAGGCAACATATCGCCTCCTCGCCACCTGTCAAACACACTCGGATTGCTTTTCAGAGGAGCAGCTGTGCCTGCTACACTTGTGAATGATCAATAGTTGCATTTGTCAGTGGCACCCTTAGGGCTAGTTTACACATAAAGTTGGAGGGTGGGAAAACCCTGCGGTTTAATCACAGTTTTACTGCCTCCAATTCATACCTCCTTTAGGTACTGAGGCAGCAGCTAAAGGTGCACACATGCCGCAGCAGGAGATAAATCCTCTGTCGCTTTTGGTAGGTGCTACCGCTTTCCAATCACGACCCATTAAAGTAAATGGGGCCACTCTGCAAGCGCCCCACAAGGCCCACATGCCGCATCCAAATGGTTAAAGCAGGTGATAAGAAAGCAACACAATGCTGGGCACTTGCAGAGTGGCCTCATTCACTTGAATGGGTCATGCTTGGCAGGTGCTTCACCCATCAACCATGATAGGGTGTATAACTTCTGCTGCAGATGAGACACGTGTACACCCCTGGCCACTACAGCTAAAGGGAGTCCGGTTGGTAAAAAAATGTCTAAACTATAGGGTTTTACCACCCCCCCAAACTGCAAATGTAAATGGAGCCTTACTGTTTTGAGTCCCCTATAAGGCTGCTTTCACACTGATGTGCTGCAGTTTACCTGCACTACAGGTACAGTGCATCTGTGACTTTCTTGGGTTTGCTGCATTTAGCCATAGACTTCTATTATATCCTGCATTCAGGAGCTTTTATGTGCTTTCAGAAAGTGCACCACAGCTGCAGGATATAATGCAAAACTATGATTAAGTGCAGCAAACCCGCAGGAAAGCTGCAGGTACACTGCACTGCACCCACGGTGTGGGTAAACCGCAGCGCATCAGTGTGAAAGCAGTCCTATACTGTTATGTCCAGTGTATTGCTTCACACTGACCTTAAGATCTCTTCTTTCCTGCTGCTGGAACCACTCTGGAGCCAGGATAAGAGGTGGAGTGCAGTTGGTATCACTCTGCATGGGACAGGAGCCAACACTACAGAGGAGTCATCGGCTTATGCGGCCCTTGCTCCCTACTACAGTTCCAACTTTACAAGTAGTCCCTCTGCAGTGCACTCTGTTTGATAGAAAATATGACAGTATGACAAGAGCAGCACTGCCCGCAAAATGTGGTTAATTGAAAATCCATGCGGAGTAATATAACTGCATTAAATAGCTACAAAAATATTTTATTTGATCACATGGATCATAAAGAGGTTGGACATGGACACGGTGAACAAATCATAATAAAATTACAAAATTAAAAAACATTCGACGTCTTCAAATCTGGTTATTTATCTGCAAGCAGGAATCCACATAAGGCAATGAAGTTTCCTAACTACATGGTCATAGAATTCCATATGGTTCCACATGGTATCTGGATAGGGAGATCATTCTTCAAAAATATTCTTTGGTAAACACTACAATAAACGGAATTACTTCCTATAATGGAAACCAAAGAAGGATCATAGTAGTGGAAACATAAAGAGTAATATATGCACTGGTCATGTACTGAAACAAGATAACCAAACTTAGTAGTAAACTAGTAGTTCCATTACCTTCTCATGAGCTTGACCATCATGAAAAAATGAATGTAGTGCCTTCCTAGGTGACCACCCCAAATAGAAATGAATCCACAATAGCAAGTGGTACTAAGAATGTATAAACATAAATCATGAGTATCAAACAAAATACCTGAATAGAATAAATGTAAGGGTAAAAAATATATTACCATAAACAGGATCAAGGAGACTCCATCTCACTTGAAATGAGATCAGGTCTTTGTGTTTCTTATAATGAATATGGAGGTGGAAAGCCAGGTGGTCTATATATATAAAGTCCAAGCTGATTATAGCAGGCAGAATATACCTGAATGTATATACCCAAGTCAGGGTTTCCAAAAATTTCTCTTACTGAGAAATGATGCGGTTCCTTTTAGATATATATGAGACTAATATCACATACCACAGCACATATGTAGCGTAGTATAAACGTGCTCCTCCAATAGGAGTTCAAAAATTCCCCCAAAGAGGGGCTTATGGGCAAATGGTTCCCAATATGCGGAGTATGCTCCCCGTATACAAATAGCAATTGAGACTATCTAAGCCAAACAAGCTAATAACTTGCCACCGGTGGAAGTGAGCTGTGACTCTAAGTCGCCATGTGCGGGCTGCTTAGGATGATGGCCTCATCGTGATCTTAATGCCTCGTGCCTTTCCAATATGGAGCTGAAGCAAATTGCTTCTTCCCTCCTCGTGGGCACCGCACCCTATGAAGATGCCGAGCGTAATGATGTCATCACGTTGACGCGTTTCGTCCGCCAATCACCGCAGACTTCGTCAGAACGTCTGTTTGATACTCTGGGATGGCGGGTCAGCAAGCCCAGACCATGATCTACCAGTCACCTGGCTCCAATATACTGGTTGCTGACCCCCGACATACTTTAATCCTGAGTAATGATTGATCTACAACTACCAGAGAGCTGGCAAACGAGAAGGATGCTGGGAAAGCAGATATATTCTACAGCAAGGGACAGACTTGCTCTCTTGGTGCGGGATTTAGAGCTGGACACAGGGGGACTGCTGTTCTCCTACAGAGACAAATTACTGGCCTAGTGCTGCGGGGCTCTGCTCTTCGCACTGACAGGCTGTCAGGCAGTAACTCTGCACATCTCAGCATACAGTCAAGAGCAAGTGCAAGAACTTTTGTTCCAAGGAGGTCCAACCTCTTTCTGTCATCACTCTAGAGACACTGCATGCAGACACTTTTACACTTCAGTTACCAGGAGACCTTTGCTTTGAGCAGTACCTTCATTGAATTGCCACGATTCACTAATGTTTATGGGCCCCACCATTGCTAGCAGAAGACAGCAGACACCACCACATCAAGAACGTTTAACATCACAGGACTCAAGCTGCATTCTCTAGTTAAAGGGACCTCTTTTCTAAGGCCATTGTTACTCAAACTAGGGTAACTACATATATTTATGCTGGAGTATACATTTACATACTTTTCTGCATACCCCTTGTAGCGCTGGTGGCCCTGAGGGTGTTGATAAGTTAACAAGTCTTGTCTTCCTCCTCTTACTGCCAGTGTTGCAATTATATAGCTAATTCTTACTTCTCATGACTGTATAATCCGTTAAACAGTGGTAATTAATTGTTTCCATTGTACCAGTGTTAAGCTTTTATGTGTTAACTAGGGTTGTGCACCCAAAACCCAATATTCTGTTGGTCTACTCTTTTGAACAAGTATAATAAAGAGGTGTTACTAAAGAATTGTGTCTCTTGTATTATTTACTTTTGAAATATGTCTGAACTAAGAGTGTCAGAGGTGTCGGAAGGCTTGTAAGCAAGGTCAGGGGTCACTGGGAACAAGCATCATTGAGTGGCCCCTATGGGGGTAGCACTGCATGTGATTAATAAAAGGCAGATCTTTCCCCACTATGGATGTATGAATTCAAGAGTTTTAATTTCCCTGAGATTTCAGGAAAACTTTCCCATTTGGCAAAATGCATTTGAGCGAACATGGAAGGCAAAAAGTAAACTGATTTTGATGATTTGTAAGAGTGCAAAGGACTTGAAATGGCTCCTGAGGGTTATGGAAATTTTTTTTTTTACTATTATGGATCTGTTATGCCAAAAACAGCCCCTCATTAGCTTAGATTTTGGAAACTGTAAAAATAAGTACTATAAAAATGTAAAGCAAAAATTAACAATAAGGATCAAATATGCACAAACAATATCACAAGACAAGTAATACATACACCAAATGAAATAAACTAAAATACCCTAAATACACCCAAAAACTTTTGCCTAAGCAGCTAAATGAGTCAAATTGCATTTCTACTTTAACTAAATGTTAATGCCAGCAAAATAGGTAAGTATTACAGAGAAATCAATTTTACAATAATCACTTCACTAATCCCAATTTGGTACTCATAATTTTTTGCAAGACAGCTGCCAATTTTAGTTACACTAAATGTACACTTTATATTAGGTAGGCCATACACAGGCTGGGCATAAATAAAATCGATTTCTCCAACCACGCCTTTAAAGTGCAGATGTACAAATCTCCTGCTGTGACTATTGCATTTTGACAGCCAGCTGTCCACATACCCGTACATCTGATGCATCTAATTGGATATTTTTTGTGGCTGCCGAAACATGTTAGCTTATTTATAGATTTTTAATTATAAATAGACTTCATGCTAGGATCCTACATCTGGTCTGGTATGCTTTTATTTTACTGTACATTCGACGTATCTTGTCCAAAGTGCCACCTGTTGGCCATTTTGGTTTGGGAGAAGCCTTACCCAAGTCATCATACTTTGATATGCGGAATTCACAAATCATTCTATTCTACTGTAGACCAAACCTTGTGAGATCCAGTGCTACTCAATCTACTCACTGGTACGATAACCCAGCGGCTTCAGTATTTTCTTGAACCCAAAACAAGTAGACTGCAAGTGAAAGTAAAGTAAAGCAGAACTGCTTATTTACATATGTAGCACTCTCCTAGATAGGTTGTTGGAAAGGCTAGGCACATTTAGTTCTTTTTGGCTCCACTGTAACCAGTGGAGTAGTTTGTGATTGCTTTGGGCTGCTCTGGGCTTCACTGACTGTAGGTTTGACTGCTCCCTGCTTTCTGGAGGGTTTTAGATTGTAGTGGGTTGGGCCTGAGGCAACTGGGTTCTTGGTCAGAAGAAGTTCAGAGCCTGAAGGGCTCCTGCCCTTCTAGACAGCCCAGCTGAAGTTCTACAAGTCCCAGCTATGCTAGAGATGGGGTGCCAGTTTTTCGGAGAATTTCTGGAAGTCAAGGATTTCACTGGGGATCTGGTCTGGAGAGTCAGGAAAAATGTCTGGCTGATTTTGGAAGGAGGCATGCAAGTATCCAGAGGCATTTTGAGTACAAATCTGAGTGTAGGATCCTAGTGGCTGTTTGCTGCTTCTATCTCTTGTGTATCAGTGCCAGAGCTTGCTTAAATTGGGATAGTTCCTCTTGGGTCTTCATGTTATGAGAGCCTTTGACAAAAAGAAGAGAGTTCTCCTTTTGTTTTCCAATGTTGCTGGAGTATCCCATGGCTCTCTGCACCCCATCCAAGTTCAACTTTACAAAAAACATCAAAACCCTAGACTGCTCATTGTGCCAGAAAGAGTCACTGCTGCTGTGCTCCTAGCTGCCATTATATCAAATTGGGAACAAACCAGCATGCCCTTACAGGGGTGAATGTTACACATACTTGATCTGGGTTAGTGATGTTTGATCAGCATAACAGACAGCCAGATAACATCTTCATAAAAGGGAATCAGTGGCAGCTATTGCTTTTCTTTTGGTACTGATTTATTTTAACCTAAACCCGTGCTTAGAGAAATATGGAAGCTGCTATTGCTGAACTCTCCTTTTAAAAAAACTCGTTTACTAGTTGTCATGTCATTTCTGGCTTTAAAGTGGTTCTTCAAATCAAAAGGTTTTTTTTTACCTTAATGCATTCTCTTCATTACGGTAAAAAAACTTTCAATAGTAGCTCCCCCCAGTCTTCGTTAAACACTTACCCGAGTCCATTCTTGATGCAGCACTCTGCCTGTCTGCTGCAGCTCTTCTCTCCTCTTACTGTATTCACTGGAGGCTCTAATGCAAGCAGAAGCCAATGGTTGTCAGTCAAATGTTGTGAAAAGGGAGCAGAGAGCTGATCTGAGCTGTGCAGCGTTTGTATATGGATGCACACAGTCAACACACATCCACCACCTCCTGCTCTCAGGGACTCAGATCAGGGGAAGGCCAATCGAATAAAATGATAATGTTCATCCAACACTGATCAAAGGTTATGCAGCTCAAACACGAAGCTGGGGAAGCTCGATATAGACTGTAGTCTATATAAGAAAAAACCAACATTGCGCATTACCTCAGTAAACAGTTTGTGAATTTATTGATTAATTATACTCACAAGAGTAGCAGTAAAAAGGCATATAGCATCCAAAACCACCACAGGGTTAGTAGACACGAGCTCTGAGGAAGAAGGGACCCCCGTTCGAAACGCGTCAGCTTGACCAAGAGTATACAGTATCTCCCTTCCGGATGGAACTCCCACGTGTCTTCTAACCCTGTGGTGGTTTTGGTTGCTATATGCCTTTTTTTACTGCTACTCTTGTGAGTATAATTTATCAATAAATTCACAAACTGTTTACTGAGGTAATGCGCAAGGTTGTTGAGCTTTTTTCTTTTGTTCTCTACTACAGTCTCTGGATGCACACAGCCTGGCTTGGGAGCGTGCCCACACATGTGCACTCATAGCACACACCTAGCTATGGAGGCACACTCAGAGGAGGAATGCTGAAGGGGGATCCCAGAAGAGAAGGTAAGGGACCACTCTGTGCAATAACCTTGCACAGAGAAGATTAGTATAACATTTGTTTTATTTTATAAAAAAAAACAAAAAAAAAACAGCCTTTAGTATCACATTCCAAGTCACTCACCCAGAACATGTATGCAGATCAGGACTTCTGATTTCCCTTTGATTCTATTTGTTGTATGCTAGTCCCATGTCATTGTCCTGATATGGTCATGTCATCATATTATTTCAACGATGTCACGGGCATCTCTGGTATACTGTATGTGCAGCTGCTCCTAGGCCCAGCAATACAGCCAACTTCCGGGTTCAGATTCAACCCAGGCTCATCCCTGGTCTTGATCCGTAAGAGTGAGAGTGTGTTGTCATCCTGAGACTGGACATGTTTTACTAGCAGAATTACCAGGTGAAAGTAAAGGGAAAAAAACTTTAAAAAAGAAAACTAATGCTGCTACTACATCTAAGGACTGGTAAAGCTGCAATATAATAAATCTGTTTCTTGGAATTTAGCTACATCTTAAAGTGATACTAAACCCAGGACCCTGCATGCACTATATCTGGTCTCCCACAGTACACAGAACATGGAAGTGCAATTATTTTGGTAAATATAAACTGCTAAATACCTTTTCTCATCAGCAGTTAGAGCAGTCTTCTGACTTCAGCTGAGCACTGGTTAAAGCTTGTAGAAGGAGTTTTCTTTCTGCTCTATGAGGATGTGAAACCCTTGACTCTCTGTCTGGGCAGTGCTGATTGGCCCTGTGCTGATCACATGCACTCTCCAAAGAAAAAAAAACCTCTCTAGCAATACACACAAAACTGAGCACATGCATGTGACTACGGATTCAGTCTGCATCAGGTGGTCATTTCAACAAGAGGAGAGGCAGAGAAGACAGGATCAAACAGCCTTTTTACACAATGCAGAGGATTAACCCCTTAGGTTCCACAGTGAGTATAACAAGCATGCTTTACTGCATATACAGACTGATTTTACTGTTGTGGGTTTAGTAACACTTTAAGTTCACAAAGGGGAAGCTGCAATGTGCCGAAAAAATAATCCATGTCAGTAACAGATTATTGTTGAAAGCATCCGACAATGTTATAGTTTGCCCTGACTACTGTACAGTATCTGTCACATTTGCAGGACAACTTGGATTTAAATTCATTCCATGCATTGTATTAACCACACACAGTTATCGGAATACAGTGTTTGCTTCTTTAGTGTTTTTTTAGGAGAGGCAGCTGGTGGTGTTTTACAGTGAGATTACATACGGAATAACATTATCTGTCAGAAAATATAAAGGGGAAATTCAGTCCAACTAATGCTGGCATCACAACAGAACAAAACCCCACCCACCACCACCCTGCCGCAGGTGCCACCATCTTTGAAAATCAGGCAAATGCGCAGATGTGTTGAATGGCTCTGCCCAGACTTCAGTCCCCGGCAGAGACCGTTGGCACTTCTTCACAGATGTCGCGTTTCCCCATGCAAGAGGAGACATCCGGACCTCGGACCTCTCCATAACTATGGGTGTCTTCATTTGGAAAATCCGCATGTGTGTGGCTGTACTGATAGTCTCTTTTGGGTCCCAAAGGCTGGGCAGAGTACTTTGACGCAATGTAATTCTTGTCTAGGTGAGAAATGAGGAAATGCTGTGCTGCAGCATAAAAAAGTTAAAAATACAAAAAAAAGTTTTCTCTAATTGTGGGAAAGGAAGGGGGCTACAGCCAGGTGCATAGAGCCAGGGGCGGACTGACAACTCATGGGGCCCCCGGGCAATAGGGGATCATGGGGCCCCTGTGTCCTTGCCCACACTTAAAACACACCCAAAAAAGCATATAAAAGGTACCAGGGGCATTTCATGGGGCCCCCTACTGACCCCAGGCCCTCGGGCAGTACCCGAGTGCTCAAATGGTCAGTCCGCCCCTGCATATAGCTTGTCCACTTTTAAGCAGTAGTAAATTCCACTTTTTCTCTATAATAAGGCTTTCCTGTAGGTACAGTGAATATCTCCTATATTTGCACCATTTAGGAAATATTTACATGTGTAGCAACTGTTGATGTCACTGGTGCATGCACACTGCATTCTCAATGGACGTCATCATGTCCATTGAGAGAGCTGTGCAACAGTCATGAAAAATGAGGGCTTTAACATAAGAGCCCGAAAGCATGGGCATGCAGACGCCATCCCTTATTAATTTACAAAAAAAAAAATTCTCCTCATGAATAGGTTGCAATTAGATTAGGGCCCCTTTAAGAGATCTGACAGAGAAAAAAGTGGGAAGAGAATAACCACGTGATCTGGAACATTTTGGAATTTTAGGGGCTCATTATATAAAGGGCACCTCGTGGTTGGTCAGAGTTGGCCAATAGGCTCCCCACCCTCCCTCCTTTGTCGCAAGGCACTATTAATGTGGTTTGTGTCACCTTTTCTATAGAAAAGGGGGACTTACTGAGAGAATTATTTCAGATAGCTCAACTCCTTAACCTCTTGGCGCCGGCGCCTCCCGGCCCTTTAACAGTTTCAGAAGTTGGGAGGCGGGGGGGGGTTTAGGGTCATGTGACCACCATGATTCGCCGTCACTGCGGTCACATGATTGAAAAAGGTCCCAATTGCAAGGGGAGATCGGGACCTTTCCATGAGCCACGGACATATGTGCTGGGAGCACGCAGGGTGTGCGCTCTTAGCACATATGTATTTTCTAATGGCACGCAAATATGCGGCTGCTCGGCGTCAAGGTCCAGACACTGAGAGGCCGCTCAGCGTCAAGGGGTTATAGATTGAGCAAGTTTATTCATGGTTGATAATTAAAGTGTAAGAGGTTTGAATATATTATATTGCAAATTTAATTTATGTTATGTGTAATTACCAATAAAAATTCCAAAAGAAGAAATATTGTGTGTGTGTCATTATTTAAATTTAAATTATGTAAGTATAGTTATTTCGGGGAAGAGGGATAACGTGCGGCCTGCATTCCCATGACTCCCACGCACATGTGTGGGAGTGATGTCATCACAGCTCAGCCATTCAAAAGGTCGGAGTCTGCAAACCCGGAAGGAAAACTGGATGAATATGGAATCAGAGCTCTCAGCATGCTGCTGGAAGGATCCACTTTACAAGCAAGTCTGTTGTATTGGTGTTCATTTACTAAAACTGGGGAGTGAAAAATCTGGTGCAGCTCTGTATAGAGACCAATCAGCTTCCAGGTTTTATTGTCAAAGCTTAATTGAACAAGCTGAAGTTAGAAGCCGATTGGCTATCATACACAGCTGCACCAGTTTTAGTAAATCAACCCCAATGTGCTAGTATGTGGCGCTCTGTTTTTACTCTGTACCCAGGAGAGATATATGAGAGGAGAGATATATTACTATAGATACCAGGATAGATATATTACTCTGAGCTAAAAAGATGCAAAAGGGGATGTAGGTCATACCTGGTATGTAAACAATACAATGGACTACAAAAATGTCTGCCTACAAAAAAATGCATAGACAGCTATGTAGAAAATGATTATTATTATTATACAGGATTTATATAGCACCAGCAGTTTGTGCAGCGCTTTACAAAGTAAGAATAACTGCAGACAATCTGACTATTACAATTCATTTCTGCTTTTGCTATGCGACCTTACACAATTTATTGCATTTCCGGGATATCCTGTTGTGGAAACTTTCAACTGCATAAGGAGGGTGATACAAACAGTGCAAGTATATAAAGCAACAGCAAATCCTTTGTAACAGACATTTCAGTGAGAGCAGGGGTTATGTTATCTGGCCTCTGGCTATCTCCATTTATCAGTTATTTGTAAATTATCCTATAATGATCATTAAGGCTACGCTCACATCTGAGTGTAGCAAACAAGGCGCGTGTTTTTGCCGTGTTTGTGGCGCAACAGCACATTGATTTGAATGGGCTGCGTGCTACATGTAAAACATGCCAAAAAAGCTCAAGTACCAAATTTTGGTGCTCAGCCAAGTGCATTTGGCTATGCACATCTTTTCATGCTTTTGTGCATTTTGTAATTTGGGAACTGCTATCCATACTAGGGGTGCCATTAAGAATAGTGGCACCCAAGTGTGATGCGCATTTTAGTGCATCTTTCATGTGTTTGAGAAGCGCAGGTACAAACTTGCGTTTCTGCCTGCGTTTTTGCTATGGTCAGATGGGAACGGGCCCTAATTCTGAACTCTAGGCATATAAAAAGCTGCAAATGAATGTGGCTCTGTAGTCATTAATACGTCTTTAACTGTATTATAAAACAAGCAGTGTAAGTGACTATAACTCAGTGTTAGCCTGTTGCAGTCTCTTTACAGCAGGGCTGGAGAGTGAGAATGAGAAGTAGCACAAGGAGATGACCAGTTCATGTGCTGAGAAGAAGCATGTGGAAAGGATGAAAAGCTAGTATTTTATCTTTGAAAAGGCTATATATTTTTATCTTGGTTTTTTTCATCAGCTTGATCAGTCCTGATGTTCTCAATGTCTGTCTCATTTCTTGAGGCCCTAAAATGTCAAGA
Source organism: Staurois parvus (assembly GCF_062004578.1). Taxonomy (NCBI): domain Eukaryota; kingdom Metazoa; phylum Chordata; class Amphibia; order Anura; family Ranidae; genus Staurois; species Staurois parvus. Next base: position 8,890,614 of record NW_028317943.1, read on the forward strand.
CTCTAAAAATACCCCTAAATGACCCATTTTAGGAAAGCAGATAGTCCAATTTATTTAGTAAGAGAAAATGTGATATTTTGAAGTTGTAATTTTATTGTCACAACTTTTTGGAAAATGAAGAAATTAAATAAAATGTGTTTATTTAATTTGGTATTTCTCTCCCACAGCATAGGCATACTTAGAATTACACCCCAAAACACATTCTGCTATGCCTCTTGAGTATGGGAATACCACATGTGTGAGACTTTTTCATAGCCTAGATCAGCAATGGGCAAACTACGGCCCGCGGGCCGTATACGGCCCGGTGGACCTTTTAATCTGGCCCGTGGAGCGTGATGCTGTCAGGATGTGTGTAGGCGGGGCAGCGTGACGAACGTGAGGGGAGCTAGGCTCCTCTCACAGTCCGCCCTGAAGACCGGAACGGCGCGGGAACACGGCGAGAGGAACGCGCGGAGCAAAGGTAAGTGAATGAATTACTATAGGGGATGAATTACTATATGGGGGATGAATTACTATGGGGGATGAATTATTATGGGGGATGAATTACTATGGGGGATGAATTACTATATGGGGGATGAATTACTATGGGGGATGAATTACTATGGGGGATGAATTACTATATGGGGGATGAATTACTATGGGGGATGAATTACTATGGGGGATGAATTACTATGGGGGATGAATTACTATATGGGGGATGAATTACTATGGGGGATGAATTACTATGGGGGATTAATTACTATGGGGGATGAATTACTATGGGGGATGAATTACTATATGGTAGATTAATTACTATGGGGGATGAATTACTATGGGGGATGAATTACTATATGGGGGATTAATTACTATGGGGGATGAATTACTATGGGGGATGAATTACTATATAGGGGATTAATTACTATGGGGGATGAATTACTATGGGGGATGAATTACTATATGGGGGATTAATTACTATGCTTACTATGGGGGAATATTACTATACTTACTATGGATGACACATACACATCATTCATCTACTCTTGGTCCGGCCCCCGGGTCCAATATATGAACCCATTGCGGCCCTCAAGTCAAAAAGTGTGCCCACCCCTGGCCTAGATGCATAGATTGGCCCAAAAAAAGAGCATAAATTACTCATCCAATTTCCTGACTACCTATCACATTTATGGAGGTCCTGGAGCACCAGGACAGTGGAAACACCTACAAAATGACTCAATTTTAGAAAGCAAACACTCCACAGTATTTTTTGAAAGGCATAGTGAGTCTTTTGAAAATTGTCATTTTTCTCCACAAGTTTTTGGAAAATGCAGGAAAGAAAATGAAACTATATTTTTTTGCACAAAATTGTCAATTAAAAAGATATTTCTAACACACATCATGTGCATACTTAGAATTACACCCCAAAGCACACTCTGATACTCCTCCCAAGTATAGGGATATCACACGTGTGAGACTTTTTCACAGCATAGCCACATAGAGGGGTCCAAGATCCATGGAGCCCTTTCGGGTGTTCTATGAATATAAATTATGCATCTAATTTACAGACTACTTATCACATTTGTGGAGGCTCTGGAGCACCAGGACAGTAGAAACACCCACAAAATGACCACAAGATATTTTTAAAAGGTATGGTGAGCCTTTTGAAGACTTTTATTGCTACAAGTTTATTTTTACAATATCATGTAGGATTTGTTATTGGCAGAGCAAAACTAGTTTTATATCCTGAGCACACTATACACAGACATTGTGGTTACCGTCACCTCAGTAATGGTTGTTGAGCTCAAAGCTACATTTTTCAAGGGAGTGCTGGATTACATATATAATAAGATCAGGCGATTCTATGTTTAAGTTTACAACAAAATGCTAAAGATTAGGAGGTTCACCTACCACCTACTCATCACAACCCTGCAGACCATGAAACATTAGCTGTTACATTTTTGTATAATACAGAATGGCCTGTCCCCCAGAGTAACCTGTTTGAGCTGGTAGATGCTGAACTCCGTCCTGAGGTCTCAACACTACATACAGTAACCTCAGAGTCATAGTAAATCTGACACAGTTAGATTTAGCCTGGAATTTACCCATCCAAGCTATTGATTGCCTAGCCCACATATCTGGTTGCTTCAAAGTTGCCACTCATTCAAAAAATAGCAACTTTGATACCACTTACACCACTTACAAAATGTCTGTTCAGTAGAATTTTACCAATCTCAGGATGTCACTATCTGCACTGTGCAGTGTGAAACCTATCTCCGGAATATTGACTGTATTGGAAACAAATTAGCTATCCCTAATGCTTTATCCATTGTTTGATCAAGATGGACTACTGAGAGTAGGTCACTACCTTAAAGTAACCAAGTCGTTCTCCAGACCTGTTTCTGAACTGTTTTATGGTCCCCAGAAGACCCAAATAAAGGTATTGGTTGATACCAGGTAGGGAGTGTCATGCCTCCAGCACAGGGTTTAAATATATCTGCCGTTGTTATTCTTAGTATTCCTCTGGAGCTCCACTTATTTGCCAAAGTGCACTATGTTATATTAGTACACAGACTTGTTTACCAGTCTTTTGACCCCTGCAAAGCTTCTAAAGCTTTCCATTATCACTCTAATAAAAAAGAAAGAAATACGTGCATCCTGGGAAGACCAGACTCCATTTTGAGGAGTACATGTGAAGGAGGAACATCTGCAGGAGCCCAGCCATCATCTTTTGCACATGTTTGGTGCAGAATTACATTTGTGTTTCCTCTAAGTGGCAGCATCAATGGTAAAAATTGAACTTTACTAACATCTGCCACACCCTTTAGGAGTCATGTGTATTTGTACATATTATGTGTTTTTGCTGTATTTTCTCTCTAGTTTCCAGTTTCACTCTGTTTTTTTCTTCAATAAAGCTTAAAGAAGAACTCTAAGCAGAAATTTCTTTATATGTCCTTGCTGGTGATTTCCTACCCTCACTGAATATATCATCCATCTTCTAGTTCACTAAGTAGTTGCTCTGAAATAGCCTATTATTTTCAAATCAAGCCATTCAAATCTTTTTGGTTTCCTGTTTGTAAGGCCAGTGGCTACTATGTCTTCTATTCCATCAGCCACTGGTCTTGGCACATCCCTTTTGTAGTTCTTTCTCCGGGAAGCAGTGATGTAATTCAGTGTGAGGATCGGGACTCTCAGACACATTCAAAATATACAGGCCTAGTGTACCCATCAACATTCACTACAATTCCCTGTGGTTGATGGGAACTGTAGTTTCTTTTTACTGAAGAGAGAGATGAGAGGATATGATGTAATCCCTGCTGTTACACCTCCTCCTTGGCAGAACAGATGCTGTTATCTTTTGAATTACAGAGATCAGGTCAGGAAAGTTCAAATCTCCTAAATGGTGAGGCTTTTCAAAATGTTATTAACTGTTTAGTGTTTTGTGTAGTGGGTGTACTATTGGGGGATTTTTTTGCCATTTCCCAGAGTTCTTCTTTAAAGATTTTCAAACAGTGTGGTGTTTGAGTTATAGGAGGATTTAACTTCAATTCAGAGGCACACAATCCATTGCGTAATGTGTAGTGAGGACAGAACAGTGTACATTTTGTGTCCCACATGCTGTTTCAGGGTATGTACTAAGTTACAACTAAGAGGAAATCCTAGAGCATGCTGTGGACACCCAGCTCTAATATATACACAGAGGTCTGACAATAACTGTTGGGGCAAATCAATGTCATCAGTATGGTTATGGGACATGTATAAATCCTTGTGTACTGATTGTATTGATGTCACTGCATGGCCATTAATGTTAGTTTTGTGAGTTTTTTGTTGTGCACATGTTGTTTGTGAGTGCGAAAAAGTGAAAAAATGTAATAAAAAAGATCTGATTTAAAAGAAAATAATATATATATATATATATATATATATATATATATATACCGTGTTCCAAATTATTATGCAAATTATATTTTTCTCATTTACCTAAATAATTGATGTAAATAACAGTCAGCATAATTCTCATGTTATCAACTGTTAAGAGTACAATTCACATTTTATTGAACAAACCTAATGATAACAGTATTTTTGTTAAACATAAAAAACTTACACTGCACTGTTCCAAATTATTACGCACAGTAAGTTTCAAAACACTTTATAGGTTGTAAAGAACTGAAAATTGTCATTTGTTGTGTTTGAAGCATATTTACTGAAATCGAAAGCTATTTCAATCAAACTTTTAACAACATTTTAACTTTTTAATCATTTTAACAGGTCACTTTACATTTTAACATAGGACCCCTTATTTGATAGCAGCTTCACAAGTCTTGCATCCATTAAACTTGTGAATTTTTGGACAGTTTCTGCTTGAATTTGTTTGCAAGATGTCAGAATAGCCTCCCAGAGCTGCTGTTTGGATGTAAACTGCCTCCCACCCTCATAGATCTTTTGCTTGAGGATGCTCCAAAGGTTCTCAATAGGATTGAGGTCAGGGGAGGATAGAGGCCACACCATGACTTTCTCTCCTTTTATCTCCATAGCAGCCATTGATGCAGAGGTATTCTTTGCAGCATGAGATGGTGCATTGTCATGCATGAAGATGATTTTATTACAGAAAGCATAGTTCTTCCTTCTGTACCAGGGAAGAAAGTGGTCAGTCATAAATTCCACATACTTTGCAGAGGTCATCTTTACACCTTTGGTGACCCTAAAGGGTCCGACCAGCTCTGTTCCCATGATTCCGGCCCAAAACATGACTCCACCACCGCCTTGCTGACGTCGCAGCCTTGTTGGAACAGGGTGGCCGTCCACCAACCATCCACTACTCTATCCATCTGGACCATCCAGGGTTGCACGGCACTCATCAGTGAACTGGACTGTTTGAAAATTAGTCTTCATGTATTTTTCTGCCCAATGCAGCCGTTTCTGCTTGTGAGCATTGGTTAGTGGTGGCCGAATAGAAGGTTTATGCACAGTTGCAAGATTCTGGAGGAATCTACACCTTGATGTCTGTGGGACTCCAGAGGCACCAGCAGCTTCAAATATCTGTTAAAGCTGCTATGTAATGGTATTTTAGCAGCTGCTCTCTTGATCCGATGCATGGATCTGGCAGAAATCTTCCTCAATGTGCTTTTATCTGCACAAACCCGTCTGTGCTCTGAAAAAGCCGCAAATCTCTTAATAGTGCGATGGTCACGCTTAAGTTTTCATAAAATATCTAATGTTTTCATACCTCGTCCAAGGCATTGAACTATTTCACTCTTTTCAGCAGCAGAGAGATCCTTTTTCTTCCCCATATTGCTTGAAAATGGTGCTCTGCTTAATAATGTGGAACACCCTCCTTTAGTAGTTTTTCCTTAAATTGGGCTCACCTGCCAATCTAATTATCACAGCTGTCCGAGATTGTTTTCAGTGATCAAAAGAGCCCTGACACACAATGCCATCCATGAGTTAAACTGAAAATCAAAATGTTTCATCTTTGTGACACTTAAATAGAATTTGCATAATAATTTGGAACGCGGTGTATATTAACAGAGTATTTTTATCAATACAAGGAAAGCATCTAATTGTGTTATTATCATTAATTAAAGTCCATAAAATACAAATGCAGTATATTTTGTAATAGAGAAAAGACCAATTACTCACAGGGAGTTAAGCTGTCATACAAAAGATTAGCCTGGATATGTAGATAAAAATACATCACAGCACCCTAAGCTGCTTTTGTTGCAGACAGCTCAAGAAGGCACACACAACTCTGTTCATGTTGCCAAACCCATCAACACAACAAACATGCACACAATTACTATACTGTTAGCTTTACTGGTTATTCATTATGCAATTTAACCCCTTCATGACAGCAGGTAAAACAAATCCTAACGCCTGAACACAGTTTTGCAACTTTGACATGTGTTAGTAAAACTGTACATATCATTACAAGTACTTGTGTATGTAGGCGGATTATACCTTGTTTTTTTTCAGAACAAATTATGTTTTCATTTGGTGGTAAATGGTAATAAATGTTATTATTATTTTAAATTATTATTATCAAAGGAAAACTGATCCAAAATAATAAAAAAAATTTAATAATTTTTTTTAAATGCGGTTGCATATTTCTTTCTATTACTATAATCTACCAATGACTAACAACCAAAATTAAAATTTCCCTGCTCCTGATGATACCATATGTGTAATTTGTTATGTGTACCCATAGTAGGGCCCAAAACAATGGTGCTTTTTAAAAAATGTTTTATCCTACCTAACACACAGTGACACTGGCACTAACTGACACTATTAATATTAATTTGCACTATTACTATTCATTTAATTTTTCTTATATCTTACCTAAAATACACTCGCCATGACCTTTGACCCTGACCTTGACCTTTGACCCTAGCTCTGACGCTGCCATAGATCAATCTCTGATCTAGCTTTTTTCCTTTCTTTTTTTGCAATAACCTTTACTTGTTTACTCCTATCATTACTACAAGACCCAGGGCCCAGTCTCTGTGCTGGGAGTTCACTGTGCAACACGCTCCCAGCCCAAACACATACGTATATATGCAGCCCCACAGAACAAAACCCACTTTCATGAGTCTGCATATATGTGTACAGTCTGCGGCAAGATGTCGAACAATTATGATATAAAAATAAGGCCTAAATAATTGGATAAAAAAATCATTTGCCAGGTTGCAGTTTTTCAACTGCAGTCATCTCCCAGAGGTGGAAAAAGAGAAAGTTAAGGTCTATTCATAAAAAATTTGCTGTAAATAAGAACCTGACAAAGATTCTTACAGTCACAGTGAAAAATAATTTTGTTTTTTTTCTAATGATTACAGCATTTCCTATGTTGGTAAGTGCCATCTAGTGGCAATATAGCAGTACATTTCCTGATTGGGATATTGATCTGGTCAACAGAGGGGATTACTAATCAGTGTCAGCTGCTTTGGCAGTGGTGTATTTAGGTTTTGTGCTGCCCTAGGCAACACAAAAATTGTGCGCACCCACTAAAGAAAGAGCAAGAGAGTTTAATGAGTGTGTGTGTGGATATATGATTCTCTTTCTTCTCTCTCTTCCTCTCTCTCTTCCCTCTCTCCTCTCTCTCTCTTCCCTCTCTTTCTTTTCCCTTTCTCTTCCCTCTCTCTTCCCTCCCTCTCTCTCTCTTTCCTCTCCTCTCTCTCTTCCCTTTATAAGGGTGGTCTGAGGGCCCGAGGTCCTCTAGTGGGCCCTGTGCTCACTGCCCGGCACCATAGAGCTTGATTGGCAATTTCCATTGAACACCAGAATTAGCAGTTCTGCCACTGGTGCGCTGTGCTTTTCATAGATGAAAGCAGGTTCACCCTGAGCACCTGTGACAGACGTGAAAGCCGTAGAGAATGTTATGCTGCTTGTAACATCGTTCAGCATGACCGTTTTGGTGGTGGGTCAGTGATGGTCTGGGGAGGCATATCCATGGAGGGACGCACAGACCTCTACAGGCTAGACAATGGCACCCTGACTGCCATTAGGTATCAGGATGAAATCTTGGACCTATTGTCAGACCCTACGCTGGTGCAGTGGGTCCTGGGTTCCTCCTGGTGCACGACAATGCCTGGCCTCATGTGGTGAAAGTAGTAGACATTTCCTGGAGGATGAAGGAATTGATACCATTGAATGGCCCCCACACTCGCCTGACCTAAATCCAATAAAACGCCTCTGGGATATCATGTTTTGGTCCATCTGACTCCGCCAGGTTGTACCTCAGACTGCCGAGGACCTCGGTGATGCCCTGGTCCAGATCTGGGAGGAAATACCCCAGGTCACCATCCGTCCTCTCATTAGGAGCATGCCCCAATGTTGTCAGGCATGCATACAAGCACGTGGGGCCATACAAACCACAGAGTACTATTTTGAGTTGCTGAAATGAAATTTCAGCAAAATGGACAAGCCTGCTGGATCATTTTTTCACTTTGATTTTCAGGGTGTCTTTGAATGAAAGTCCTATGTAGGTTGATAATTTCATTTCCATCAAATGATAGGACATCCTTACGTTCCTAACACATTACACAGTCCATATCAATATCAATATCCAGCATAATATTTTTCCCCATTGAGATGTGATTTTCAAAGTGTTCCTTTAATTTTTTTGAGCAGTGTGTGTGTGTATATATATATATATTTTTTTTTTTTCTATATTTCTTCAGGTGCTTCCTGGTCTTTGGCCTAGGCCAAAATGATGCCATACATCCCAAGAGTCTTTCATTTTGAGGATGGGAGGAGGAGCTTTCTCAGATAGGCACACCCTCCTGCTTGCATGCCTGAGCTAAGGGCAGATGCTTTCCAGGGAGTAAATGCTACATGAATCATCTACCCTTACTCAAGATAGATGTGTCTGGAAATGCTAGGGGATGTTTTTCAAAGTGATTAAAAAGAAATTGAACATGGAAACATGGATGGATGAGTTTAATTTGAATATTAAAAATTAAATAAATAGCATTTTCAATTTGTGGTACTCAGATACAGTTAAAGTGGTTCTAAAGGCTCAAATGTTTTACTGTCATGTATTCTATGCATTAAGGTAAAAAACCTTCTGTGCAGCATCCCCCCCAGCCCTAACTTGATCCAGTGATGTGCACTGGAGTCTCGGCTATCCTGGGACTCCCTCTCCTCATTGGCTGAGACAGAAGCGAGAGCTATTGGCTCCCACTGCTGTCAATCACAGCCAGTGAGCCACTGAGAAGAGAAAGGTGGTGGGGCAGAGCCACGGGTCCATGTGCGAACGGACACACGGAGCAGCGGGTGACCCCATAACAAGCTACTTGCTGTGGTGGCACCTGACAGAAATTAGGGGCCAGAAGAAGAGGAGGATCTTGGCTGCTCTGTACAAAACCACTATACACAGCAGGTAAGTAAAGACATATTTGTTATTTAAACAAAAACAAATTAAGCCTTAAAACTACTTAAGTTTCACTTTCAGGAAAAATACTGCATTATGGCCATTAGATAGGACTGGCAATCATAGAAAACATAAAGGAAATATAAAAAAAATGAGGCAAATTTTCATTGCAGCTTTGTGAATGTTTGTCACATTTGATTTTTTTTTTTTTTATATATATTAACCCCCTTGTGTATGGCTAGCCTAAAACTGGCCACACACCAGTAGAATTTCATTGAGATTGTACAAAAATTCTGGAATATCATTCATCAGAGCACTCAGTCTTGCCATCTTGGGTTTACTGATTGTGTACCTGAAAATCTTATGATTAGAATTCATATGCATTCCTTTGCTTGGTCTAATCCCCTTTATGGCTGCATTGGGCAGCACAAAGCTATGCTGACACAACATATTGCTTAAAGTGAACTTGTGCATTGCCCAAGCAGGGAAAAATGACGAGTTCATTAATGTAGCCAGCAAGCAGCCTTATTTACTTTCCCTGCACTCCTCCACCGCTCTGATTCTGAGTGAAAAAAAAACCAGGTACTTCTGGCTATGGGAAGTCTGCAGTCTGTAGCGCATTTTCCTTCCTCCCACATGACAGCTGTGGAGCTTGGCAATGTCAGGATACTAACAGGAATAGAGGAGCACATGTGCCAATATGCAGGTTGAGGACTTCTGCCAGTAACCTGCATGGACATGCATGATTGCACACCATCATATGTACACTTGTTGGGCTAACACCTGTGCATGCTTGCACACATCTGAACCAGGAACTGGCTTCAAATGCCTTGTTTAAAGTGGAGCTCCGCTCAAAAGGGGAAGTTCTCCCCTTTAAGTACCCGAATTTGATAGGTACCTGCTCCCGCTGCAATCACCTAGGCGATCGGAAGAAGAAGGTTTCCTCCCACGAGACAGGTCCCAGAAAACTATGGGACTATTCACAAGGCGCAGAGCTACTCGCGCATGCGCAGTGGGCACCTGGCTATGAAGCCGCAAGCTCTCACAGCTGGGTGCCCACACTGAAGATGCCGGCGCCGAGGAGACAGGACAATCGGTCAACCTGGTCGGTGTGAGGACACCGCGGGATCAAGGGACAGGTGAGTGTCCATTTTTTAAAAGTCAGCAGCTACAGTTTTTGTAGCTGCTGACTTTTGTTTTTTTTTTTAATTATTACCAATTATTGACTTGTTTTTCTCTTGGAATTCTCTCTGCCTGACTCCTGATCATGACTTAGGCTTGTTGATAGACCTCACTTCCATTTCATCTTCCGTGTGATTATGTCTCTGATCTTAGTTGCGTATCTGTATATGACCCCAGCTTGGCATCAAGACAATGTCTCTCTTCTACCTACCTATGCATAACTTCAGTGTTCCTGCCTTCTAGACTTGCCCTGCCCTGCCCTGCATCATCTTACCACAGGCATATGTTCTACCAACTACAGTTCCTTCCAGGGCACCTTTAAGACTCCTGCTTGCTGCCTAGTTACCAATTTTGCTAACCAACTCCATAGGCAACTGTTAACCATTATCACCCAAGCTACGTTATGCCCTGCATGCCTGTATCCAGGGATCTGAACCAGAGCCACAAAGGAAGCCCTCTCATCACTTTGACCTCCAACCAGGCACATGACACAGGGAGTAAAGGGAAATATTCTTATGAGACTAAAGACAGCAATAAAATTCTTATAGAGTCTGATACCTGTCAAATTGAACTGAACTGGAAATGGAATTTTTTGTCAGTTGCTGTCCTTCCTGACACCAGTGAATTGGACAAAAAGTGTGTCATTTGGTGTGGTCCTAGTTACTGCCTGTGTAATACCAAGCTATATTGAGTAGGGTAGTTTATGAAAGTAATGGGTATTCTGACTCAGATTGTTGTGATAGCGATTTATCCCTTGTGAGACATCTCTGCCTAGCCTGTATAAGCAGATATAATCACTGTGGGCAATCCTTATCAGATAGCTGAACTCACCAATACTGTGTTCATCCAGAAGTTGCTTTATTCTGTACATGTGACAACAGGATACAGCAGAATGAATGGTTTCCAGTATTATGCGGTCAAAAGATGATACTTTCTGTAGCGTACTATGCAGAATACATGTGTCCCTGTTACATGTGGTCTGTTAGCTGCCTCCATGACACAGGAAGTGCTGAACTCAAGAAGAAGGGAGGAGCTTCATATACAAAGGAACTGTGTCATAGATCTCAGGGAGAAAAACAAAGTGTATACCAAATAAGACCACTGGATGGCAGCATTACTAACTATAGAAATGTCCATAGAAAATGGTACAAAAAATAAACTATATGAATTCTCATGTACATTAACATGAATATTAACTGTGTAACAGCATACTCCCCGTCTGGCATTGTAAATGTCACTATTTAAACCATAACGGTAGTTATACAATTGCAAATAAACAACAGTGCAATTTGCTTGATGTCTTGAAGACCTGAAAGACATAAAAAAGAGAACATGCATATAGTGCAACAATTATAACGTAAGGCTTCAAGTTATATCAATTAAAGTTCAAGACACTTCCTTCTTGAAGTCACAGGTTGGATCCAGCAGCATACGCAAGCAAGTTCATTCTCCAAGGGCAAGAGCAGAACAAGTTCCGTGATAGGTCTGCTGAAAGTCTTTACAGTCCCTTGTCTTGCAACTTTCACCTCCACCTTGCGTACCTTGCCGTCATCACTAGGAATGCTCTTTACAATGAGTCCCATAGGCCACTTGATTCTTTCAGCTTGCTGGTCCTTCAGCAGAACGAGATCTCCAACTTTAATGTTAGGGTTCAGGCGTTGCCATTTTCTGCGTCCTTGCAGAGTAGAAATATACTCCATTCTCCAACGATTCCAGAAGCAGTTGGAGAGGTGTTGTACTCGCTTCCACTGGTCATAGCACATATTTCCTGTTTTAAAGTTTCCAGGTGGAACAGGAACGGACCCAAGCTTCTGGGTAAGTAGAGTAGCTGGGGTAAGGATAGTTGGGGTCTCTGGATCTGTAGAAACTGGAACAAGTGGTCTTGAATTGATTATGGCAGATGCTTCTGCCAGGAAGGTGGTTAGAATCTCATGGGTAAGTCTTGTGGAGTTCAATTCCATAAGCATAGAGTCCAGTATTTTTCGTGTGATGCCTATCATTCTCTCCCAAGAGCCACCCATGTGGGAAGAATGAGGAGGATTGAAAATCCATGTACAGCCCTTTTCAGCTAAAAGGTCTTGGATTGGCCTAGAGTTAAGCTGCAACTCTCGACAGGCTCCAACAAAATTAGTTCCACAGTCAGATCTTAGTGTCTTGACTGGTCCTCTGATGGCAAGAAATCGTCTTAGAGCATTGATGAAACTTGAGGCATCCATAGATTCTATGACTTCAATGTGTACTGCGCGCACACTCATACAAGTGAACAGCACTGCCCATCGTTTGCTGTTTGCTTGGCCTCCTCGAGTTCTGCGGGCTGTTACCATCCATGGTCCAAAGACATCCAAACCAACATGAGTGAAAGGTGGCTCAGTACTTAATCTGTCGGCTGGCAAATCTGACATTTGCTGTTGCTGATGTTTACCTCTTAGTTTCCGGCACTGAACACAGCTGTGCAGTGTAGTTGTAATCTGTCTTTTTCCTCCTATAATCCAAAGGCCTGCAGCTCTTATGGCACCCTCTGTGAAGTGTCTTCCTTGGTGCTTAACCCCTTCATGGTAGTGCCGTATGAGCAGAGTGGTGATATGATGGTGAGCAGGTATAATGAGAGGATTCTGTTCTTGATCTCCCAACTCAGCCTTGTTTAAACGTCCACCAACCCTTAACATGCCATCACTGTCAATGAATGGGTTCAGGTTAGAAATTGAACTGTTTTTTGGAATGTCCCTCTTGTCAAGGATACATTTAATTTCTGAGCCAAAGACATCCTGTTGTACATTGTGGATTATGATCATTTCACCTTCAGCAATGTCTTTTGCAGAAAGAAGCCTTTGGCACATGTGCCACCCTTGACATTGAACATTGGTGGGCTTTGTGTGAAAGCAGTGTGCAATATGGACTAACCTTGCGATGGTGCGTACAAGTCTTATCCACTTAGAAAAACGTTCAAAGCGTTGACAGCCCAAGACGAGTCTTTGTTCAGTTCTGGTGACAAGGGTTTTGACTTCAGGACGAATCTCTGGATCTCTGTCAGGTTCTAGAAGACTGAAGATATCAGCTGAGGTTTCTTCTGGATGATCCAGCAGGAATTCAGGACCTGTTAACCATGAAGAATTTGCAAAGACACTTGCAGACACTGGCCTGGTGGCATGATCTGCAGGATTCATGTCAGATGGGACATAATGCCATTGTTCAGGTTTAGATGATTTTCTGATTCTTTCTACACGGTTGCTGACATACACATAAAAACGTTTAGTCTGGTTGTATATATAGCCCAGAACAACTTTGCTGTCTGTGTAGAATTTGGTGTCATCTATCTGAGTGTCCAACTCGCGCAGTAGGAAATCGGCAATTTCTACAGCTAGCACAGTTCCACAAAGTTCAAGCCTAGGAATTGTGTGCTCAGGCTTAGGTGCTAACTTAGCTTTCCCAAACAGAAACCCTATGTGGGTTTGATTAGAGTCTATTACCTTGAGGTAGGCAACAGCTGCTATGGCCTCAGTAGATGCATCTGAGAAGATGTGAAGCTCTTTCCTCTGACTTGTAGCAAGGGAAGCTGAGGTGTAACAGCGTGGTATACTGATTCCATCTAAGGCATGTAGAGATTGTTTCCAGGACTCCCACTTTGGAAGCTTGTCTGTAGGCAGCGGAGCATCCCAATCTTTAATAGACTCTGAGAAATGTCTAAGTAAGGCTTTACCTTGTATGGTGATGGGAGACACAAATCCCAATGGATCGTATAAACTGTTCACCACTGACAGAACACCACGCTTGGTAAATGGTTTGTCTGCAGAGCCGACTTGAAAGCCGAAGGTATCTTTTAATAAGTCCCACCGTAGGCCCAGACTTCTCTGTACAGGTGGCATGTCCATTCCAAGATTTGAATCTTTAAACCCAGTGGCATGATCGCCAGGTTGAAAGGCTTTCATAACAGCAACACTATTCGAGGCAATCTTGTGTAGTCTGAGGTTAGCCTCGGAAAGCATACCTTGTGTCCTTTGGAGCAGGTCTATGGCTTCTTCGTCTGTAGGTAAAGACTTAAGTCCATCGTCAACATAAAAGTCTCTCTCAACGAAGTGTCGAGCATCCGCACCATACTCCTTTTCTCCATCAAGGGCAGTCCTTCGTAAACCATATGTTGCAACAGCGGGTGAGGGACTATTTCCAAAAACATGTACCTTCATGCGGTATTCAATTATCTCATTGTCCATGTTGTTGTTACGGTGCCACAGAAACCTTAGGAGGTTCCTATGGTCTTCACGTACAATGAAGCAATGAAACATTTGCTCAATATCAGCAGTTATGGCAACTGGTTCTCTTCTAAATCTCATAAGTATACCTACAAGGTTGTTGGTTAGATTCGGGCCAGTGAGAAGAACATCGTTCAGGGATACGCCTTGATGCTTGGCACTGGAGTCAAATACTACCCTGATTTGTTTTGGCTTACGTGGATGATACACTCCAAAGAAAGGCAGGTACCAGCACTCATCATGTCTTTGAAGTGGTGGCGCTGGTTCGGCGTGATCATTATCAAAGATCCTTTTCATAAAAGCGATGAAATGTTCCTTCATTTCAGGCCTGTTCTTTAGTGTTCGTTGAAGTGAGTTGAATCTGGATAGAGCCTGTTCACGATTGGTTGGGAGTGTGGCCCTTGCAGCACGAAGAGGTAATGGTGCGATCCAGCTGTTAGACTCATCCTGGAAGAATTCTTCGTCCATTATTTTGATGAACTCTCTATCTTCGACCGACAAGGCTATTTTGTTGTCATTACTTGTAGTACAAAACACTGTAGTACCTAGGTTGTCATTACAAAGAACAGGAGTAACATCAGGTACTTGGATGATGTCAAGAGGCTTCTCCTTTACTTCATAATGGTGAGGGCACTGTTTGAAGTGGGATGCACGTCCATTTCCCAACATGTAAGTTTTGAAGGAGTGGATCTCAGTTGATGTTCTGTCCAGGCATACATCGCCCACTATTACCCAGCCTAGGTCAAGTCTTTGTGCATAAGGGGCATTGTTAGGTCCATCGCATTGGTCGCGTACTTTATGTACTCTGAGAATGTCTCTTCCTAGCAGGACCAAGATTTCAGCACTCTTGTCCATCGCAGGAATCTCATCAGCAAGGTGCCTTAAGTGAGGATGATGATATGCAGCTTCTGGAGTAGGAATCTCTTCTCTTTCGTCTGGTATCTGATCACATTCAACTAATGTTGGGAGGGGTATGCCTTCTCCATCCTTGATATGAGAGACCATGAATCCATCGACCCTTCTTCCAAAGGTCTCTACACGACCAGAACAGGTTCTGAGAGTATACGGTGTGGCGTGACCTTCTAAGCCAAAGATCTCAAAGAATTTAGGCTTAACCAGGGACCTGTTGCTCTGTTCATCTATTATGGCATACATCCTAGCAGCTTCCTCAGGATGATCCTTGGGGTATATCTTGACTAGGCATATCTTGGCACAGCATTTGTGATCCAGTCCCTCTCCACAGACTTCTGTGCATGAAGAAGAAACATTACTTTTGGCTAGAGCATGACTTTGTTGCTCCCCACATAATTTGGGACAGGGGTTGAGGTAGTTAGCTGCTGCGGGTTGTCTGGAAGTAGAGTAGGATGCATGGCTGTAACATGTCTGTCGCTACCGCATTCTGTGCACTTGATGACAACTTTACAGTCTTTAGCAAAGTGGTTATAAGAAGCACAGCACTTGTAGCATATTCCAAGTTTCTGGAGAATCTCCCTGCACTCTTGTAAAGGCTTTGCCCTAAGCCCACGACATTTCTTAAGCGGGTGAGGCTTCTTGTGAATAGGACACTGACGATTAGGGTCTTTATCTCTGGCATCCACAATGCCTTGGTCAGTAGGCGAGGTTGTGGAGGGTGAGATGTCTGTCCTTTTAACAGATATTGCTCTAGTATAGTCTCTACGTTTAGCTGATGTGTTATCATACCTTGATGATGATGAGGATGAAGCAGGCAAGTTTGGTTCACTGAAGCTGAAGCTGGGATCGTTTCTCGTCCAGGCATGATCGCTAATGAACCTGCAAAAGTATGAGAATGGAGGAAAGGATACATTATAGTCTCTTTTGTACCTTGAGCCCTGTTGTGCCCATTTCTCTTGCAGGCCGTATGGCAGTTTAGACACCACTGGGTTAACACCATGAGCGGTGTCCAGGAAGCTTAGTCCAGATAGACGTGGGTCTGTCTTTGCCAACTCTAGTTCCATGAGGAGGTCACTTAGATCTTGGAGCCTGCGATAGTCTTTGTTTCCTATTTTTGGGAAGTTTTGCAGTCTCTTGAATAGAGCGCTCTCTATGGCTTCAGAGCTACCATAGGCTTGCTCAAGTCTTGCCCATGCAGCAACAAGACCTGCGTCTGGGTGGTCAACATGTACTGTTCTCAGTCTTTTAACACGATCTGCAGATTCTGGTCCCAGCCACTTTATGAGCAAATCAAGTTCTTTCTTAGTAGTAAGGTTGAGATCAGCAATAGCAGCCTTGAAGGTTGATCTCCAGGCCCTGTAGCTCTCTGGACAGTCGTCAAACCTTGAGAGGCTGGTGTTAATGAGCTCACGGCGAATCATATATCTGGCAAAGTCATTCAAGTCTGATCTCTCACTCTTTGGTGCCAAAGTAACTTGTGGAACCCCTTGGGTGTGAAAGTTCTCTGGTGATGTAGGGTGAGATTTACCAGGGTAAAATGATGTTGCATGAGCGTTTACCTGTGGTGTAGTCTCTAAGGCTTGTGCTGGCTGTGGCTTGAGCTGCGACTTGTCACTGGAAGTCACCTTGTTGTTGGCAGGAGTTGATGTGGTTTGCTGCATAGATGTACTTGTGTTGTAGATTTGAAGAGGCTTAGGCATATGGAGCCGAGAGACCTCTGTGTTGAGAGTCAGAACAGTGTTGTTAGTAGGAGGTACAGGAGATGACTCTGTATCTTCGCAAGTGTTATGCTTTAATACGTATTCACTGGTGCGTTCAACTGGATCCTCCAGTTCTGCTGGGATAAGGCAGTCTGAATTAGTACTTTGTCCCATTACTTGTTCAAGGACTTTCAGCCTTGCTAGGGAAGCTGCTTCCTCCCCTTCCATCTGCAGAATCTTTATTTGGGAATCTGCCTCTGCTTGTTGAGAAGCCATTTGTGCTTGGAGAGCTTTGCTTTTAGCTTCCATCTCTGCTTGCTTTCTGGTAAAAGAGCTTTGCGCCTTTTTTGATTCAGCATCAGCGCGGGCCTCTATTAGCTTATCGCTTAACGTGGAACTTCTGGAGCGAGAGGATCTAGAAGAAAGTGCAGTGCGCTTGGTTGAGGTGGATCTGTGAGATCTGGTCTCCTGCAGTTGAGTAATGCGGAGTTCTGCTATAAACGTAGCATTTTTCACTGCAAGATCCCTTTGTTGGTTTAGTGCATCAGTCCTGGTCCGTTCTGCTGAAGAATCCTCTATATTAGAGTCCTGCAAGAAAGCTGAGTATTTTACAGACAGCCGCTGGTAGCGTTCATACGCAGCAGATAGGCGATTTATAGAGTCTCTTAATTCAGCTGGTTGATCATTAAAGTGTGACAAAACTGACATGCATTGTGAAGTTCGGTCCCAGAGGTCTGACAGATTACTGGAGAACTCATCTCTAGTGGCTTCATAGTTTTCCCTGAGTTTCTGTGTCGGTTTTATTGTACGTTTGGGTTTTACGCTCTGTTCGGGAATGTCTGCAGAACCTGCTCCCTGTATGTCTGCTGGTTCAGGGGAATTATGTATCTGCGTTGGTTCGGCCATAAAGGAGTGTTCAGAGCCTTGTCTAGACATTTTTTACTGTTCTGCAAAAATTGGTACTGTCTCTTTAAGAAGATGAACAGCAGCTTAGACAGGTGGGGTAACACAGTTCAATGCAGAGAAACAGTTTTCAACATTCACATGAAGTGCAGTAAACTTGTGCGACCATGTGCTTTGCAAGATGGCGGATGGCACTGAGCTTGATTGCAGATTAGGCACACACATATACACAGCAGGCTGTAGGGATTCTATGCATCTTTTGACTATTCTGACTCAGATTGTTGTGATAGCGATTTATCCCTTGTGAGACCTCTCTGCCTAGCCTGTATAAGCAGATATAATCACTGTGGGCAATCCTTATCAGATAGCTGAACTCACCAATACTGTGTTCATCCAGAAGTTGCTTTATTCTGTACATGTGACAACAGGATACAGCAGAATGAATGGTTTCCAGTATTATGCGGTCAAAAGATGATACTTTCTGTAGCGTACTATGAAGAATACATGTGTCCCTGTTACATGTGGTCTGTTAGCTGCCTCCATGACACAGGAAGTGCTGAACTCAAGAAGAAGGGAGGAGCTTCATATACAAAGGAACTGTGTCATAGATCTCAGGGAGGCAACATGAAAAACAAAGTGTATACCAAATAAGACCACTGGATGGCAGCATTACTAACTATAGAAATGTCCATAGAAAATGGTACAAAAAATAAACTATATGAATTCTCATGTACATTAACATGAATATTAACTGTGTAACAGCATAATGGGCTCTGTGATGTGCTTAAATGGCAGAATTTTACAAAGCAGATCTGGTAAGTGTAGCACTCACTCCCACAGGAGCCCACAGTTTTAAGGTCCCTAGGGTCTTTTCCCATAGTTGCCCCACAGCCAGGTACACAGTCACAGTCGCTCCTTTGGCTCAATGAACAGTCAAGGGGTATGCTTCAGTTGTGACTGGAGGACACTAATCTTCTTTTTAAATGTTAGCAGAGTCCTTGGACAAGCAAATAGTGGACTGAGCTTTGTAGTAGCAACTTGAGGAGTCTAAACTTTCCCCTAAAGATATGAGGACAGTCCTTGCACAAGCAATTAGGGAATGAGCTTTTCAAGACACCAGTCACAATGTTTCCATTGAACACAGCTGCCTCTAGCAAAAGAGGGATGACAACAACATACAGTCTCCAGGATCTCTCACACCAACCTGTGCTCATTAATGTATTTGGATAATTGGTTTCCTCCTTTCAGTATATTCCAGACAGCTTTCCAGTTTTACTAGACTAAATCCCCAGACCAAAAGTCCCTCAGTCAGCTCCAGCATGTTTCAGCAGAATAGGCCCCCCAGCCTAGCCTAGCTGGGACCTTGATGACACACACACACACACACCACACCAGGCTGTGCTCTCTTCCTCCTGGAGAAAGATAAGTATTTATGCATACTCCCAGCCATCATCTGGGCAACTCTCCCCAGGGATTAGCCAGGACTGCATAAATATGCCGCTACTGATTTGATTTTCCCAGCTCTCTATCTTCCAGAACATTTCCAGACAGACGGGGGAACACTCAACCCTGCAGCCAGTTAAACACAAAACATACCAAAATAATGACACACAGCTACACTGATTACAGTGAGCCAAGAACTAAATTTACCTAATCTAGAAGGGCAGTTTATAGTCAATCCTAAACCACAAACATTTCAGTTGGGGAGGTTGTAATCCTAGGATCCCAGCTGTTCCAGTTTATGCAGCATTTACCAAATAACTCTGCTTTAAGAAATATTACTGAGTAGAATAGTACAAAAGTGACTCTAAAAAATTTTCTGGCAAACAAGAAAGAATTGTATCTACTTATTCTGCTCTGAGTGCTCATTGCCTATTCCATAGAAAGAGATGTTCTGAAAGAATTATAGAGATGAAATCATAGATGTGTTGTTACCACCATGCTAAGCTGTCAAGATGCTCTCATACACAAAGTATAGCTGCAGGTATCACTTACAATATAAAGCTGGAATAAGGGCTCTGTTTCTGTTTTTGAAGTTGTCAACACTTCAATAAAAGATCATGTTCCTGTTATAACAGTAATTACTAGCATTGCAAGAGATTCTGTACTTGCTGAAAGAAAAATCATATCTGCTGTGGGTCTGAAATTTTTTTTTATATCAAATGATAAAAGAATTAGCCATTAGCAAAGACTGAATAACAACAACAACAAATAATAAAATGACAAATGTAAAAGAGAGAAATTGTCTCTTTGTCCATCCCTGTTTCTTTATATACAAACATATTTATGTAAGTAGGATACCCTGTAGGACATCTTCTACAGAGCATCATGAGTAGGGTTCAAGGGACCTCAAAAATTGGACTTCAGCTGTGACTGGTCCTAAAATTGGCTGGAAGCCCACATAATGCTAGGAGGCATAGTTCTTAGCACATCAGGCTGCTGTATTAACTGTTAGATTAGTAAAGAATTCTAGGTATTGATATTTTATATATAGTTACATTGCTCCAGCAACTATGCATATGCCATACCTGGCCAATGCTCCTAGAACCTGGAAACCTGGAAAGACACTGCTACTCTAGTGATCTCCATTTGCTTCCATGTCCCATGCTGAGCTGCTGGCCTGCTGCATTGTCTAGAGTCCCCCCCCCCCAAAAAAAAAAAAAAATTACTGTAGCTGCTGACTTTTAATATTAGGGCACATACCTTTCCAAGGATCAAGCGGTGTCCTCCACCCCAAGCCGATTCTTAATTTGGCTGTTGGGTGCAGGCGCTGCCATTTTGACTAAGGGAAACCGGCAATGAAGCCGTGCAGCATCACAGCCGGTTTCCTACTGCACAAGTGTGAAGTACGCTGCACTTTATGACTGGGTCACAGGCCTCTGGGACCTTGGAAGTGTCCCAAAAGGCTGCGGGGGGGTGAGCAAACGTCTGGCTCAGTTTTCCACAGCAAACTGAGCCGGAAGTGGGAGCAGGTACCTGTCAAAACCAGGTACCCACTCCCCTCTTGCCTCCAGAAAGTTCCAAATGTGGCAGCAGAGGGGGGGAGGAGGCAGATAAGCAGAGTTTCCACTTTTGAGTGGAAGTCCTCTTAAGTTTTTGTTTCTGTGTTCCAAAAAAAGAAGATTCACCAATACTTTATCCTGGTGAAGGAGAGTGAGGGAAAATCCCCAGAGTTTTCCCTATTACAAGACTCAAAGAGAAATTTTCCAATGGGGGCAAACATTCCAGGAATAACCGTCCAAGAATGTTTCCACTCACTCTGAAAGATTTCCTTTAACGTCCTGTTGTGTCTCTGGAACACTGAAGGGGAATTTCCCCAATGGTACATAGACAACAAAACATTATCTGGCAGGCAATTAAACCTTTGCCTATTTTATCCAAATTTTTAAAACATTTTGGCTATATATACACTATGTTAAAGGTGTAGATTCCTGGATTGTCACCCTGATTCTTTAATCTCATACAGATATGTGCACATCAGGCATCCCAGCTTTTTGTCGGCTCATGTGTATTCAAAATCAGAGACTTTAAATCAGTGCTAAGACACAAATACTCACCTGTGCTACAATGGTCCAGTGACCGCAAGGTCTCTTTTTCCCATGCAATAAAAAGACTGTCTGCTAGCAATTTTTTACTTTTTGCCATCAGTTCTGCTTTAAGCAGTGAGGAAATGATAAGGACCACAGTCTTGAGACTAATAAATTCATGACAACGTAGATGTGGCAGCCAGGGCTGGTGCTTCCACTAGGCAAACTAGACAGCCACCTAGGGTGACTGCCACCTAGGGGTGTCTGGACACAGCACAGAACTCTGTGTGGGACACTGCCACGTCATGAATGATCCTTCAACTGAGGGGAGGGGCAGCAGAGGGGAGCAAGAAAGGACAGAGGAAGATCCTCGGTGTCTAGGGCCAGTGCAGCAGCTGAGCTTCCAATCCTTCCAGTGTTCATCTCAGACTCAGTCCCTTACTGCAAGTCAGCTGGCGGCTGCTGATCACTGTGGAGTTCCAGCACTTCTCTTCCCATTTATCAGCGGAGGTGGAGCTGCACATGCAGAGGAAGGTAATGTCTGACTCTATTTTCTCATGTCTGTGTGAGTGTGACCCAGCCGACAGCCCAGCCATCCATCACATGCGCAATGCGTCAGTGAGTGATGACAGCATCTCAATCACACAGCCTGGTTTTCTAGTGCCTGCTGGGCCTGCTGATCTGTGTCAGTGTTGGTGGTGGTGTGTTGCGTCGGATCTGTCACTGTGTGGGATCGCTCAGTTCAGGTGTTCTCAATGTGTGTGAGCTGGGCTGCTTGCTGTCGCAGCATTTTATCTCCCCCCATTGCCTGGGGAATTCCAGTCTGGGATCTGTCAGAGTGTGGATCCATCTTCCTCCACTCACTGCAACTGTCACCCCGCCACTGCCATCCACAGATATAGTCCATCCGTGACACTGATTTTGTCTTTAATATTGGTTCTGGTGGCATCCTATGGCACTTATTTTTGCAAATTAAAAGACATTTATCAGGTTCATGTATTGGTGATTTCATATTTCTCCTGGTTTTAAAATTATTTATTTAGGTTTTTTTTGGGGGGGGGGGGGGATGTAAGCAGCTGATCTTGCCTAGGGTGCAAAATAGTCTAGCACCCTTTATTTCTTTCTTGGCACACCTTTAACAGAGACTGTGCCTGGCCTGACCATCTGGCTGTAACATTTAAGAGACTCTGTATGTTACTTAGCCTACATTTGTTTACCACTGTGATATTCTACAGTGGTAGGCAATGACCATTACTTTCATGTAGTCTCGCTGTTGTCCTAATCCCTATTGCCTAAACTATTTTCCTGATTTGTATTTCTGCTCTCAGTTCCAAATCACCTATCTACGGGCACAAGGCTGTCTTTTACTGACTGCCTGATGATGTCTACTTTCAGCTAGCGTAGTCATCATATACACCGCTGGCCAAGAATGCATTCCCCATAATAATCCAATAAAAAAAATCCTTCATGAATTGTTTTTAGAGTTATGTGTGGCCCCTTGCCCACAGTTGATTATTATTTTTCTAATATCTCCTTTTTCTCATTTCTTTTCTGTCAAACAAGGGAAGGTTAAATAAAACATATTATATTCAAGGTCATCCTAATAGCATCATAGGCCCCTGGTAAGGTAATATACTGGGGCCCCTATCAGGGAGATGGTGACCTGAAGTGTGCCATGCGTGCAGCTGCAAAAAGTGGGTGTGTCAAAATGATGGTAACTATTGGGTGTGGCTTTTTATTTTGATTAGAAACAACAAATAAACGCAGCCAGGAAATTCTTCTAAATTAAATTCACCCCCTGTACACACTTTCCTACCCTCTCTACTCATTTCTCCTCTCCTCCCCTGTAAACACTGCTCCCACTACCTTATTTACACTATCTTCTTCCCTGTACACAGTGCCCCCTTGTCATAAATGCTTCTCCTAATCATCAGCGGCCTGTATTTATGCATGCCTGTTGTGACGGAATGTGGTGCCCGTCCCCTGCCCTTCTCATCAACTTGTGATAAAGGATCAGCCAATCTCACATCGCACTGTCACTTGCATAACAATGCCACCATCTGCTGCGCCCTGCACAAAAATGTCCCAGCTCACGGGACTACAGTCTATGTGCCAGCAGCCTTAGAGCGATTGTTACTGGGTCAGGTTAATTACGCAATTAACCCTTCATATTGCCACCACCACCTTTTTACAGGGAAGGAGGAAACTCACAAATCCTAGCAATAACACTATGATATTAGCATAAGGGTCTGCAACACACACTGTCACCACAGGCAGATATATTCAGAGGATTATTACATACAGTAGCACTCTTCAAGAGGCAGGGATTCTTTAGTTTGCATTAAAAGCTTTAGAGACAGTTTCAACACTTTTCAAAATAGGGTTTATTGCAAAAATAGACAAAATGGCGCAATAAAATAATTACAGAAAAAGATGTTACAAAGACATCAAGAGAACAATAAAGCAGCAGAGAAATAATAGAAAGGATTTAAGAGGGTAGAATACTTGCAAAGTCCTGGTTTTAGCAAAGTCCAATTGTCCGAGCAAAATGTTGCCTTGGCTCTCAAGTCCGTTAAGCTGTTTCTTGATTGATGTTAAACGAGAGCTCTCCTCACCAGGCCTGGCAGTCCTTTTCTAAGATTTTAAAGGGGTGTCGCCTGAGAACCACTGACCAATCACCTGGTTTAGGGGATGGGTGCTAGGTGGTCACCAAGTTTATGACCAAGTCCAAACTACAATTTCATACTAGTGTTAATACCTCCAATACGTGCAGGTGGTATTCTAGCAGCTGGCAGATTAATATTCAGAGTTATAGCTCAAACCTAGGGATACCAAACACAGCGTACCTTTGTCACCCAGGAGGGAAGAAACTGCTTTCTTCCCTTTCCTATTTGCTAACATAGTCATGTAGGACCTTCTTTGGCTTGGCATAAAATGATCTCTTCAAATATATACCTAATATTCATGTGCCCAGTTCCTGTTGAATTTTATGAATTGTTACATGTGGAATAAATGTTTTATGGCACGCTCTGCATTCCTAGTGCTCTAATGGCCTAACAAGTCATGTGTGATGGCTGACTGAGTTATTGTTTTACGATAGGGCAGAGGAAAGTGTCTTTTCAAAATAGACATCTTGCCAAGACTAATTAGCAGTTTACAGCTCTGGAGCTGGCCTCTATTTGTGTTTTATTTACGATAAGAGGCTCTTTTGAAGTCTGTTACAACTTACAGCTACAAATTTCATTTCAAGAGGAGGGAGGAGGGGTGAAAGATGATTGTTTACGAAAAACAAAATGGCTGAGATCTTAATAAGATGGCTGTCATGTACAGCTTCCATGTCTCTATTGTGCATAATCGTTACACCTGTATGTTACTCTTTGGCCTTTTTCACACGGGTAGTCAGGACACAGCAGCTACATGGACACAGCCGTTGCTAACAATCTGAAATCCAGGTGGGTACGATTCCCCAAATCCTGTATTGCACTCACATGTATTCCCAGCAAAAACTGCCTGTCACCACATCCTATGGGTGTACTGCATGGTAACTGGGTAGAGCAAGATAGCCGCTGCAACCAGAAATGCGTCAACTCGTACCGGAAATGACGTACTGACGTGTTGCGTCACGTGCCCCGTGACTTCATCAGGGTCCTGACTTCATCATTACCGTGATGAAGTCACGAGGCACGTGACGCAACACATCGGTACGTAATTTCCGGTACGAGTTGCGCATTTCTGGTTGCAGCGGCCATCTTGCTCTACCCAGTTACCATGCAGTACACCCATAGGATGTGGTGACAGGCGTTTTTTGCTGGGAATACATGTGAGTGCAATAGTAGTTTTATTTGTTTTCTACTAATAAAATACTGCACTATGGAAGGATCTTTGTTTTGTATCCTATGCATACTATTTTGAGTGGAGGTGGAGTGGATAAGGTGCGCTTGAGAGAAGTCTTTATCACATTCCATGGTCCCCTTGATGAGAAGCAGAATTGAGAGGACCTGATATTGTGACTTATAGCCTTTTGGCCCTGTGTGGGTCAGGGTGTGGAGGTGAGCAGGCTTTGCTGCCATGAGTGAAGATCACGTGGGCACAATCACACTTGCATGGACTTTATGCTTTGAAATTTTACAGATGATTTTTGCTGCATCATATATTGTTATTTATTATTTATAATTGTGTAGTTATACAAATAACACGTGATGTTATCCTTATAATTTTGAATAATCACCATCACCATTTGGATGTTCACTTTATTTAATAGTTTGTTCACTTTGCATTGTTCAAAAATTAATTCATTTTGGATTTTCCACTGAGCACTATTATGTTGGCAATATTAATTTAGCATGGTAGTATTGCACCAGCGTTAGATTAGATTGTTATAGCGCTTCACTATTCATATATATAAGGTTCTTTGTCGTCATCATCAACACTGTTGCAGGGTCCACAGCACTGCACTGGATATAAAGACACCGAGCAGTCCACCACTGAAGGATCTGCCAGGGAAGCAGAAGAACAGATAAGTAAAATGCTTCTACAATCTTCAGACATAAACAAGCATTTAATCCTCGCAGTGCAGGTGCAGCCTAACTGCAAGGGAGGAGTTTACGATTTTCTGGAGTTGGGTTTTAAAGCAAATGAAATCTTGAAGTACTTTTGAATAGCATGCGCAGGAGCTAGTCATCCCACCCCACAGAACTGACCCAGTTACTGTAAGCTGAGCTGCACATGTGTGACTCGGTTTACAATCCAGGGACTGCTGTGATCAGGCAGGTAGGTGTGTTTTATTAAAAAAGAGACATTGCATGCATGCCTGCTCACAGGTTTTCATAGCCAAACTTTAGTTCCACTTTAAAAATTACTGTTTTTTCCTAGAGGAAAAGACCTCAAATCGTAGGTCTTCTTTTTAGAATGGCAGCTTCCTGAATGGAAGAGAGTTCAGAGGACTGAACTCCACCTGCTGGTTGCACATGGTAAATATGGAATAATCAAATGCAATCTTTTATATTTACCTTATAAATAAAATACTCAACCTAATAAATAAATAAAAATATTAAAACACTGTAGATTGTCTTTATATAAGGCGCTAGAAGTAAATAATGACTGTTACAGAACTGTAAGCAACCAAAGATTGCTTTATAATTTTACTCTTATGTCATTTTATCTAGTTTTTTGTTCTGTGGTCATCCTGATTTGCATAAAACTGGTGAAAAATCTACAGAAATGTAATGCTGCAAACAGGTGCAAAAACAAGAACATATATTTAGAATGAACACCAGTGTCAGCTTCCTCCCAAACATTATTGTACCAGTGCAGTATATAAATAAGAAAATTCAGGAAGGGAAAGAGAGGTAGACCAGCACGAAAACCCAGCAAAGTTTGTTTCAAAGTTTCTTTCAATGGAAGTTTGGCAAACTCAGGGGAAGTCTGGAGACCTCGAATGTAGCGTTGAACCCTGCTGAAGCCTATGGGGAGCAAATCTTTTTTTTCTGGCCCTTATCACGGCTAATTTACAAAGCTAAAAAGGTGATGGGTAGAGATGTGTTTACAGTTCAGCATATTTAGCCAAGTCACCTGCTGGTTCCCTATCTGTAAATAAAAGCAGCTGGGGATCCCAGGCAATGTCTTTAACCAAATATGGTCATGTATTTGGTCAATGATGTCAACCATGATGCTCGGCTGGTTTGTTTACAAACAGCAGCAGTGGATCTGTCAATTAACAGTGGTAGTGCTGTAGGGCAACATTGTCAGGGAATGTGGGTCATTGTGGTTGACAATAAATCTACAACACTGGGCGATGTGATTAACCATTTGACCCCCAGGCTAATTCTGACATTTCTCTCTCAAATGTAAAAATAAGCAATTTTTTATAGAAAATTATCTAGAACCCCCACACAATATATATATTTTTAAGCAGAGGCCAGGCCAGAAACTTTCTGTTTATGTTAATTTACATTAGTCCAAAACTGGAAGTGTCAAAAAACTTGCTTCCATTTTCTTAGACCATAGAGCTGATCAGAGACATTCCAGCTTCAGTTTAGGGAGGTGGCAGAAGGTGGCGGGAGGGGGGTGACCCCCTTCCACCACATGTTAAAGTGATCCAAAGGCTAATTACCTGCTTGGATCGCTTTTACATTGTAGAGCATGGCTGGCTGAGAAAAATGATTCTGGGGTCATGACTGCAACTGCAGCCATTGCCCTGGTAAAACCACTCAAACATGAGGATGTACAGGTATGTCGTTGGGTGGCAAGTGGTTAACAATAGATCATAGGACATTGCAGGACTTCAACATAGTGTGAAGGTGCCTTGCAAGTCTGGTATGATATAGGAAAGTGGGCTGCATGCTTGCTGCCCACATTTTCCTGGCCACACAGGTTGCATTCCTGGATAAGGAAAAGAGCTTTGGCTCTACTCCTCCTGGGGATCACTGGTGTGCACTTCATTCTGCACTAAAGCCCACTGTTGGCTGACATCACAGAGCTGGTCAGACTCTGGAGAGATACCAACTTTAAAGTTGGGATCTACCCAGATGCACTCTCTGCTCAGAGAAGACAGAGAACTGAGCGATCAGCAGTATTTGATCATTCAATTTTCTGTTATAAGGCAGTGGGGGACAGATGCAGCATGGGAATGATGCTGCATTCACCAAGGTGAGTATAGTTTTTTTTGTTATTCCCAAAATTCTTTTTAGTTTCATAAAGGGTTTATTGAATCAAACAGCAGTATACATGAACAACTACTTCAAAGGACTACTCCTCGTCCTCTCATACAAAAAATTAGGTGCAAAATAGCAAACAGCAAAACAGGAGCATTCCGAAACACAGTAATGGTTATGTCATAATTGTTCAGTATACAGCGCATACAATCTCTCATACAGCTTATAGTGCCAGATAAATAGCTTGTGGAAATGTCTACAGCGTCTATTGAATGGGAAAATACAACACAGAACAATACTTCAGCTGGTCAGTGTATTTACAGCAATACTATTACTGTTTCATCTTATCTGCACACTACCTAGGATATATCTACCTAATTTGATTGTATGTGTATTATCTACTATTTTAGTTTCATCATTCATAATAAATACCATTAAATACTACACTATGGGAATCCATCTTCTTTGCTCCATGCCGAGCAGTTGAATCCATCCAGGACCCCAGGTGCACCACCAGGATTAGAGGACGGAACCAGTGACCAGACCCCACTACAGTTTACCAGTTCCAGGACGTTTAGGAGGGATATCTCTAACACCCGCGTTTGCAGAGGAGAGGATCCTATTCCAGGCTGTACCGTCAAGGGAACCCCTGCTCCTGGTTTATCTGATCATTGCGCATTAAGATTGTGCTTCCGGTGAGTGGGCAATCTTTCCATATCCAATTTGATCGCACGTCACCGGATTTCCAGATTTAAGCACACCGGGAGTTTTATAATATCGGTCCATCATTTACCAGTGGGAATAACTACCACCAGCAGATTGGCTAACTCTGGACACTATACTGTATATTGTATTTTATATCTATGATTGGTTAGTCTCTCATATATTGGCCAATATTCATTTAGCGCTGCACTACGTTTATGATCTATTCAATTGAGAAAGTTTATAGTTACTTTTTTGGTGCATTAGCTGCTACAGTAAGCGCTCGCTTTACACTCTTGGTTCTGACAACACAGAACAATACACAAACAAAAATACAAAATAAAAAACTGAGAAAGAAAAAAAGAAAAACAGTAGAAAACAGAAAGTGCCAGGGAGAAAAGAGGGATTCAGCCAGGAAAAAGGAGCGGGAGAGAAAAGGAAGAGGGAAGAGAAAGAGAAAAGAAAAAAAAAAAGGGGGGGAGGGGGTGACGGGGTAAGGGGAGGGAGAATAGGCAAGGGAGGTCCATAAAGGGAAATGCTCTCCGTGCTGAGAAGAGGACCTAGCCATTCCTCCACCGGCACAACATTTGGTCCGTTCCACTTGGTAACCATATGTTGGACATCAGGGTCTTCCACCCTGTAAGTTCTCCAGTAAAAAGGGTAAGTAAGTAGGTAAGTGTATATAGCCTCAGTGTCCCACCAGCGTGTTGCTATGTTCTGCTGTGGTTTGAAAGTCCATCCAGCAAGCCCAAGTCACACAGTACTTTGACATGCTCTGTCAATGTAGCTAGTAGTTCTTCCAATTTAGACACACGAGTAACTCTCAGAAACCAGTATCTCATAGAGGGAACCATGGCTTGTCTCCAATAGATAGGAATGCATTGCCTCACTGAGTTGATAAGGTGCATGGACAAAGATTTCCTATATGACCCCTACATAACTGAAGAATGGTTCAGCATAAATTGTGTGGGCTTAAACTCCAGAGGGTAAGAAGACATTCTAGAGACCAGGTCGTGAACCTTTCACCAATGAATTTGAATACGAGGGCAACTCCACCATATAATGGAGGAAAGAGCCCCAATCCTGTTCACGTCGCCAACATTTGTCTGGCACTGAGAGCGATATCTTGTGCAACAAAGAAGGAACCCTGTTCCACCTGAAGCTCACCTTATAACAATGCTCCTGTACTTGCACATTCATTGAGCCCTTAAGAGATGTTAAATTCGTCGCCTCCCATTCACCTTCTGAGAGAGTCTGAGGTAGGTCATCATTCCAAGCTTTCAAAGCGTTATCTATGTGTGGATGATCTTTTGCTATCAGGCGTGAATAAATTGAGGAAATAAGGTGGCAGCATGGGGAAGGAAGCAAACAAAGGTCTTCCAAGGGGGTAGTAGGTCTTTGAACTGCCTCCCATCTTGAAGTATTAGTTAGAAATGAACGTATTTGAAAGTACGACCAGACTGAAAATGCCTTTTCCATTGTCCACGACAAAAGAAGCTGCTAAGAGACGAATCCACCTTTGACGAAAAATTTGCCTGCTCTAGGACTCCTTTGGAATCTACACTGCAGTTGAAACTTCGGACATAAGCCCGGCAGAAATGTGGGGTTTTGAAAAATCGCTTGTTTTGAAAAATTGCTTGTTCCAAAGAAACCTAGTCTTTAATCGCACCATGAATATGCCAATCCACCAGTAAAACAAGCAGACATGCCTGATGGTATCGTTTAAAATTGGGGAGACCAATGCCCCCTTTGAGTTTCGGGCACACCAGTCATTGCACACTGATTCGCGGAGATCTCTTACTCCATATGAAGGAGTTAATGAGGTTTTGTAGGTTCTTGAAGAATGAACTGGGTAGCCAGATAGGAATGGTTTGCATCAAATACAGTATCCTAGGGAGTACCGTCATCTTCATGATAGCCGCTCTCCCAAACCACGAAAAACATGGCCTATCCCACGTCTTTATATCATGTTGAAGAGACGTCAAGAGTGGCAAAAAGTTTTTGAGACCTCTGATGTGGTTCTGAACCTCAAACCAAGGAAGTGCATGCCCAGGGTTGGCAACCTGTTGACCATGATCTGGGCATGGCAACCCATCTTCCCAAAGCACCAGAGTGCATCGAATTGGCACCAGCAGTGGAGAAATCATAAGCTGAAATGTCCACTATAGGGCCGGCTCCTGTTCCAGGTGGGGTGATACCAAGTGCACTTCACCTGGGACCTTTTTAGCAGCCTAGAGAGCCAGATGCCAGCAGAAGCTGGAAGCAGAAAATAAGGGCAGCTAAAAACCCCCATGTGACAGCATTTTGCATGCAACAGGTACTGTTTATGGAGATATTGCAGGTCTAATAGACCCCAATGTCTCCTCTGTCCACCAAACCAGCTACAAAACTTGGATTGTGCTTGGTTAGCTGCTTCCCTGGCTGTAGCAATCAGGGAACGACAGCTCTAATACTGGAATCGACAAAATCATCATCACTTCTGGCTCCATCCACTGTAGAAGAGATTGAGGAATAGATGTTCCTTGGTTTCCTCCTGCTCACCATACTGAAGCCCTCCAATATGGTCCTGGGCTTCCAGGAAGAGTGGGAGAGCCCAGTAATAACAGAGGGATGTGGTGCCGGGTTGGGGGAGGGGGAATCAAACCATGTGCACTGTACACATGGAATGGCTATATGTATGCAAGGTGCAAGGAGCAAGGAGCACAGCTATTTAACCCTTCACTCTCTGGATGTATGTCCAAAGAGCTGAAATAGTTATGCAAATATATTTTTTTGGCTCTTCTTCCTTCCTGCATTCGTGCCATTTCATTTTTTCATTTCACACTTTACTCATCATTATATTTTATCTCTTCTCTGCAGACCTATAAAAAGGTACCCCCCACCCTCAGCCCCCTGGGACAGGTGGAGTAAGGAGCACACCTAGAGACTGCGAGGGTTGACGTTTACCTCAGAGATTATATCTTCGCAAGTATTGGGCTGTTTGTAAAGAGCTGGGTTCTTTTAGGTATATTTTTACTCATAGGGAAGGGGTTTCAGATGCTCCAGAACTTTGTCAGAACTCCAAGACTTCACATGCAGATGCACAAAAAAGGGAATGACACTCCTGTCTTTTAGCAACTTTCAGCAGACTTTGTGAGCAGCAATAATATTTTTCTTCTGGAAAGTCAACCACCTGCTTAGGGACTCAATCCTGTGTCTAGTCTTCTTCAGGAGAGTCAACCACATCCTTTGAGACTTCATCCTGTGTCCGGTCTTTTTCAGGAGAGTCAACTAACATCTTTGAGACTCTATCCTGTATCCAGACAGGGACAGCCACAGGCCTAAGTTCCAGGCCTATTCACATACAAGCCTCTTTAGGCAGTCAGGCCTAAATAAATGGCTCAGGAACCCATGTACCTTGCCAGGCCGCAGCCTGGGGAAGGGGAGAGCTTTCTCCCGGTCACCAAAAATATTTATACTCTTTCCATGATGATCTACTGGCAAAAAAAACTCCTAGTAGTTGGCTGGGAACGGATGTGAATATTCATTACCCGAGTCCACTGTGTATACTCATGCTAATGCCAGAGGTACATTGACCCCTACTGCCAGAAGGGAGAACTGACAGCCAGGGTGAACTTTGGAGAACTGAACAAAGCCAGACTACAAATTATCATTGACTGACTACTGCCAAGCAGTCTCATTTTAACAAGACACTCCTGCTTATGGCACGGTGGCTTTGTGGACTTTGCCAAGGAAAAACAGATGTGACTTAATAACACCTCCTGTGTGTTGGAATGAGGACCCTCTAATGATTCCTACTGAAAGCTCCTCTATTATTACCAAGTGTAGATGCCCTTGACAAAAGTAGAGCTAGGCAGAAAGACTTTTGCGGACTAGACTGTGAGGAAGGCAGAAGGCCACACAGCAAATATCATGGAGGAGCAAGATTAATGGTATTTAACCAATTGAATGTTGCCGCAGCTACATTAGGATGTGGCAGAAATAAAATGTAACAAACAAAGCCATTTAAAATAAAAACACATATTATTGCAGGAAAATATATATTACCTGCACAGAGCCAACAGAATATTGTACCGCTATCAGTGGATTGCAGGTGCAAAGTTAGGCTCCTGCAGACATGTCATCTGGCCTTCTGCCCATACTTCTTTATGGATTTTCTGTTAGAAAACCGGAAAACATGTCAGTGGACTACAAGGGTGCACATCAGTGCCCTTGCAGTCCATTGAAAACTACAAACCATCTGCCGTGGTTGCAGACGGGATTTGTATTTCTCTCATTTACGCATTCCTGTGAATGAACAATGGATAGAAGTTGGATTGGGAAAAACCTATGCCTGCTGTCACGGGGGGGGGGGGGGGGGGGTCAAGGGTGCTGGGAGAAGTGCTGGAACATGTTGCAGGTTACACCCGATATACAGATGTAATGTGTAACAGGCTCCAAAAGGTGAACTTTTCCTTTAAGAGAACGCTTTAGGCTCTCTGACAGAAATTATTTGGGTACCTGCACAGTGGAAACATGCAGCTTGAATGGAGTGCAGAGAAGGAATTAGTAGTCTACTAGAGCTATGATACCTTTGTAAAGTGTACAAAAAATTACCAGCAGTGCTAGATCCAATAAAGGAGAAAAGAAGAAACTTCCACCAGTGTATGAAGAAAAGCAGTAGATGATGCTGCACCCAAAATCGAATTTCAAATTTTACCAGATCCACTGACTTCAAACTGAATAAGAGAGGCCAGATTATACAACGTCACATGTTCAAAAGTAATGATCTTGACACTAATCACTAGAACAACTTAATCTCTATGGGTTGAACTAGATAGACTTGCGCCTTTTTTCAACCAGTCTAACTATATAATTATGCAATCAACAGATTCAAGGACCTCAAACTGTTTGAAAGAGGTCAGTCTGCATTTATGGTAAGTTTATGGAGGAAGCCACTGCCAGAGCCTCAATAGGCTGTCTCCATTCCACAGATCTCTCTGGGCTGTCTCCGTTCCACAGGTCTCTCTGGGCTGTCTCTGTTTCACAGGTCTCTCTGGGCTGTCTCCGTTCCACAGGTCTCTCTGGGCTGTCTCCGTTCCACAGGTCTCTCTGGGCTGTCTCCGTTCCACAGATCTTTATGGGCTGTCTCCGTTCCACTGATATATCAGGGCTGTCTCCAGTCCACAGATCACTCTGGGTTGTCTTCGTTCTACATATCTCTCTGCGCTGTCTCTATTCCACAGAGCTCTCTGGGCTGTCTTTGTTCCACTCTTCCTTTAGCCTTTAAAATTTCTGAGGGATACCCAGTCAAGATACCTCATAGACCTGCAACTACTGTCTTTGTAAGTGGCTGCTCTCATTGCTTTCCAGAGCCAGAGGCTTTGCTGAGAGGGATGCAAATAGACATACAGGTGCATCTCAATAAATTACAATATCATCAAAAAGTTAATTTATTTCAGTAATTCAATTCAAAAAGTGAAACTCATATTATATAGATTCATTACACACAGAGTGATATATTTCATGCATTTCTCTCTTTTAATTTTGATGATTATAGCTTACAGCTAGTGAAAACTCAAAATTCAGTATCTCTGAAAATTAGAATATTACATAAGACCAATAAAAGAGGATTTTTAATACACAAAATGTTGGCATACTGAGAAGTACAGTCATGGCCGAAATTGTTGGCACCCTTGATATTTTTCCTGAAAATCAAGTATTTCACACAAAAAAGGTATTGCATTAACACATGTTTTGCTATACACATGTTTATTCCCTTTGTATGTATTGGAACAAATATAAAACAGAGGCAGAAAAGCAAATATGACATAATGTCACACAAAACCCCAAAAATGGGCTGGACAAAAGTATTGGCACCCTTAACTTAATATTTGGTTGCACACCCTTTGGAAAACATAACTGAAATCAGTCGCTTCCTATAACCATCAATAAGCTTCTGACACCTCTCACCCGGAATTTTGGACCACTCTTCCTTTGCAAACAGCTCCAGGTCTCTCTTATTGGAAGGACACCTTTTCCCAACAGCAATTTTAAGATCTCTCCACAGGTGTTCAATGGGATTTAGATCTGGGCTCATTGCTGGCCACTTCAGAACTCTCCAGCGCTTCTTTGCCATCCATTTCTGAGTGCTTTTTGACGTATGTTTGGGGTCATTGTCCTGCTGGAAGACCCAGGATCTTGGACGCAAACCCAGCTTTCTGACACTGGGCCCTACAGTGCGACCCAAAATCCTTTGGTAATCCTCAGATTTCATGATGCCTTGCACACAGTCAAGGCACCCAGTGCCAGAGGCAGCAAAACAACCCCAAAACATCATTGAACCTCCACCATATTTTACCGTAGGTACTGTGTTTTGTTCTTTGTAGGCCTCATTCCGTTTTCGGTAAACAGTAGAATGATGTGCTTTACCGAAAAGCTCTATCTTGGTCTCATCTGTCCACAAGACGTTTTCCCAGAAGGCTTTTGGCTTACTCAAGTACATTTTGGCAAACTGTAGTCTTGCTTTTTTATGTCTCTGTGTCAGCAGTGGGGTCCTCCTGGGTCTCCTGCCATAGCGTTTCATTTCATTTAAATGTCGACGGATAGTTCGCGCTGACACTGATGCTCCCTGAGCCTGCAGGACAGCTTGAATGTCTTTGGAACATGTTTGGGGCTGCTTATCCACCATCCGGACTATTCTGCGTTGCAATCTTTCATCAATTTTCCTCATCCGTCCACGACCAGGGAGATTAGCTACAGTGCCATGGGTTGCAAACTTCTTGATAATGTTGCGCACTGTGGACAAAGGCAAATCTAGTTCTCTGGAGATGGACTTGTAACCTTGAGATTGTTGATATTTTGCCACAATTTTGGTTCTCAGGTCCTCAGACAGTTCTCGTCTCCTCTTTCTGTTGTCCATGCTTAGTGTGGCACAGACAGACACACAATGCAAAGGTTAAGTGAACGTCTCTCCTTTTTATCTGCTTTCAGGTGTGATTTCTATATTGCCCACACCTGTTACTTGCCCCAGGTGAGTTTACAGGAGCATCACATGCTTGTAACATTCTTATTTATCCGCAGTTGTGAAAGGGTGCCAATACTTTTGTCCAGCCCATTTTTGGAGGTTTGTGTGACATTATGTCGAATTTGCTTTCTTTCCTCCCTTTTTTTGTTTTGTCCCAATACACACAAAGGGAATAAACATGTGTATAGCAAAACATGTGTTAATGCAATACGTTTCGTGAGAAATACATGATTTCCTGGAGAAATATCAAGGGTGCCAACAATTTCGGCCATGACTGTATGTCCATGTACAGTATAGTATGCACTCAATACTTGGTCAGGATTCCAATTCATTTTGCATGAATTACTGCATAAATACGGCGTGGCATAGAGGCAATTAGCCTGTGCCACTGCTGAGGTGTTATGGAAGCCCAGGTTGCTTTGATAGCGGCCTTCAGCTTGTCTGCATTGTTGGGTCTGGTGTCTCTCAATTTCCTCTTGACAATACCGCACAGATT
Source organism: Staurois parvus (assembly GCF_062004578.1). Taxonomy (NCBI): domain Eukaryota; kingdom Metazoa; phylum Chordata; class Amphibia; order Anura; family Ranidae; genus Staurois; species Staurois parvus. The sequence goes on from NW_028317943.1 coordinate 8,926,781, forward strand.
CTCTATGGGGTTTAGGTCAGGCAAGTTTGCTAGAATTACCTGGAAGAGGGCTGCGCTGACTTTGGACATGATAAAACATAGTGGACCAACACTAGCAGATGACTTGACTCTCCAATTCATCACTGACTGTGGAAACTTTACACAGGACCTCATGCAACTTGGATTCTGTGCCTCTCCACTCTTCCTTCAGACTCTGGGACCTTGATTTCCAAATGAAGTACAAAATTTACTTTCATCCGAAAAAAGGACCTTAGACCACTGAGCAACAGTCCAGTCCTTTTTTTCCTTAGCCCAGGTAAGACGCTTCTGGCATTGTCTCTGGTTCAGGAGTGGATTGACACAAGGAATGTGACAGTTGAAAGCCCATGTCCTGGATACGTGTGTGTGTGGTGGCTCTTGAAGCGCTGATGCCAGCAGTGGTCCACTCCTTGTGAATCTCCCCCAAATTCTTGAATTGCCTTTGCTTCACAATCCTCTCAAGGCTGCGGTTATCTCTGTTGCTTGTGCACCTTTTTCTACCACACATTTTCCTTCCACTCAATTTTCCATTAACCATTTCCAGTCCAGACACTTTCACCCCCTTCCAGTCCAGGCCAATTTTCAGCTTTCAGTGCTATCACACTTTGAATGACAATTGTGCGGTCATGCAACACTCTACCCATATGAATTTTTTTGTATTTTTTTGAGACAGATAAAACTTTATTTTGGTGGTATTTATTCACCACTGGGATTTTAATTTTTTTTCTATATAAATGAAAAAGTCCAAAAATTTTGAAAAAAAGTGTTTTATTATAAAATTTTGCAAATAAATAATCTTTCTTCATAAATCTTGGCCAAAATGTATTCATCTATCTTTTTAGTAAAAAAAAACCCAAATTAGTTTATAACCTGTTGATCCGCTATTGGTTCCCAGTCTGCTCATTCCCTGGTGGGGTGATCCTGAGATCTGTGACCTGGTATTAACACGCAGCCCAATCCATCTCCACCATTAGGAGCTCTGGTGAATACCGGTTAATACTTAGACCCCGCACCTCAGGTGAGCCTGCGTCATTCCCAGGGTGACCTGCTGGTGTACCTATCCTGCTGGTTCCAGGTAAGCCTTTTACTGCTATAGCAACTGGTCTCTGAACCTGACCTTACACCGTGACACTGACTTTCATCAACGATTATTCCAGGTACACAATAACGTATCTAATGAAGCACAAAAGTGCGACATTACAAAAACTTCAAGAGTTTGTAGCTATGACAAGCAACAAGTTTCAAAGGAAACCTGTAATAATACGCACTGACAATGGAGGGGAATATATAAATAAAGAGATGGAATCATACCTAAAGAAACAAGGTGTTATAGACCAAACAACTGTACCATACACTCCTGAGCAAAACAGCATAGCGGAAAGAAAGAATCGCACTCTTGTAGAAATAACCAGATGTATGATTTCAGACGCTGCCTTACCTAACAAATACTGGGGAGAAGCAATAATGACTGCAACATACCTACAAAACAGGCTCCCATCAAAAGCTATTGGGAGTACACCATATGAAATGTGGAATGGATCAAAACCTAATGTAGGACACATCAGAGTGTTTGGCTGTAAAGCATATGCCCACATTCCAAGTTGGAGAACAAAGCCATAGAAGGCATTCTGATGGGCTACAGTGAGCAGAGTAAGGGATATAGAATGCTTTTTCCAAAGACCAACAAGGTCACAGTAAGCTGCAGTGTTTATTTTGATGAAAGTGAAGCACCAGATAATACAATTCTTGAAAAATGTAGAGAGGATTTACGCGAATGAATCGGCAAGAGACACTGACCCATGCGAAGCAGGACAAGAGCCAGAACAAAAAGTGGAACTTACAATCAACCAGCCAATAGAACCCACTGAACAACAAGAAATAAGAAGATCCTCTCAAATGACAAAAGGGATACCACCCCGCAGGTTATCATACGCTGCTAAAACACATCAAACACAGGAGCCAACATCCTGGGAAGACATAGAAACTTTGCCGAGAAGGGAAGCCGATCAGTGGAGAAAAACAGCTGAAGAAGAAATAAAATCACTTCAAGAAAATAAAACTTGGTCACTAACAGAACTCCCTCCTGGTCGCAAAACCATCGGAAGCAGATGGACTTTTAAAGTGAAATATAATGCAGTACCTAAAGGGAACAAATCGGATGAAGCTGCAACTTCCAGCATTGTCAAACCCAAAACTGATTGGATATGTGGATGCCGATTGGGCTGCAGACACCACTGACAGCAAATCTACAAGTGGTTACATCTTCCAGTATGTACAAGGAACCATAAGCTGGTCTAGTCGGAAACAAGTGACTGTTGCACTCTCTTCAACTGAAGCGGAATACATAGCAGCAGCACATGCATGTCAAGAAGCCATTTGGATTCATCAACTTCTACTAGACATGGGACTGAATATGTCACAACCCACACCCATCTTTGAAGACAACCAGGGATGCATAAAGCTTACACACTCTGAGAAGATTAACCCAAGAACCAAGCACATTGATGTAAGATATAATCTGCTCAGAGACATGCAAGAATAAGGGGTTATCGACATCCAGTACTGCCCATCAGAGGAGATGACTGCAGATGCACTCACCAAACCTTTGCCAAGGGAACATCATTGTTTTCTACAAAAGAGACTAAATGTCATAATTATGCACATGCCATTAAGAAGGGGTGTTGGGGATGCAATAGCATGTACTATATACAGTATTGTGTGCTAATATCACTTGACCAGTAGATGGCACTGTACACTAAGGTTACCAGTTGTGCATATCTGTAAAACTTGTTGGTTCTCTCTTCTTCTCTCTCTCTTCATAACCAAGATGTCTGCTGTTACAGTTTACTGAAATGTTTTGTATGTCCACAACTTAAGCCACACAAGTAAACTAAGTTCTGCCTCATCACAAGCTACTAGTGTCTTCTCTAACACATAACCAACAAGTATAACCTGCAAGAAGTCAGTAGCCCAGCAAGGGGCAAAGTATCAATAAGCAGTAATAACTAAAGAAAGAAAAAATAAAGCAGGAAACAGGAGTAAAAAAAAAAAAAGACAAAGAGGAAAAGATAGAGGAAGAAAAGAAAAAGGGGGAGCAAGGGAAAAAGAAGAAAACAGAAAGGATAAGAACAGAACAGAAGCCATCCACGTGACCCACACCATAAAACCGAAACAGAGCACTCAGCAATACTAGAACCCAGTTTGTAGGTAATCAATCCATGGATTCCATACCCATTCAACCTAACAGAAGTATCCCGTAAAATACTAACCGATTTCTCATTTACCATAATCCAAGAGAGTCAACAACTGGACCCTTCCACGCTGTAGCAATTGCAATTTTAGCTGCTAGGAACATAAAATATAGTAGGCTCTGAGCAGACCTGGACACACCCACAACCGTCTCATTAAGCAAAGCAACATTAGGGTTCTTAGGAACATTTTTTGATGATATTCTAATTTATTGAGATGCACCTGTATATTGTAAAGACATTTTATTTTTTAGTAAAACTTTAAAGAATACAAAGTATAAAAAAATCACTGGTATGAGTATAAACACAAATTCCATACCTTTGCAAACATTTGTCTGAAGTCAAGCACAATACTAATGTCAAGCACAATCCTCTGCCCTGCCCTACACATTCTGCCCTGTGGGGCATCATCAAGGGCTTGTGTGTGGACGTCTGTATGTTATTTAATATACACAGTGGGTAACAGCCAAGTTCTTTAACCCATTGTGATCCATGCTGACTATAAATATTTCACTCCTAACTAGTATCTCCTAAACAATTCAGGCATAAATCAACTTTTAGTCCTTAGGTTTAAGGATATTCATAGGGAATATCAACTGTAATTTCTTTTTAGATATTTCATATTTTGTATTGCACCCTCCAGTTTATACCCAAATGATCAACAACAGATACACTTTAACGTTGAAGGTCTCTTCCATGACACTTTGCAAAATGTAAAGATAACTTGTGTGATATCATACCTTTTCCAATATCACAAATGTATTCAACAATCCTAACTTGCAGTACCTCTGGTACATCCAGTATACTGAATTCAGCATGGGCACTCCACAAGGTAAACTACATGAGTCAAATAAGAAATAAATGTATTATGTTTAAACTGCTTTCTTTGATATATATATATATATATTCAATATACTCACTGTATGCATCGCACAACATGTGCACGGGAAAAAGACCACAGTGGAAAGAAAATGTCCCCTTGCTGCATCCCATTTGGGGCTAAATTATTTCTCAAGGAGATAACCTTTTAGAATATCACAGCTGAATTAGCTGGGAGGGCTTCTGATAATACTCCCTTGACTACCTGGACATCTCTGGTCTTCAAGTGGTTATACCGGAATGATGCCTACAGCTTCAGGCATCATCCTCTCTTTTTTTTTTAGAGCCGGTGGTCAGCTTTTTTGTAAAAGCAATCTTAGCAGCTAATTAGCTGCTGAATTGCTTTTACAAGCAGACAGAGGGGACCTCCCCAACTCCTGCCACATTCCACAGCTCTCTTGGGTATCCCGGCCCATTTGGAGACCCGAGCTGCCTGGTGCTGGCTGACCATATAGGTAATCGGAGCCCGGAATGGCTCCAATCATCTCTATGGTATAAAAAATTGGAAGCAATGAGCATTTATCACTTCCTGTTTCCCCAGGTGTAAACAGTGCCAATTTTAAATTGGGAAAGCATCTGATCACACTTATTTTAATTTCAGCTTGCACTACTATGAGTGGAATAAAAACGTGAAATATCTAAAAAGGAAATGGTGAATATTCACTATGAATACCCCTTGATGTTGATTGAAATATAAATTGTTTTAGACAATTTGTATAGTCCGCATGGACCATAAAGGGTTAATGAAACTGGGGGGTTACCCATCATGACGTCATCCATTTGCTCTTTTCCACCTCTGCCTCAGCCACTTAGTAGAAGCCTTGTATTCAATAGTAAAAATCACAAGGCTTCTCAATGGTGGAGCAGTATTCAGCTTGGCTCAAAAATACAACAACAAAAGGATGAGCAAAACAAGTAACACAACACAAGTAAATAGCCCTTCCAGGAGCTGTAAATGTCAATCAAGATACCAAATAAAAGGTGAGGACATTACTTGAATAGTTAGGTGTGCCTTGCACCGTCAAGAACATAGATGCAAAAGTATCTTGGCTGTCCTTATACGCACTAGCAGGCAGAAAGTCACTTCTGCTGTTGGAACACAGTGTCGCTATAAGCAGCTAATGCGGTCCATTACAGCACACCCAGCGATCAAATCTTTCTGTAATGGAAGCAGTTCATTTGGCCAGCTTGACCCAAACATACAATTTAAAGGGACATTAAACACGTGTTGTTTAGTTAACATACACACCCGCAGCAGTTCACATGAACGGGAATGCAAATTCCACAGCGCATCACTGTGAACCCAGGAAGAAGGGTAAGGAAAGTGTAAAAAAAAAAAAATCACTGATGTCTTCTCAGAAGCTATTCATTAGGTGTAATGTATTCATATCCTGAAATTCTTGGGGACAAGAGTAGTTTAGAGGACATTGTGTTTTTTTTAATTTTGGTTACGCCTTTCTTCATTAATCTGTTATAAGAAACAAAGCAAATGATGTGCTGCCATATGAGACACTTCAATATACTAGCTAGTTAGTTAAATGTAAAGTTTTGTAAAATGTATGTGATGAACAAATTAAGCAAAGTTTCGTTTTCTGGACATTCACTGAACCCAGCAGTAAATCTGAAAAACCCTGAATATACTGGCAAACTTAATTTAAGCCTACAGAAGGCAAATATTGTATTTCTTTCTGGCCTTTTTCAAAGTCAATTTGCAAGCATTTGGTAAACAGATGGCATGGGTAGCTGGGCACTGCCATGTGCCAATGCAAAAACAAAATTTTAAATGCAGTTTTGAGAGGAGGTCTTTTAATGCAACTGTTATTGTGATTGATGCTGGATCTACATTGCTGGAGGACATGATTGACACTAGATTTACACCACGGGTCATTAGTAATTTTTTTTTTCAAATACATTTTTCTACTGTGTGTTTTTTTACTATTATTTTTTTGTGAATGAGCAATAAGGGGGTATCCCTTACTCATTTATGTAGGGAGAAGGACCAAATATCTGAGGTCCACCAATGGACCATGAATGCAAGGATGAGGTCTTTGTCTTCAGCAACATTGGAACAGGATGCTTTGCCAAGATGGGAGTCACTCTGCCACCCCCTGGCAAAACATCATTCCAATGTTGAGGGCATGTAGCCTTGAATGGTTTGGGGGAGAGTCATAAGCTTACTGCACATTTCTTAAAGAGACATTTTTAAAAAGAATGCATAATGTCCCTCAAAAAAATGGCATGGGGTCACCCTAAAAAATTATAAATGGCCCGTATCCAGGCATGTAGCCTGGATGAATCATAAAAGGTCACAGGCCCCCAACATTGGGAGGATACCTTGCCAGGTAGGACTGCATAGGCACTACTATGCAATGGTCTTGCTGGAATGGAAATTGTATCTGTGGATCTGCAGACAATTATATCCCTATTTCTGTTTCAATCATTCTGTGGGTCTTTGATTCCCGCAACTCTTCTGTTCCTGCTTGATTGCTCCTCCCTCAGTCATCAGATCACTAGGCATCAGGGAGGCAGCTCTGACCAGGGGCGGACTGACCATTTAGAAACTCGGGCAGTGCTCGAGGGCCCGGGGTCAGTAGGGGGCCCCATGAGATGCCTCTGGTACCTTTTTCATAGGCTTTTTTGAGTTTGGGCAAGGACACAGGGGCCCCATGATCCCCTATTGCCCGGGGGCCCCATGAGTTGTCAGTCCGCCCCTGGCTCTGACATAAGGAAACAAAGCTGTGCTCCTCCATTAGTATGGCAGACAGAATCAGTACAAAACAAGGATTGGTAAGATAGTATTGGGGAAGCAATTGGCTTTAGGTGGAGTCCAGGCAATATGGGCAACTTTTGCACTCTGCTTGTTTTTATTTGGAAGCAACTCCCACAGTTCAGGTCTTGTTAAAGCAGTGTTTCTCAACTCCAGTCCTCATGGACCCCCAACAGGTCATGTTTTCAGGATTTCCCTCAGATGGAACAGCTGTGGTAATTACTAAGGCAGTGAAACTGATCAAATCACCTGTGCAAAATAATGGAAATCCTGAAAACATGACCTGTTGGGGGTCCACGAGGACTGGAGTTGAGAAACACTGTGTTAAAGTAAAAAAGATAGGTATCTGTAACAGATTATTCAGTGTTGAGCAAGCATGCTACAAAGTGAGAACTGCAAGTTTGATTTACAAATAATGTATTTACTCAAGTCTAATGCGCCATCGAATCTAATGCACACCTCTATTTTGAAAGGCTTGAAACAGTTTGATGGCGATTGTAGTGCACACCTGCATACGACAATGGGTTAAAGTTACAGTACTTTAGACAGCAACAATAAATTCACCATATGTTGTGGTACATTTTTTATTACAACATAGTAAACTATTAAACCAAATACTGGCCTAAAATAAGTTTTTACATAGAAAACGTTTTAATAAATGGTAAGTTTAAGTATAGCTTGGAATGACAGCTTAAAATTACGGTATGGAGACGGAGCAGATGGGGGGGGGGGGGGGGGGTTGGAGGACATGATGGAGGGGGCCACTGGAGGAGATGGGAGGGGCGCTGGAGGAGATTGGGGGACACTGGAGGAGATTGGGGGGCACTGGAGGAGATGAGGGGGGGCACTGGAGGAGATGGGTGAGGGGGCAGCTGGAGGAGATGAGGGGGGGTGCGCTGCAGGAGATGAGGGGGGCCACTGGAGATGAGGGGGGTACTGGAGGACATGATGGAGGGGGCCACTGGAGGAGATGGGAAGGGCGCTGGAGGAGATTGGGTGGCACTGGAGGAGATGAGGGGGGGCACTGGAGGAGATGGGTGAGGGGGCAGCTGGAGAAGATGAGAGGGGGGCCGCTGCAGGAGATGGAGGGGGCACTGGAGGAGATGGGGGGGCACTGGAGATGAGGGGGGGCACTGGAGGAGATAAGGGGAGGTGCTGGAGGAGATGAGGGAGGGGGCCGCTGAAGGAGATGTGGGGGGGGGGCCGCTGGAGGACATGAGGGAGGGGGCCTCTGGAGGAGATGAGGGGGTCCACTGGAGGAAATGAGGAGGGGGCCGCTTGAGATGAGGAAGGGGGTTGCTGGAGGAGATGAGGGGGGGCCGTTGGAGGAGATGAGGGGGGCTACTGGAGGAGATGAGGGAGGGGTCCGCTGGAGGAGATGAGGGAGGGGTCCGCTGGAGGAGATGAGGGGGGGTATGCTGGACGAGATGAGGGAGGGGGTTGCTGGAGGAGATGAGGGGGGGAGCCACAGGAGGAAATGAAGGAGGGGGCCACTGGAGGAGATGGGGGAGGGCCACTGTAGGAGCCTTACCACCGGGTGTGTGGCGGCACTGTCAGGTGTGTTAGAGGCTTAGCAGAGTTTGCCTCCAAATGTAAGGCGCCCTTGAATGTAATGTGCACATTAAGTTTAGAGCCTCTTTTTAGCCAGAAAAGTTGCGCATTACATTTGAGTAAATATGGTATAAAATGTACACTAATTGATACATTCAACTAGAAATAAGAAAATGTATGTCTTACATATTCAGCATCTGTATGGTTCCCTGGTTGTAAACAAGACATTACTGGAATAGATCCTACCACACAGTTTAAGACTGTGAGCACCAGTGTCATCATGAGCAGCTCACAGAGCATAGTGCCTTCATTGTGTGTTAATTACCCAGAAAAATCCAATTTAAATAAATGACGTCAATGTTTATCTGAACCAAGAAGTTAGAATTCAAGACAGAATGACATAACTAAGCTAGAAACTATAAATGATCCATTTGACTATTTTGTAAGTTATGTTTTAGCGTCTAGAAATATACGTCTAGCTATATGGTCTGTAATTCAACTACAATAACAGCAGCTTTTATGCTCTATACCAACATTTGTAAAAGGACAAAGAAGGTATAGAGGCTGCCATTATTGAGTTGTTTATTTATTTATTGTAGGTGCTTATATAGTGCTGTCAATTTACGCAGAGCTTTACGTATATATTGTACATTCACATCAGTCCCTGCTTACAATCTATGGTCCCTAACTCACATTCAGTCATACATACACATGCTAGGACTGATTTAGACAGGAGCCAATTAACCTACAAGCATGTCTTTGGAGTGTGCGAGGAAACCAGAGTACCCAGAGGAAACCCATTCAGGCACAGGAAAACACACAAACTCCAGACAGGTAGTGCCATGATTGGAATTTGAACCAACGACCTCAGTGCTGCTAGGTGGAAGTACTTACCATTTAGTCACTGTGCTGACCATTTTCTATGACAATACTAAATTTCTGTCTGCTATGCAGAATCTATGTCTTTACAATCTTAGTTTTTGACATGCAGATTGGTTGTTAACACTTTATTTCCTGATGTGAATGCTTGTTATTGGTCAGTATGTCAAAGTAATGAAGCTAGGCAGGCAACTATCATTCCAAAAAAGTGGTCAGCAATTTCAGCCTCCATATTTGTCTCCTTTGGGAACTTGGGAAATCCAGGAACATTAGCATGCCTACAGTAGCCCAAAGTCAATGCACATTTATTAGTATTTATCATTGTATATATGATTTTAAGGGAAGAAGCAAACATTTAAAGGTACATATGAAATCATTTTTCTCCACATGTACAATTTAGGATGTCCTGTGAGCTATCCTATGGTTCTTCACATTTACTGCAAGCCTATTTTCTGCCTTCTTCCTTTTCTAGCAACAATGCGTGGTGGTTGTGGTTATATCATCTTGAATACATGTATATGGGATGGAAGTGGTTATATATGACTGTCAAAGGCTACTTAAAGACTCATCACTGCAGAATTACCTAGGAAGTGCAGGAGATAAGGTTGATGATGTTTACTTCTTCTTACTATGAGCATTATATTGCTCTCAGCAGGTGGCTTTTCACTTTTCCTCCTTGCTAGTTTCCAGAATTGACAGGTGATAGGCAAGGAGAATATTAGGGTTGCTCAGTAATAAGGTCCATGTGAAAAAAGCTGAATAAAACAAGAGATGAGATTTTTACAAAAATGCCACTGGCATCTACAGAAGAAACCAGTACATATACCTGGGAAGCATTTCCAACTCTGTTCAGCCAGGCTCATAATCTAGCTGTAGACGGCATAGCTAGCTATGTGGCTTCACTATTCTTCAACGTAAATATGATTCAGTTACATATTAATGTAAAGACACACGGTGAAGTGCACTGTACTGTAACCCATCACAAATCATCATAAGTGGTCGTCAGTGCACAGCTTTGTTGCTCTCTTTGCATCTACAGTATCCTATTGAGTAGCTATGAAGAACAAGGACATTCCATTTCAGGAAGGCAAGCTACAGATGGAAAAATGTTTTACTAAGAAAAGCAAGCTGTGACACATCTGTCTATTTCCAAACACATTATCTTAATACCTTCTCTTCTTTCTCAAAAGAAAAAAGAATGATTGATGTCTATTTGTGAGGACATTTTTCAAAAAGATGGGAGATCGCTGTAAATGATAACAAGTGCTTCTGAGGCCTGGAAGTAAACTTGTCATCGCTTAAGGTCTAAAAGACCAGATTATTTCCTTCTTGTCACAGTTGGTCTTGTTCGGCTTTCTAAGGATTTCTAAAGTCAGCCATGCATGGATCGAAATTTAAATAGTTCAGCAGGGATAGGCCGAATTTCGATCTATGTGTTGGCAGGTTGGTTGTAGAAAAGTCAATCTGTTGATCTACTTCTGCACAATCACTCTGTTGGGTTTTTACTCATCCTTCAGGGCTACATCCTGGAGCACTGATCAGTGGAAGTCTACCTACTGTCAGATTCTCCCATCCTACATGAATTTGTGGATGTGGGGACTGGGTAATTTTTTCATTCAACTGGCTGGTTGAACAAAAAAAAAATATGACCATTGTAGGGGCTGCCTAAATCTATTCATATGTAGCACAATGAGAATGTTACAGAGTAGTTGTAGGAAATATTCTGGGCAGAATTACTATTCGTAAAAAAGGATTGTAAAAACAGGAATTAGGAGTCAAAAAAGGGTACATACTTACAAAGGTCTGCTAGTGTCAGCATCATCATCTGCAGGATGTGATCTGATTTGTTTGACCTGTCAGACAGCGGAGTGTTGTGTACCATATACATTTTATAACAGTTGCCTAGTTGTTGATAAGGTTTATGGAAGATATTTTTAAAGTGAAGTCACAGGATTGTTTTATGTCATCAAATCAATGTTTTTTTTTCCTCTCTTTTTTTTTTCTACAGAAAGTTCTTTCTCCATGCTGACCTAATCATATAAAGTTGTATGTTATGGGGAAATGCTCTAAGACATGAAGCATTGTTTGGTAGAAAATCACTTGTCTGATAAAGTATCAGGCATGAAAGCATGTGGGCAGGTACAGTGTGGTGCTACGGCAGTGATGACGCACAGCCCGGTTGCAGATAACTCAGAAACATGTACTGAAGAAGAGTATGCTCAACTACAAACAACCGGGGTGGGAGAGCACAGCATCTGGTAAGACTCTTAGTTCAGTGCAGAGAGGCAGTGGGTAAGATGCACTAAAAGCATCTGTCTTCGGAGGGTGGAATGCAGCCTGACCAGTCCGTGCAGGCATCCATACAGGATTGCATGTCCCTAGCCTGCCCTTACTTGTCAGGAACCTTCACCTGCAACTAGTCACTTTCCCTGACAGGTGCCCTACTCTGACCACTTTGAAAAAGTGCACCAAAACCTGGGGGCAGGGACTTGTAAAGGTCTTGCTGACCCAAGATAGCCACCAAGGGTCACCTGAACGCAGCATAGCCAACCGGATTGCTGCCCTTAGCGACCAAGAAACCATAGAATAACCAGGTTCCTCCTGACTTCCTCTCCTGCTGTGGCAACCCTCCGGTCAAGGCCCACCTACAAGCAACTGCTGAAAATGTTTTGTGTGATACTTCTTGATAGTGTTTAAGACCTCATGCACAATATGCATCTGAAAAATCCCCTCTGAAAGCCAGAACTACTGCTAGAGAAAAGAGGCATAAAAAAACGCAGTATGCATTTTGAAGTTTACTAGTGTTTTTTATACCAAACACTCTACTCTGCTCATTGCTCTGTCACTCACAGATGACCACAATGCATTGCAAGACATTATTTTTTAATTTTCTTGTGCCATTTAAACTTTGAGTCGAGGGAGCACTGGGAGAGCAGAGAACTATGTCTTACTACACTGCATTCAGCATGAATTCCAATATCAACAAGATTGATGAAGCAGTCCTGCTGACTTTGTTGAGGAGGGTGAAAAGATGGAGAGAATTGGAGGAGAATAGATCCAGTTGTTGCTACTGGACACATTCTTTGATGTCCCTGTGTTTTTCTTCAAGATACTCCACAGGTATGTATGGGGAGTTGCAAATTTATCCATAGAAATTTCTCATTTTTATGCAGATCTTTGCTGACCTTCAGGAGCAGCTGTGATCCAGGCTTAGCTGTATGGACGCCTAGCTGAGGATGAACATGTCACCAGAAATGCCTCCTGGTTACACTCAAGTATGTTATTATCCCAATGGCAAATGTAAATTAAAAAATTACTATAATCTGAACAAGAAAACAAAAATGTATGTGTCCATATACAGTATTTTTTTCCCATACATCATTTCCCTTTGCATTTTCTTCATTGTGAAGAACAGAGGACAGAAATGACACTTAGTACTTTGGACTGAGACAAGCAGACTCTGTAGAGGGATATGCTTTGTCCATATTTCATGTCTGAGTTTTAAAACCACTTTTAATATATTGCAAAACCTTTTTATTCTTTCTGAAACAAAAAGAAAAGTGGCTGCAACATTTAGCCAATGGGCACAACATAGGCAAAAGTGGTGAGAGGAAAACTTAAAGGTTGTGATAAACTGCGTAGGGAGAGAGAGATTGGCCTTGCGAGAAATTGAGGAGGGACTAGGATGTATCATTTGAGGCAGGGGGAAAGGCATGGGGCTGATAATGAGGAGGGGGCGCTGAGGAGCTGTGGTTAGGGGGTATGGCACCACAGATGGGTATGGTGGTATACCTCGGGGAGCCGTGTTCATGTACTGTCAAGAAGCATACTGGTGGGAGGAAAAAGCAGAGTGACAGAGAGATGAGCTTATCCCTATGCTGCTTCTGATTTACTGTCCAGTCGCAGGCCAGGGGGGCAGGCCCAAGACAGCCTTAACTCAGAGGAAGTGGGTTGAATGATGCTGGCCATCATTAAACTCTAAAGACTGCAGACATCTAGAGGTGATCATAAACACTGTGTCACACAGATCTGAATTGTAGAAGAGTATTACAGCAAAGGCTACTTTTTCATTATATCTTTTAATTACTTTTTTTTTCAACTTAGACTTTGTTTTAGGAAGGGAGACAAAGTAAGTGTAAGTTAAGTGATTCTTCTGTGTAGTGGCCATACTACAAATCTCTATATTATTATTATTATACAGGACTTATATAGCGCCAACAGTTTGTGCAACACTTTACAATATAAAGGGAGACAGTACAATTACAATACATTTCAGTACAGAAAGAATAGGAGGGCCCTGCTCATGGAGCTTACAATCTAAAGGAAGGCGGAGGTGGTACAAAAGGTGATAATTGCGGGGGATGATCTGGTGGAGGTGATACAAGTACATTTCTTAGGTGGAGGTGGGGTAGACTTCTCTGAATAAGTGAATTTTGTAAGGTTTCCTAAAGGCAGACAGGGTGGGGGCTGACTGGACATAATGGGGTAGAAAGTTCCTGAGGATGGGAGAGGCTCTGGAGAAGTCCTGGAGGCGAGCGTAGGAGGAGGTGACGAGAAAGCTAGAGAGCAAGAGGTCTTGGGAGGAGCGGAGCGGGTGATTTGGATGATATATGCTGATGAGGTTGGTGATGTAGCTAGGGGCAGTGTTGTGGATGGCTTTGCATGTTGTGGTTAGTATTTTTAATTCTATATGCTGGGTTAGTGGAAGCCAGTGAAGGGATTGGCAGAGAGGGACAGCAGTCGCAGATCAGTTGGAAAGGTGTATAAGTCTAACTGCAGCATTCATAATAGACTGAAGGGGGGATAACCTGTGTAACGGTAGACCAGTGAGAAGGGAATTGCAGTAATCAAGACGGGATATAACCAAGGTGTGGATAAGTTGTTTTCTGGTGTCATTGGTCAGAAGGGGGCGGATTTTGGAAATGTTGTGGAGGTTGAGGTGGCAGGATTTAGCCAGTGATTGGATGTGAGGACTGAAGGAGAGGTCAGAGTCTAGGATTACACCTATCACCTTGGCATAAAGGGAAGGACCAATGGTTGTGCTGTTGATCTTAATGGCAAAGTCATGAGTGGGGGATTGTGGAGGAGGAAATATTACAAGCTCAGTTTTGAAAAGATTGAGTTTAAGGGAATGGTGTGACATCCATACTGATATGTCGCTTAGGAGATTTGTGAAATGTGAGCAGACTGAGGTGGTGAGCTGGGGAGTGGAGAGATAGAGTTGGGTGTCATCAGCATTGATGTGATATTGGAAGCCATTGGAGGTTATCAATTGACCCAGGGAAGAAGTGTAGATAGAGAAAAGGAGGGGCCCAAGGACAGAGCCTTGGGGTACCCCACCGAAAAGAGAAAGAGGAGTGGTTGTTGTATGTGATGCTGAAAGTGCACTGCAAAAGGTATGCGGAGAACCAGGAGAGAGCAGAGTCACGTAGGCCAATGGAGTGGAGTTTACTGAGGAGGAGCAGGTGGTCGACTGTGTCAAAGGCAGCAGAAAGGTCTAGGAGTATGAGTATGGAATAATGGCCATTGGTTTTAGCAGTTAGTAGGTCGTTAGAGATTTTTTGTAGGGCAGTTTCAGTGGAATGTTGTGGGCAGAAGCCAGACTGTAGAGGACCGAAAAGGCTGTTGTCGGTGAGGAAGCAATTCATATAGTTGTGAACAAGATGCTCGAGAAGCTTGGAGGAAAACGGGAGCAGGGAGGTGGGTTCAAAGTTATTTAAACAAATGGGGTCCAGCGAGGGTTTTTTAAGTATGGGGGTAACCAGTGTATGTTTGAGCAGGGAGGGAAAGGTGCCCATGGAGAGTGAGAGGTTGAAGATGTGGGTTAGAGAGTTTAGGATAGAGCAGGAAGGAGGCTGCAATAATCGTGAGGGGACAGGGTCCAGGGGACAGGTGGTGAAGTGAGTCTTGGAAAGGAGTTAGGTAACTTCCTCGGTTCAGTAACTTCCTATATTTAATGCAATCCTATAAATATAGAAGGCTAAGCATTTAAAATGTGAACATTGTATCAAAATGTATTTTAAAGCAAAGGCTGTAAATAATACTACAATAATTATTTCTAATCATGTATTGCTTCAACTCTCTATTCTCTAGTTCTTAAGGAAAACATTAGGGAAAGTTCAGAGGCTGCTGAAAAAAAAATGCAGAAAAGCTCCTGAACGTGAGTTTATCAGCTGCAATGTACATGAGCCCTAAGAGTAAACTTCCCACCACATCCATTCCTTATTTACAATATCTACTCATATAGTACCTAATGTAGTTTAACACAAGCAATGTTCTAGGTGAGATGGAAGATGAGGGGAACTTCTTGCACTATTGTTTGTTGTTGTTCACTAGTTCTTTTCTCTTTCATGTACCTCACTAAGAATGAATTTTTAATACATGTGTGTCAGGTTTCTAATGCAGACAAGAATAACCTGAGCGGAGACGTATGGTTTAAATTATACAACAGTCTAAATTGCATAAGCCGTAGTTTTTAAGCAAGCTTGGCCCAGTTATTACAGCTGAAAAGGTTACAGTCAGTTATGAAAAAATGTAATTGCCAGATTTCTGGGGACAAAAGTATGAAAGTTTTTCTTATGCATATGGATAATTTTGAGAATGTGCTAGTAAACAATATTTTCCATTATAGTGATCCTATAAGTGTTAAAGGATTAGACCAAGAGTTAAAGCTAATTTCTGTGAATAAATGTCTCAAGCGCACCAGGGATCCGCCAAACAGGTCCACAGTCTTATTCCATGTCACATCAGTGGTGTACTTAGGTTCTGTGCTGCCCTAGGCAACACAAAGATCAGCCCCCCCAACCTCTCCTGCAGAGAGAGCCTGATACCAACCAACCAACACCCCCCCCCTCTTTGGAGAGAGCATAACACTGACCAACAACCCCCCAAAGGAGAGAGCCTTAAACCAACCAACACCCCTCTCCCAAGCGTGGAGAGCATAACGCCAACCAGCAACCCCCCCCTCCCCAAGGGAAGACCTGACAGCAACCAACACCACCTCCTCCCCCCCCACCCCCCCGGCCGACGAGAAAGCCTTCCACTACCACCGCCTCTCCCATAAACCCGTTGCACGCCCCCCCCGACAAGAGTGAAACTCAGACACTCACCTTTACAGCTCTGAACATCCCCCGGGACAAGAGTCGGGTTCTGCATAAGCCATCAAGCAGTTCGCAGCCTCTTTCAGATCCCACTTGGTCCCCAAGTGGCATGTGTTCCTTCTTCTGGGGGGGGCAGCGCCACCCTAGGCAAATAACTTGTTTGCCTTGTGGTAAATACATCCCTGTGTCACATAGTGCAAACATAGTGACCACAGAATAAAACGTTGGGCTTGTTTGAGGAATCCTTGATGTGCTGGTGACATTTCTTCACATTGAGTGTCTATGGTTCCCAACCTGTGATTACTGTAGCACCGACAATACCGAACAGCCATTTTCAGGAAGGTGTGCATTGGGAATATTGTGATTACAGCTAATTTCTGGGTGCAAAGGAATAAAGTTCTAAGTCTAGAAGATGTCCCTGCTGCCTGTAGTTGAAAATATTCTTATGCAATTTTGTTTTTTTTTTACAACAGCATAAAACTATTTTAGTACTGGGAATTGTCACAATCATGCACACAGGGAGAGGTGCGGTTCTCCATTTTGCTCCAAACGTCTGCAATTTGGTATTTCTTTTAAACTCCTATGCTATCACTTGAGGGGGGGGAGGTGTAGCAGCTGCGGACACTAGAGCCAGGCACGGCTCTCACTGTGTTAAGTCTTAATGTTATCCCCTCATTCCCTCTCCCTCAGGAATGCAATCAGTGTATGATGCTGAGCCCCTGCCTAACAGTCCTCTGCCCAAACAAGGCTTGGCTTGTTCGATGTAGGAAGATACCAGTTGATTTTGGGTAGAAAAAGAAGCTGTTATGCTTTGTGTGTAGACAGAGAAGTGAGGACCGTCTGCGTTTTAACATCTAGCAGACAGAGAGAAAGCAAAGTCTCCTGCGATGAACCAATGAAACTAACAGTCGAGACCAGAAATCCCTTTTAAGCTCATCAGACTTGAAACTGCTTAACCCCAGGCATCTTTGTGGGCAAGTACTTATTTACCTAAACTTCTTTCTGTTATCTGTTTGCTGTGCTCTGTGTGTTTATATATATATATATTGGTTATATCTTTTTTCTGTAAATATTTCTACTGCACCCTTTTGACCTTTTAGTAATAAATCTTACTTTCTGAAAGTGTTAAACTGTTTCTATAGCTCTTGAATGTAACTTACGAATCCGTGCCGCTGAAGAGCGCTACTATGAGTGTTTAACCCTCTGTATAACCTGTCTGTGGAGATAGCAGGATACCGACGATTAACCAATCATCCTAGTGTATTGCTGGAGTTTCCTCTTTCTCTGTACAAAAAGGAGGTGGTGGCAGTGTGAAGGGTTAATTGCGTAATTAACCTGACCCGGTAACAAACACTCCCAGGCTGCAGGTGCGTCGATTGTGGTCCAATTAGGTGGAAAATCGGTGTGCAGGGTGCAGCTGGGTGTGGCATTGTTACGCACGTGACATCGCGGTTTTAGATTGGCTAGTCCTTCGGTCACGAGTTTGGTGAGAAGGACTGGGGTCTGACGCAGCGCCCGTCACAGGAATTACTTCTCCTATGTTGTTTCCTTTTATGAAAATCACTTACCACAACAGCTTACTTGCCTATTGCTGGGTGAATGGTCTTATACCCATCCAGCTTTACAGCTTTCTTCAGGAATTATTGATGTCAGTACATAAAAGCTGCCTTGTATTGGAGTTTACTTCAGTTAAACACAGTGGTCTTTCCCTGCCCTGCTTCATTGATTTACTGGTGTCTGTGGTCAGCAGCTGAGAGTACTGATGTTTAGAATCAAATAAAAAGTGGTTGAAGGAAGAAAAACCAGCAAAGCTGTGACAGGGTAATGGGCGGCCATAGCTCACTAATACATGTGAGAAGCAAAGGCCCATGTAGTGTGATCCAATAGAAGAGCTACTGTAGCTCAAATTGCTGAAAAGGTTTATGTTGGTTCTGATCGAAAAATGTCAAAACACACAGTGCATCGTAGTTTGTTGCATATGGGGCTGTGTAGCCACAGACTGTTCAGGGTGCCCATGCTGACCCGTGTTGACAGCCAAAAGTGCCTACAATGGGAACATATCAAAACTGGACCATTGAGCAATGGATGTAGGCAGGGACGGACTGACCATTTGGAAACTACACGGCACTGCCCGAGGGCCCAGGGTCAGTAGGGGGCCCCATGAGATGCACCTGGTACCTTTTTCATAGGCTTTTTTGAGTTTGGGCAAGGACACAGGGCCCCCATGATCCCCTATTGCCTGGGGGCCCCATGAGTTGTCAGTCCGCCCCTGGATGTAGGTGAAAATTTGTTAATAATTTCACAGGTCTGCACTAGTGCAAAAGTCCATGGGGTAGTACTCAAAATAAACACATCCAACGTTATTGTGAATCCCACACCAAGGATGTCTCAGACACCCCAAAAGGCTCACCAAAAATATATGAATTTCAAATTATAGAAAAGTCATATAATGCACAATATGGTTACAGCCGCAGTTACACCCAGGCTTCCGTGTCTCATCTGACACAAGGACACCCAGAAGAAAGTGTTGACTTATGAACTCACCCCCGGTCCTCATGCATACAAACATATTGAAAAATATATTGAAAAAAGAAAGGAGACAAAGCACTCCACATAGTGTAAAACACAGTAAACTCTTTCATAAAAGAGTTGGCAGAGACATCTGTAGCATGGGATTCACTATAACATTTTGGTTTTGTGTATTTTGAGTACTACTGGACTTTTGCACTAGTGTGGACTTATTATTAACACATTTTTCACTTTAAAAATTATGTGTAAGGTTTATTTTAAGTAGCACAGCACAGTTGACAGATGAATGTTTGGACTATATTAAATATCTTGTAAGGTGCTGGCAACTTCTAATTTTGGTACACAAATTTCCACAAGAGCAGTTACTTTAATTATATGACTAATGGAAGAAGGTAGCCTAGTCTGATGAATTCAAGAATGGTTTAAGGAACTTGACAGTGAGTTTTAGGTGTTGTCTGTGGGATGTGCTTTAGAAGCCTGATCCATGGAGGCCCCACCAGTGCTTACAAGACTTAAATCATCTGCTACTGACAGCTTGGTGCCAGATACCACAAAATTCAACTTAGGCAAAGGACTAGTGGAGTTTATGCCTCCAAGGGTTATGGTGGGTAATCTTATGGCTGATCAATGTGTGTATTATTTATTTATTTCAAGTACTTATATAGCGCCATCAATTTATGCAGTGCTCTACATCCATATATTGGACATTCACATCAGTCCCTAACCCTCAAGGGACGTACAATCTAAGGTCCCTAACTCACATTCACATACTAGGGCCAATTTAGACAGGATCCAATTAACCTACCAGCATGTCTTTGGAGTGTGGAAGGAAACTGGAGTACCCGGATGAAACCCACGCAGGCACAGGGAGAACATGCAAACTCCAGGCAGGTGGCACCATGGTTGGGATTCGAACCGACGACACTAGTACTTCAAGGGGGAAGTGCTAGACACTGTGCTGCCTATATATATATATATATATATATATATATATATATATATATTGCCAAAAGTATTGGGACACCTCTCCAAATTATTGGATTCAGGTGTTACAATCACCTCCATGGCCACAGGTGTATAAAATCATAAAATCAAGCACCTAGGCATGCAGACTGCTTGTACAAACATTTGTGGAAGAATGGGTCGCTCTCAGGAGCACAGTAACAGGTTGTAATAAGTCCATCCGTGAAATTTCCTTGCTACTATATATTCAATGGTCAACTGTTAGTGGTGTTATAAGAAAGTGGAAGCAATTGGGAACAACAGCAACTCAGCCACAAAGTGGTAGGCCACGTAAAATGACAGAGCGGGGTCAGCGCATGCTGAAGCGCACAATGTGCAGAAGTCGTCAACTGTCTGCAGAGTCAATAGCTAAAGACCTCCAAACTTTATATGGCCTTCAGATTAGCACAACAATAGTGCGTAGTGAGCTTCATGGAATGGGTTTCCATGGCCTAGCAGCTGCATTCAAGCCTTACATCACCAAGTGCAATGCAAAGGGTCGGATGCAGTTGTGTAAAGCACACCGCCACTGGACTATACAGCAGTGGAGACATGTTCTCTGGAGTGACGAATCATGCTTCTCTGTCTGGCAATCTGATGGACATGTCTGGGTTTGTCAGTTGCCAGGAGAACGATACTTGCCTGACAAATGCACTTCTGGAAGAATGGTCAAAATTTCCCATAGACACACTCCTAAACCTTGTGGACAGCCTTCCCTGAAGAGTTGAAGCTGGTATAGCTACAAAGGGTAGACCTACATAGGGTGAACCCTATGGACTAAGACTGGGATGCCATTAAAGTTCAAGTGCATATAAAGGCAGGTGTCCCAATATAGTGTATATATATATATATATATATATATATATATATATTGCTCAAAAAAATTAAAGGAACACTTTTTAATCAGAGTATAGCATCAAGTCAATTAACCTCCTGGGATATTGATCTGGTCAGTTAAGTAGCAGAGGGGGTTGTCAATCAGTTTCAGCTACATTGGTGTTAATGGAATTAACAACAGGTGCACTAGATGGGAAACAATGAGACAACCCCCAAAACAAGAATGGTTTTACAGGTGGAGGCCACTGCCATTTTTTTTCCTACTCATCTTTTTGACTGTTTTTCACTAGTTTTGCATTTGGCTAGGGTCAGTGTCACTACAGGTAGCAAGACTAGTAAAAAATTCTGGGGTGCAATGTAGGGCCCAGTGTCAGAAAGTTGGGTCTCCATCAGAGGAAATGGGTCTTACAGCAGGACAATGACCCAAAGCACAAAGAGAAGACCCAGAAATGGCTTTAGTCACAGCGCTGGAGAGTAGCGAACTGGCCTGCAATGAGTCCAGATCTCAATCTCTGTGGAGAAATCTCAAAACATGCAGTTGGGAAAAAGAACCGTTCCAATCCGAGAGAACTAGAGCAGTTGGTGAAAGAAGTGGTCCAAAATTCCAGTAGAGTGGTGTAAGAAACTCATGGATAGTTTTAGGAAGCGAGTGATTTCAGTTATTTTTTTCCAAGGGGTGTGCTAACAAATATTAAATTGAGGATGCCAATAATTTTGTCCAGTCCATTTGGAATGCGTCAGATCTGACTTTTTGTTTCTCCACTTTTTTGTGGCATAACAATACAAACAAAAGAATTAAACCTGAGAATGCCTAAACATTTGTAATTGCAACAATTCTCTGGGCGAAGTAGTGTATTATCTGACAGACATGCAGGGGTGGCAATAATTTTGGCCATGACTGTATATATATATATATATAATATATATATATATCTTTACAAAGAAAGACGTTTAATGTATGACAAACATTTAATACATGACAAAGAACAGTGATTCCATAACACTATGGGTTAGCCAACCAGTCTGACTATCCATGCTTTGAGGGTCAGTCTGTTAGAAACATTCTACTCAATCTTCTGATAATCCCTGACCATAACATACAAAGAGAAATGATGTTCAAAATCAGTATACATTTTCTGTAAAGCAGTATTAAACCCAAGACCAAAAATGCTATATATTGCAGTTTACCTATCATTAGATGGTGGTGGCTGCATTAATTTTCTTTTTAAGGCTTTTTTTCCTTTTGTTTTCACCTGGTGATCTGGCCAGTAACACACATTTTGTATTAGAGCACAACTGCTCTGGATGAAGAAGTACAGGGGGCACCTTTTGGGCAGCAGCATTGTCAGTCTGGGGGGAGGGGAGTGTTAGATGTACTAGCAGATTTAAATACACAAATTGAATCTGAACTCCAGCTATCACTTTATAAGCAGTTACAGCACACATTTTTTTTACCTTGTGGGATAAAGGCTTTACATAAATAAATAAATGCTGATCATTGTAAGCACCCCTGTCAGTTTTAAATGGTTTGCCTCACTCCTGTAACTGATAGATCTGTAAGAGAGTTTGTTTATTGGAAAAACAACAGACTTACTGGCCAGATGAAAACAGAAGAAAGAAAGCCTAAAAAAAGAAAATGAATGCAGCCATCACGTCTAAGAATTGGTAAGCTGCACTAAAATAAATGTTTGCTTTTTATTTTAATACGGCTTTAATGAAATCACGGTTGTTGGGAGATTCTTCAGGTGCCCCACTGTCAGCAAAAACAACACAGAATATGATTACAATTTACTTTAATTTTTGAAAGTTCTATACCTGCACAAATGGACTTGTTCAATCCATATGCATTCACCTGCATTGATCTGTGAAAATCAAAGCAGAATCAATGTTAGGGCACATAAGAAACTATTGTTTTCCATGCGCATTGACCTGTGCACATTAATGTATGTTCAATGCATCCAAAAATCGCTAAGCGCTGCTGTGTGAAGACTTGCATGAAGTGTCAATTTGTGATTCTTCAATAACGTAAACTAAAAAGAAAAAGTGAAGAGCACAAACCACTCTAACAGCGGGTTGCACTGTCCTTCACCACCCTCCATAACAGACACCAGTCTACATGCTAAAATGTAGGAATCCCACTTGGAATCCCCTAGCTGCTTTGTTTACAAACATGAGCTAGTGAGAAAGAAAATGTAATTTAGCGGTGCAACATAAATGAATGTAGATGTACCATAAGTGTAGGAACAGGATAGTTTCACAATACCTGGAAGGTGACATGATCTGTAGAAGTAGTGTAATTGTAGATATACAGTGGATATAAAAGTCTACAAACCACGGTTTAAATGTCAGGTTCAGTGATATAAAAAAATGAGACAAGGATAAATCATTTCAGAACTTTTTCCACCCTTTTTCTTTCTTTTTTTTAAGTTAGAAATGACGTTTATTAATGTTAAAATTATACAAATCTCAAAATGACAAAGCATATGCAGAATTGTATCAAAGACTCAATCATTAGCAACCAAACAACATAATAAAGAAAACATTGCAGTGCTATCAATTAGACAAGAAATCCAAGAGTTTCTGCAACATTACAGAGATAACATGTTACAATGCAATCAGATGGCATGGTATTTTTTTCACATATACAGGACAATAGGAGAATTCCCACAACAGTAGACCTGCAGGAAACAGAAAGCACTTTGCCCCCCACCCCCCACCCCCCACCAGGAAACGCAGGAAAGGCATAGGTTAGCTTTAAGAAAGTGAAAATCAAATTACAATTAAAAGTAATTACAGCAGCCTATGCATTATTAGATCAAAAGGGGCTAACCCTGGAGTGGCCAACCAAGCATCCCAAAGTTTCTCAAATTTACCTGAACATCCTCAATGCTGGTAAACTACACGATCATATTGTAAAATAATTGCCATATTGTGCTTCCAGTCGACAACAGTGGGAGGAGTATCCGAGGTCCAGCACGTTAGAAGTGCCTTGCGCACCTGGAACAGGGCCTTAGAAAGGGCCTCTAATATAAATGTATCCTACGTTACCGAATCTAAAATACCCAAAAGGCACCACTTAGGGTCCAGAATTAAATTAGTTTGAAACACCAAATTAAGGGTAGTTACCACCTCCTCCCAATACCTATGAAGTTTTGGACATCTCCACAACATATATATCAGATCCCCATAGTCCCGCTTGCATCTGCACCTGTTCTGGATAGGATGGGTTAATTCTGTGAAAATGACCATCCTGCTTAAATTGTTGTATTATTTTCACACCCTCCCAGTGTGGGTCCCTCCTCATTTTCTCCGGTTACTTCAGGCAATGATTATGCAATTTATCTGGGCTGACAGACGACCCAGAGTCTCCAGAAATATCCTTTTCACCCATAGACTGCAGGGAGGTCAAGGGGTGCCTAATGTAGCTAAGTATTACTAGTCAAGCCAGATTGCCCCCCTGTCTATGTTGCACACTTCCTCTGATGTCCCCCTATGGGTCCTTTTGGAACTACTTAACTGTGCCCCCATTACGACATTGAACCTTTTATGGCTCCCTCTGGCCCAACATTGAGTCCCATTTTGCTCCATGGCCTATGAGTGAGGAATTTGATACGCTACTCTAGTGGCTTGATGTCGCCCTTTCTACCTTTGCTCCCAATTATCAATAATCCTCTTTTTCTGCTGGGTTTAGATCAGCCATGGGCATTCTCTTGATGGGTGGCCAATGGTTTTTTGCAGGTGGGACACTTTTTGACCTCTCGCTCTTTCCCTACCGGGAACTCTCTACAGGAATCACAGGATATCCCTCAGGCAGAATTTCTCTGTTACCTTCAACTGCGGCACTGGTTGACCTTACTGTGTGGCACTTACATTTTTCTATATCAGAAATCAGCCTTTGAACAGCATTGCCAACAGCGTCCGGGTGCCCCGGGTCTTGTCTCCCTACTCTATGCATCCTTGAATAGGTGCTGAATGCATACTTCTCAATAATATGTTGTCCAGTGGGAGCTCGACTTGGGGACGGACCTGGAGGAGTGGAATAAGGCCTGGTTGTTTGTAGCTAAATGTTCAATACAGCCATGCTGGAGGCGGCATACAAAGTACTGTTGCGTTGGTATTGGGTCCCAGCTCGTATAGCCCAGGCGAACCCTGCCTATAGTATTCGCTGCAGTCGGGGTTGTGGCCATCGTGGAGATGTGTTGCATATATGGTGGTCATGCCCAAGACTGATTTGGTTTTGGTCTCGTGTCTTTTGCCTTTTTCTTTACACCTTGTTCCATCTTTCCATAAGCCGGGAGGCTCGGTGTGCTTTGCTTCATTGTCCCATACCGGGCCCGTTGGCTCATCAGCAGAAGTTGTCTTCCTATTTGTTTCTGTCGGCCACTAGGACAATTGCCCAGGCATGGAAGAGCCCATCTGTCCCTCTTCATGAGGTGCGGGACTGTATGACCACTCTGATGCTCAATAAACAGATGTCGGGTATCCATAATGATTCTCAATGAAAATTTTTGAAAATATGGGAGCCATGGTTGACATATGCTTTTCCCATGCTCCCCCTGGCTAGTCTGGGTTTATGTGGCTGTATGGTATTGGTGTTCCTGGATCCCTGCTTCTGGTCTTGTTTTCTTCTTCCTTCTTTACTCTTTTTTCCTCTTTCTTTTTTGTTTGATTATGTGAAGCGATAGATACTTGCCTTTGGCTAGAATTTTTGTTGGTGTTATATCACTGTTTCTGTATTTTATGTGCTATTGATAGCCCCTATGTGGACGCACCTCTTGCATTGTTGGAGTTACAGAACTGATCTCTTTCATTTTTATGTACCATTAATAGCCCCTGAGTGAACGTGTCTTTTGCTCTAGTCCTTCGTGTTAAATTGTTTACAAAAGTTAATAAAAACCATTGAAATACAAAATTCAACCCAGTCTCTTTTCCAGGCAAGCAGCCTTGTCTACAGGGAAATGAAGGGCAGCAAGTCCATGGCTTCTTGCAGGCCACACGACTTTTAAAATGGCGGGTGGAGGGCACTTCGCCAGTGGGTGGTAAAGCCTTGCTTGCAAGGCACCTTGTCTCAATTTTGAGGAACAGGGCCTCTTCCCCACATCTGCTCTCCAAGATAAAGCAGTGTAAAATTGGCTGACCTAAGTTTAAATGCCCTTGCAGTGCATTATAGTTACAAAATCTTGGGTGTGCACATGCGTCAATCTTGAGCACGCATGATTTACCTTAAACCCAAACCCAAAACCCATCCCTAATTCTGTACACAACTCAAGCACTTGAAATGTATGCAAAAAATTAACCGTGTCATTTATTTATACTTGCTAATAAATGGAATACATTTTCTGAAAAAAAAAAAAAGTATTCCACAAAAACCACACCCTAGATAAACTGTTCCTGCCAGGAAACCTCGCCTGCAGGGGGCATAAGGCTATATTCCTTCTGATAGTAGTTGTGCACATGAGCTCCCTAGCATTGCTCCATTGAGCTTGCTTAAGGTTGAACAACTCCTCAAAGATATGTAGTACTACCCCTGTAGGAGTCGCTGAAGATTTGGGTCCCCCTGTAGTCCTGCACAGCCAGGCAACACACATCTTCCACAGACTTGCATTCAGCATCAGTAAACAGTCTTTGAGCTTGTTTTTTTTTGTTTTAATAAGGGATGTTAAACTTGGATGGGGTAAGGGGGGTGTGGGATGCCCAATGGAACTACAAACTGAGGACAAACACCTTAGCAACTATGTCCAAGTCTTTACACAGTAGAAACTCTTCTTGGAGAGCTCTCCAGCCTCTCCTGGTGTACCACCCCAGACCCCAGATAATACTCTTATCCAGCTGCCTGAGGGAATCTCATGCCAAGAGAATTCAGTGCCTGCCACCTTAAATGAAACAGTCCCAAGTAAGGAGCTAATCAGCTTTCACACCATAGTGCTTTTTTTTTTACCTTAGCTGGCCCAGGGGTGTAGGACTAATCACAGATTTAGGTAGGTAACTGCCTTCAGGCCTTCCACTGGGCTGACTCCTTTCCTGGCTTTACAGGTGGTCCTCACTCGGGCAATCATATAGGATATAGCACTACACTATTGGTATATAGGTGAAGTGATAATCCACATCCATATTGTTCCCAAGCAGTTTGGGTAAGTACATATTTGCCAAAATAAATCAGCAATTTCTTCTTACCTTGCCTGTTTAGGAGTTGCATCGCCGTTTTCTGCAAGTTTCTCCATTTGGTCTTGCATGTTGCATATACAGCACTTTACAACAGGAGGGCAGACAGTACAGTTACAATACAATTTAATACAATAAGAATAAGGGGGTCCTACTCATTAGAGCTTACAATCTAAGAGGGAGGGTAAAGAGATACAAAAAGTAATAATTGCAGGGAATGAGCTGATGGAGAAAATAAAAGTACAGTTGTTACGTGGGGGCGGGTTAGGCCTCTCTGAAGAGAAGGGTTTTCAGAGATTGTTTATAAGTGGACAGAGTAGGAGATAGTAGGACAGATTGGGGCAGGGGGCTCCAGAGGATGGGAGAGGCTTGGGAGAAGTCCTGGAGGCATGGCAGGAGGTGACAAGGGAGCTAGAGAGCAGGAGGTCTTGGGAGGAACGCAGAGAATGATTATGTTGGTATTTTGTGACAAGGATAGTGATGTAGCTGGGGGCAGAGTTGTGGATGGCTTTGTAAATTGTTAGTATTTTGAAATTTATTTGATTGGTGAGTGGAAGCCAGTGGAGGGATTGACAGAGAGGAGTAGCAGACACTGAATGGTTGGTAAGGTGGATGAGTCTGGCAGCAACATTCATGATGGACTGAAGGGGATAGCCTTTGTAAGGGTAAGCCAATGAAGAGGGAGTTGCAGTAGTTGAGAGATGTCCAGGGAGTGAACTAAGAACTTTGTGGTGTCGTGGATAGGATGGGGCATATTTTGGAGATGTGGAGGTTGAGACCCGCAAGCTTTGGACATTGAATGGATGTGGGCTTAAAGACGTTTATGGTTTTCAGTTACTATATTGGAGATGCTCTGGGCAGTGTCAAGGACAATTATTAATGTGGACTGCCATTTCCACAACAAGAGAACGAAACAGGGCAGGAACTTCAAGGTGCCATGCTTATTGGTACTTTATTCAGCTTGACTTCATGTATCCTTATTTGGAACAATGAGGTCAATGCATTAACAGACAAATACTGCATGAATTTATCTCAAAAGTAGTCAATTCAATATAAAACATGCGTTATTTATCGAATGCATTAACTGTTTATGCTTTGCTATTTTTATCATTTAGACTTATTATTTTTGGCATTATTTTTTCACAATTTTCTTTTTTACATGATAACACTGCACCAGAGGAAGAAATAATGCACACAGGAATATTCTGAAACTGTGAAAACATTCTACTGTGCATTCATTCACAGTACCATCTCCCTCTTGTGAAATGTTACAATTTATTTTTGTCCCTGAGCTCATGGCAGAACATTTTCACACTGATACATTGTATACATTTAATTTACTGGCCAACACAGAGTCCCCCTCATTGTTATTTTGTATATTGCTAAAATACCAAATATCTACTGGCAGCTGATAAATAACAAATGTGTGTGTTCTTTAGTGAGTGGACTTTAATGATGTATCTCTTTTTTTGCAGTATTTAACATATGTGCAGTGTGTGCAGTGCCTAGGGAGCACTATTGCTTAGGGTGCAGCCACATCTTCTGATTTCCCTACTCTGGATCTAGGGGGGCGCTGGGGTCAGCTACACCCCCCCAAAAAAAAAAAACAATTTTAGTTGTTCTCCCCAGGCCTGTCTTTCCAAGGATGCTATGCCTGGCTGTTGAGTGCCTTCCCCCATTCCCACTCTTACAGCTGGGACAAGGAGAGCAGTCTGGAGCAGTGAAGCTTGCAAAGGAGAAATGACAGGAGAGAGCCAGGAGGTGCTGCTGTGCTCTCCTCTCCTGTCCGTGGAGCAATCCTCCATAAAGCAGATGACATAGGATCGCTCTTACATTGGCATATTCAGTTTTGATTCATTTCCTTGATCCCTGCTGCCGAGAGATGAGCAATCATTGGAGGAGATAGAGGACAGGGTAATCAAACTGTATACAGCCCGTTCCGAAGCAAATCACGTGTCATACAGCAGTATGGAGTATCGCTCCGCTGACAGGAGTGAGCACAGCACAACCCGCACCATTCCTTCAGAGCACTGTGCCATGTCCGGAGACTCCCATACGCATGTACGGGAGTGACATCAGTGCGACTCGGCCAGTCCAGTGGCCAGGACTCACGAACCCAGAAGGAAGACCGGGTGAAGATGGAAGCCTCTACAGTGGTGACAGCACACCGGTGGAGGGCTTTGCTTTAAGGTAATTTTTAGATAATGTGCTAGTATGTGATGCATACTAGCACATTATGTCTTTACCTTACAGAGGATTTGTTTTTCTTTTATAATGGACGTTTACTACTGCTTAAAAAAAAGGGTATCTATCAGACAGTCTGTTTTGTGAAGACTATGAGAAGATGGTCAAAGCTGAAAAAATTAAATCACAAATACATATATGGGTAAACATCCCATACATACACTATTTTGCCAAAAGTATTGTGACTCCCCTCCATATCATTGGATTCAGGTGTTCCAATTGCCTCCATGTCCACATGTGTATAAAATCAAGCACTTAGGTATGCAGACTGCCTTTACAAGCATTTGTGAAAGAATGGGTCGCTCTCAGGAGCTCAGTGAATTCAAGCATGGTACCGTAATAGGTTGCCACCTTTGCAATAAGTCCATCCATGAAATTTCCTTGCTACTAAATCTTCTGCGGTCAACTGTTAGTGGTATCATAACAAAGTGTAAGCAACTGGGAACAATAGCAACTCAGCCAAAAAGTGGTTGGTAGACTACGTAAAATGACAGAGCGGGGTCAGAGCATGCTAAAGAGCACATTTCGCAGATGTCAGGAGAACGATACTTGCCTGACTGCATTGTGTCAAGTGTAAAGATTGGCGGAGGGGGGATTATGGTGTGGGGTTGTTTTTCAAGGGGTGGGATTGGCCCCTTAGATTCAGTGAAGGGAACTCTTAAGGCGTCAGCATACCAAGAAATTTTGGACAATTTAATGTTCCCAACTTTGTGGGACCAGTTTGGGGATGGCCCTTTCCTGTTCCAACATGACTGCACACCAGTGCACAAAGCAAGGTCCATACAGACATAGGTGAGCAAGTTTGGGGTAAAGGAACTTGACTGACCTGTACCCGATAGAACACCTTTGGGATAAATTAGAAGAGTTGAAGCTGTTATAGCTGCAAAGGGTGGGCCAACTCAATATTTAACCCTACGGACTAACGTTCATGTGCGTGTAAAGGCAGGTATCCCAATACTTTTGGCAATATAGTAGTGTATCTACATATACATTAAAATTAATTGAAATACCAACGCAATTCATTATAGGCCAAAGATCCTTGGCTGCTTACTTTTTTTTTTTTTAATGACTTATGAGACATATTAGAACATTAGCCAATTTTACAACCCATATAAAGACATGCAAGCAAGAAAATCAACATGTATTGCAAACATTGCATTACTTTTCAAGTGACATATGGGTATAGTACAAAAAAACGTTTTGGGATGAGATTAAATGTCATTGTACAGGGCTGAGAATTGTCCCTTCCTTTCCCTTTCCATTAACAGAAGCTGCACCCAGAAATGACGCTTCTGATGAGTCCGTCTTCTTAAAATGTCAGAGGAAAGCATTATGATAATGCCTGTAAGAGAAGATGTCTTAAACAAACAAAGAATATTCTACAAAGGAATTCCACACAGTTATGAAGGAAAAGTCCACCAAAGAAGGCAGTGACCTCACGGGAAATGTTTCTGTAAATAAAGACGTCTTTAAATAAGGACTGTTTAGAGAAAAATACACACTACAATGCATCTACAAATGCATTGTAGTGCACAGGGGCGGACTGACAACTCATGGGGCCCCCGGGCAATAGGGGATCCTGTGTCCCTGCCCAAACTCAAAAAAGCCTATGAAAAAGGTACCAGGGGCATCTCATGGGGCCCCCTACTGACCCCGGACCCTCAGGCAGCACCCGGGTTCCCAAATGGTCAGTCCGCCCCTGGTAGTGCATGCAATAGCACAATAAAGTTCTGTAAAAAACGTGTAAGCTCATGTTGTGGTGTGAATGGACATAAATACACATGTACTGTATGTATTGTACAGTTTATATATGAGTGGCAAAGTAAAAATGATTTAGTGATATAATGTACACATTTATTGATGCAATTATTAAGGTACATATTTCCCGCATGATATCCTTCTCAGTGATATGCATGCCATAGGCTATGTATGACTGCTTCTGTAAATATTTATTGTTACTTGTACACTGCCCTGTTCTGCGCAATCTGATGCGTAAGCTTAGCAAGGCAGCCACCCCTTATATTTACTTTAACTTTTCCACGGAAACAAGAAAGTGCTGCACTTTCTGTACAAATATCACACCAACAGATTCAAAACACAGACTGAAACAGTCGCATTTTCAGTGATAACATTGAGCAGACCACATGATGCCATCACTGTCGAAACACATTTTCCATCCTTAACAGTTTGCTGACTGCGCACTGTAGTTTTACTGCTACAGTGTGGGCTGGTGGCGCAGAATCGTGATCATACTGTATACGTTATATCTATGATTGTTTATTTCTGGGTAGGGGGCACACGCACGAGTGCCCTCCGACCTGACTGTGCTGTCACTGGCTCCAGCATATGCCGATCAGTGGGTCCCAGCCAATGATTCATGGCTGGGACCTGCCAATTGGTGGAGTGGATGACAGGAGAGAGATCTGTGTTGGTAAACAACACAGGTCTCTATACTGACAGGGG
Source organism: Staurois parvus (assembly GCF_062004578.1). Taxonomy (NCBI): domain Eukaryota; kingdom Metazoa; phylum Chordata; class Amphibia; order Anura; family Ranidae; genus Staurois; species Staurois parvus. The sequence continues at coordinate 8,958,460 of NW_028317943.1, forward strand.
ATGGGCTGTTTTTTATCTCCCTGCAAAACCTGCTAAAGCCTACTTTCTCCCTGATAAAATCAGCACACTGTAAACTCATGAACACTAACCCCAAATTTTAACCCCTTCCTACCCAGTGCCATTAGTAGAGTGACAGTGCATATTTATTAGCACTGATCACTGTATTAGTGTCACTGGTGATGTCAGTGGCAGGTAGTCAGTTCCCAATCAGTGTCAGTGTCAGAAGGCCTGTTGCACTATCACAGTAGAAGTTGCTGATCGCCGCCATTACCAATATATATATAAAAAAAATTCAAGGATATACAGTATACCAGGGGTACTGAATTAAAATTCATGGGGTTCGGTCAGGAAAATTTTCTTCCAGTGGAGGTCCGAGTGTCTGTGTCCCATCACAGACCCCTCTCATTACAGACCACTCTCATCACAGACCCCTCTCATAACAGATCCCTCTCATAGACCCCTCTCATTACAGCCCCCCCATCACGGACCCCTCTCATTACAGACCCCCCTCATTACAGACCCCTCTCATCACAGACCCCCCCTCATCACAGACACCTCTCATTACAGACCCCCCCATCACAGACCCCTCTTATTACAGACCCCCCTTATTATAGACCCCCCTCATCACAGACCCCTCTCATTACAGACCCCCCTCATTACAGACCCCCCTTATCACAGATCCCCTCTCATTACAGACTCCTCTCATTACAGACCTCCCCCTCATTACAGACCCCCTGCATCACAGATTCTCTCTCATTACAGACCCCCCTCATTATAGACCCCTCTCATTACAGACCCCTCTCATCACAGACCCCCCCTCATCACAGACCCCCATCATCACAAACCCCTCATCACAGAACCCTCTCATTACAGACTCCCCTCATTACAGACTCCCCTCATTACAGAATCCCCTCATTACAGACCGCCCTTATCACAGATCCCCTCCCATTACAGACTCCTCCCATTACAGACCCCCCTCATTACAGAGCCCCTGCATCACAGATCCCTTCTCATTACAGACCCCCCTCATTATAGACCCCCCTCATCACAGACCCCTCTCATTACAGACCCCCCTCATTATAGACCCTTCTCATTACAGACCCCCCTCTTTACAGACCCCCCTCTTTACAGACCCCTCTCATTACAGACCCCTCTCATTACAGACCCCTCTCATTACAGACTCCCCTCATTACAGACCCCCCTCATCACAGATCCCCTCATTACAGACCCCCCTCATCACAGACCCCCCTCATTACAGACCCCCCTCATCACATATCCCCTCTCATTACAGACCCCTCTCATCACAGATCCCCTCCAATCACAGACACCCCATCAAAGACCCCCTCTTATCACAGATCGCCCCATCACAGTCCTCCCTGCATATTACAGATTCCTGTTCATTTCATAATATCGCAGCACTCCCTCCCCCTCCCCACACTGTCCTAATTTATTCACACAAGATGGCAAGCATGGCAGGTCTGGACATAGGAAAGGACTTTTCATGTTAAAGGCGGGTAAATGATTGCTTGGAACGCCCCTGCTGCCTAGCAACCAATCACCCACAACCAATCACTCACTTCCTCACATGAAACGTCCCGCCCTATGTCCAGACCTGCCATGCTTGCCATCTTGTGTGAATAAGTTAGGACAGTGAGGGGAGGGGGTGTGCTGTAATGTTATGGAAGGGACAGACCTGCTGCGCTTCAAATCTTCAAATGATGTGCCCTTCCTTGAGGACAATAGCGCCAGCAGTAGGCGGGGGGGAGGGGGGTTTGGCAGCGGTGGGGAGGGGATATTCAGGCAACTATTTGGTGAGGCCTTCCGGAAAGGAATGTTTCTGGGTGCACCAGTGGGCGCCGCCATCTAAATGTACATTTATTTGAAACAGTAAAGAGAAATTAAAATTGCACTCACGTTGTATAAGATCATAAAGGCATTACTTGTCCTCTGGTATCTACAGGGCTCAGCAGAGCAGGGTAGAGCAGAGTGATGCCTGGAAGTAGCTAGGCTGTACATGCAGGACACATGGCTGGAGATTGCAGAGCTGGAAAAAGAGCAATCTATTGATTGACTTGCGTACAATCAGCCTGTCGAGCTTTTCCCAAATGATTAGTGTTGCAGGCTATAGTTGGCAACACTGATCATTGTGTTCTGCTGGCAGGGAAGGCTTATCGCTGGGTGAATACAATAGCGCTGTGGGACTGATGGTGGAAGGAAAGAAAACTGCATAATCTATGGTCTGCCTTACTGTACATGTATAAAAGAATGAGAGATATTCCTAATACTGATATGTAATTATAGACCAATCAATTCTAAAGAGCTGGTGTTTTATTACAACAGTGCTATTAATTTTAAAGGAAAACTTTGGGGTTGTCAAAAAAAATAAACAAACATACTCACCTCTATGCAGCAGTATTGACCTGATCAGGCCCGGATTGGCCACCGAGCATTTGCCTGGTGGGCTGGGGCCTAAGAAGAGTGGCTTGTTGATGACTGGGCCTCACAGCGGGAGGTAAGAAGTGACCGTGGTCATGCAGAGGACACTCAGACACTTCCTAGGCTGGCCGCTGCAGACACAATGGCACTGAAGGGACAACAGCAGCTTCTCTCCTTCGCCGGCTGGCACACTGTGACAGCCAAACAGTCCCGCTCTGTAGCGGTGGTGGATTGGGCTGTCTCTTTGCTAGACTGATATATGGAATGAACCTCCCACGCTACCTGCCTGCGCAAAGAAAGGGGGAGCTGCTATAACCTGACTATATGCCCAGATAGAAAAGGTGTGAATATAAAACAAAAATGGTGTAGCTCTATTCCAGAGATTCTATGACTTCATACATATATATCATAATAAACAGTGTAACTCAATAATGATTAAACAAGTGCAAATATTGAACCACACATACAGTATGTAATAATAAAAACTGAAGAACCCAAAGAGAAAAAATAAAGAAACAAAGTCACAGACTAACCAAGAAAAATGGTCAGTGTGATAAAGTGCCCAATAAAAAAGTGGAAAAAACCTCCCTATATGTCATAAAGTGAAAATGTGCTCCCAGACGTCTGAAAATGACATCTAATAATGCCTAATAAAGACTAATGAAAATAAATAGTGAGAACCAATCTGGAAGAGTGCTGACTGAGTGAAAAGGTCAGTAATAGAAACAAAATTGATAATGAATAATTGTTAGCCATCCTGAAAGCGGAAGGCCAAAAAGTGGTAAGGTGAACTCCCAGATGCTCTAAGGATGACATCAACATATGTGACCATAATACCTAAATGCACAAAATACCGTGTAATAACACTAACCGTGGGACCAAAAAGGTCCTAAATCATTCCCATAAATGAAGTGATAATGATGTGACACTATACAAAAGTCAGCTTCATGAACAAATAAACTACTGGAACAAAACACATGTCCCTCTAAAATACCTCCAGTTCAACCAATCCCATATGTGGGAGACAACTGCGAATAATAAAACACCAAGATGTCCAAGATGTGTAAATAAGACCCCCACAAACCACCAATCTCAAAAAATTCAGTAACAATAGTGACAATGACTGCAAGGAAAGTCCACGTGAAGAACAAGTCCTATAACTGTGGCATAAATGCAGGTAACAACTTCAGGTGCAGTGGTCTCAGGAAATGAATCCGTCACCAGCTGAATTGCCCCCTCACCTCAACACATAGACCTTGCAGGACCAATGCGCTAGAAGAAAAAATGCGCCTTGAAGTTGCCTCCGTTCTTTAACCGGGTTTCAGCAATGGTGGTGGTAGCCCCCTGTTCACCAATGAAACTCCTGTCTTCCGGTCTCTCTTTGCAATGATCCACTGTATGCAGGAGTTGGATGTCTTTTTGCTGGATGGGGATGTCTCTTTGCTGCACAGAGACAGTACAAACATTCACATAAAAACATATGCTTTTAACATTCAATTTTGTTTGAATGGACAAAAACCATATTCACTGTTAGAAATTTGATTGTTCGAGAAAAGTTTTCTATTCTGCTTTTTTTAATTTTCTCGTCACTGCTGTCAAAAATGCTGATTTGACCCTATTAATGATTAGAAAATCAAACAAACATTCTTTCTAAAACAAAAATTTTCAAATAAAATTTTACTAATGTACGGCCAACTTAAGTGTGAGAAGGAGCCAACTCAGAGGGTTGAATGATGCTGGCCCTCAGACTGAAGAATTCAGAATTGAGAAATCAGAACACATTATTAATCTCAACAGGGAAATTATTATATTACATTTACACTACAAATGAAGAAAAAAAAAATAAAGGCACAATAACAAAGAAATATAGAATCAAAATAAAAGCAAGTTAATGTGTACAATAATTATGAATTGAAAATAAAAAAATAAAAGCTAAATTATGAAATATTAAATAAAGTATTAAATGTAATTATTATTAAGTTCTACAAAGGAACTGCTGGTTGACACATCTTACCGAACTTCTAGATATTAGAGACTGCAAGACCTCCCTTTCGCTCATGTGACAGAACTGGTACTTGGAAACTGGCTGCTAACCCTGTGTTAGCTCGAAGGTGTAGCACATGCCTACGATTGTTCCAGGCATAAGCCAGCTGGTTTCTTCCCTTAGCTGCTCCTCGTGTATATGAACGAAGCCTGTCTTCCTATTGACATATCAGCAATATTTCTGGCTTATAACAGAGTGGTACACTACATGTACCAGTATACACAGCTCAAAAAGAGTTCAAGCTGGGTCATACTCAACAAGGTAGAGTAGCAGGCCAGGTCATAGGTTAAGTCAGTGGTGTATTTAGGTTTTCGTGCTGCCCTTGACAACACAAAAATTGTCTCCCTCCCCCCCCCACAGAGAGACCCTGACACCGACGCCTCTCTCAGATCCTACCTGGTCCCCATGCTGTGTGTGTCTCTTCTTCTATCCCTTCTTTAGGGGGGTGGTGCTACCCCTGAAAAATGCCACCCTAGGCAAATGCCTTGTTTGCCTTGTGGTAAATATGCCCCTGGGTTAAGTGCCCATTCACAAGTTTATGTTGGATGCTTGGTGCCAGCACCAGTTCTAGGCTTGTACATGTGCCCAAGCAAACACTATGCGTGCAAATGCACACCCAATGGTCACCCTTAGTACAGGGCCCTGCACTGTAATATCTGAATGCTTATGTCTGCATTGATCTCCTTAAGCTGGGTATACATGGGTAGTTTTTTTGTGTTCTACCAACTGGCAGAACCCACATCCACACAATTAATGTGAATGCAGGGATCTTTCCTGCTATGCTATTGTATTCCATCAGCGGGGGGCAACCTCCTCCGCCTTTGGAATACACTGATCAGTGATGCATTGGCTGTAAGCGCTGATCAAATGTTGGTTTTCCAGCATGACCATTCAACAGAAACTGGTCGTTAGACAGGGGTACACACATACCAAAATTCTGCAGGAACCGGACAATTTTTGGTCCATGTACACCCAACTTTATACCTATAACTGGATCTTCCTTACACACTGAAATCATTTGTTGCATTGTCCATGCAGACAAAGAAAAGTATATTCTTTTTAAATATACTTATCTTCAGGGCTTTTTTTCCTCAGAGAATAGGTGCCGGAACTCCCCCCTTCTGAATCACTTCTTGACTTCGCCCCCACCCATTTCCAGCACAATCCCTTGGTTTGACCCCTACCCACCTCCCTGTACAGATCCTTATGGAGAAAAAAGAGCCAATTATAATTTTGTGGTGCTAAGTAATTTGTATAGAAGGTGTTAATGATAACAAGAAAAGCAGTAATATAAACTCCCCTCAGCCAGCAGCAGTAGACCCCCTCCAGCAACAATAGATCACCCTGCAACAATAGAACCCCAGCAACAACATCAGATCTGCCAGAAGCCAGCATCTATAGACTCTCCAGTCAGGGCCGTCTTTATTTATTTATGTATTTATTTATTTTTACCAAGAAGGCAAAATCTGTTACTGAATAAAAATAAAACAGAATTTTACAGTACAAATTGAGTTGTATAAAGATTATACAGAAATGGCAATAAACAACCAAGCAAAACCAAGAAAAATCAACACGGTGACAATGTAAATAGAATACCAATCATGACATAGAAATAAAGACCTGTACAGAGTATATATCTGTCTCCTGCAGGGGAATGACAGCAAATCAACCACAAAAAAGGTAATATATGTGAGTATCGCATATATCTAGCCAAGAAATAGGCAGAGAAACAAAAACAAATGTACAGTCTATATATACGGGGCCACAACCAACCCATCCGATCTAGGTGCAGGTATCTGCAGATGGCAACCAACGATCCCATATTTGAACATGCAAATCAGTGCATCATTTGTTAAACATGCATTTCTTTTGAATTTTTTGTTGCTATTCTGTCTCTCAGTGTTACAATACACCTACCATTCAATTTTTAGACTGATAATTTCTTTGTGAGTGGCCAAACATTAAAAATCAGCAGGGGAGCAAATACTTATTTCCTTCACTGTATGTCCATTCAGCTGAATCAAAAGCCTTGGCGGCATCTAAAGAACCCACAACTCTTGTTCCAACACGGTCGTGAACAGTCTCCTAGTATTCAATGCAGTGTTTTAGGGCAATCTTCAATATTAATTGGACCCTGGGCAAACATATTCTTGGTCCCCCCCCACCCCATGCAATTTTGCTCACCACTCCAACATCCCAAAAATACAAGCATACACACACATAGACTTGTCTCAAAAAATGTTAATAATGTAAATATAAAGAACTGGTCCACACTCACTCACTGATTGGTCCAGGCTCACTGACTGGATGCTAAAGATTACAGCATATCCTTATTGCTCACTGATTGGTTGCTAGACATTACTGCATATCATTACTGCTCACCCATTGGTTGCTAGAGGTTACTGCTTATTAATATCACTGATTGGTTGTAAGAGGTTAAAGCACATCATTACCACTCACTGGTTGGTTGCTAGAGGTTACATCACATCATTACTGCTTACTGATTGGTTACTAGAGGTTACAGTACATCATTATTGTTCACTGATTGGTTGCTAGAGGTTATGGCACATCTTTACCGACAACAATAGACCACCATTGCAAAAATAGATCCAAACCAGTAACAAAAGATCCCCTAGCAGCCAGCATCAATAGACCTTCCAACACACCACAGCACTCCTTGCCATTACATTTATTCAGTGCTGGAGGTGCCGGAACTGCATTTTCCCACATTCCTGATGGAAAAAAGCCCAGCTTACATTTAAAACCAAAACGGTATTACATATATAGTATACTGAAGAGTGTATACAGCTCAGATGCTGAAAGCCATGTTTTTGCTGCAATGTTTTTTGATCAGTGCCCTGGAGGAATAATAATTTCCAAACACAAAAACTGACCTTCAAATTGTTCAATATCAGCATATTCTACATTTAGTAAAACCTTAAAATAAATCATTCACATATTTTAGATTGAGTAAGTAGGCAATAAATGTGTAAACCCTAACACATCAATACATGCAGTACACTGTAGTGGCAGCTGTGACACAATCCATTCATCCACCAATTCCAGGGTTCATAAAACACAGGTAATTTTGTGAAGATTTGAAAAAATACAGTTATGGCAGCATGCCTGTTAACCTTTAGGAATTTTCAGGATTTCTGCATGAGCAGCACCTAAAATGAGGGTTACAGCTAAAGTATTATAATAATAATCATCATCATGATAAGTTACAAGCTTTATACTTGTCACTTTAATGTGCAATATCTATATTGAACAAATGGATGATAATAGGTATGTAAACAATTTTTGCATTGTTTTTATCACTATATATTTATGAACTTTTTTTGCTATTCAGTTATATATTGCTTTAGGTAACTTGGGAACAGAGATTATATGGGGTAACCTAATAACTTGCAGTGATTGTTTTTATATAGCATTTCGTAACATGTGAATAGTCTCTCGTCTTCTTTTGTACCATACATTTTCAGTGTCTTGTGTTACATATGAGTTTTCCTTTATAGTTTCTTGTAACATATCAGCAATTTTTTGCAACGTTAACCATTTGCCCTCCAGAGGATTTACCCCCCCCCCCCCCTCCTGACCAGCCCATTTTTTGCGATACGGCAAGTTCCTTTAACTGATAATTGCATGGTCATGCAACACTGTACCCAAATGAAATTTACATCCTTTTTTTCCCAAAAATAGTGCTTTCTTTTGGTGCTATTTAATTGCCTGTGCATTTTTATTTTTTTGCGCTATAAACAAATAAAACCGCCAGTTTTGAGAAAAAAACAATATTTTTGACTTTTTACTATTAAACATATCCAGTAAAAAATGTTAAAAAATCAAATTTCATCTTAAATTTAGGCCAAAATGTATTCTGCTACATGTCTGCTAAAAAAAAAATCCCAATACGTGTAAATGAATTGGTTTAAGTGAACGTTATAGCATTTACAAATGGCAGTATATATAATAGAATTTTTTATTTTTTTTACTAGTAATGGCAGAGATCAGTGACTTATAGTAGGACTGCGGAGGGCATTCTGACACTGGGGGGAACTGACTCGGTGTCACTGACATCCCCACTGACACCAATACAGTGATCAGTGCTAATAAAAAGCATTGACACTGTACTAATGGTACTGGTCATGAAGGGGTTAACATCTGGGGCGATCAAAAGTTTAACTGTGTGCTGTTTCACTACGTGGGCTGTGTGTTTGTGCTTCACTGTAAGCACACTGCTTTGTATGGCTCTGCTATGCAGAGTGTGCAGGAACTGACAGGGGAGAGATCTGTGTTGTTTATACAAAGGTCTCTCCCCCGTTGGAGATACTCAGTGATCACCGGGTGCCAGCGAGTAATCACCAGCCAGGAACCGGTGACTGACAGCCGAGGCCGCAGATGTCTACCCGGAACTGCAAAATCACATATATATATATGTGATTTTGCGCACCTGTGCTGCCCTGTAGCAGTATTTCTGCTATAGGGCGGCGTGGAACTGGTGAAAGCAGTTTCTTAGAACACACTGGCACACATTAAATGATTGTGATTAAGTCTCCATTGGTGTGAAACACGTCCACACTTGCTCCTACTGTGTGTTATGCTATTTGGACTATTTTGATTTTTTCAATAAACCTATGGATCTTAGCAACAACAGTGTGTGGTCATCCATCTGCTAATTGTTCATGTTCTGTGGTATGAACCTGGCAGTACTAGGGTCGTTGGTTTGAATCCCAGCCATGGCACCACCTGCCTGGAGTTTGCATGTTCTCCCTGTGCCTGCGTGGGTTTCCTTCGGGTCCTCCGGTTTCCTCCCACACTCCAAAGAAATGCTGGTTGGATAGTTGGATCCTGTCTAAATTGGCCCTAGTATGTGTATGTATGAATGTAAGTTAGGGACTTTAGATTGTACGCCCCTTGAAGGTTAGTGACTGATGTGAATGTACAATATATATGTAAAGTGCTGCGTTAAATTGACAGCGCTATATAAGTAAATGAAATAAATAAAACAAATAAATGAACCAGACCGACATCTGTGTCTGCGGTGCTTGAGAGAAGTTGACCAACCTGGAGCGGTGTATGGTGCTTTACAAATTACAGGTAGGATATGCTATCTGGTACTAACAAAACAAAAACAGTTTTTGATCAAATATATAATATCCCCAAAGTGCTTCTATTTTATAATATTTATTAAGAGTATGCTGGCAAATAAATCACCCCTATTTTACTACTCCCATTACAGTAAGCTGTTGGAGTTATGCTTTAACTAATATACTGAAAATGTTTTTTTAAATGTCCTCTTTTGGTATAGACATATTCGCTGTTGAGGATATAGGAAGTTTCCTCCTATTGTTATCTGAACTATGAGAATGTTTCTACCTGCACAGAACTGCTATTCTGAGATCGTTTTCCTGTTACATATACATCTGTTTCTTGCTGTCATTATCGCAGATGACTGTTTTCTATTACGTATACAGTGAGGAACAGAAGTATTTGAACACCCTGCGATTTTGCAAGTTCTCCCACTTAGAAATCATGGAGGGGTCTGAAATTCACATTGTAGGTGCATTCCCACCCTGAGAGACAGAATTTAAAAAACAAATTCAGGAAATCACATTGTATGATTTTTAAAGAATTTATTTTTCTTGCACTTCTAAACATAAGCATTTGAACACCTGAGAAAATCATTGCTAATATTTGGTACAGAAGCCTTTGTTTGCAATTACAGAGGTCAAACGTTTCCTGTAGTTCTTAACCAGGTTTGCACACACTGCAACTGGGATTTTGGCCCACTCCTCCATACAGATCTCCTCTAGATCTGTCAGGTTTCGGGGCTGTCGCTGAGCAACACGGAGTTTCAGCTCCCTCCAAAGACATTCTATTGGATTTAGGTCTGGAGACTGGCTAGGCCACTCCAGAGCCTTGATATGCTTCTTACGGAGCCACTCCTTGGTTATCCTGGCTGTGTGCTTCGGGTCATTGTCATGTTGGAAGACCCAGCTACGACCCATCTTCAATGCTCTGACTGAGGGAAGGAGGTTGTTGCTCAAAATCTCACAATAAATGGCCCCATTCATCCTCTCCTTAATACAGTGCAGTCGTCCTGTCCCCTTCACAGAAAAGCACCCCCAAAGCATGATGTTATTACCCCCATGCTTCACAGTAGGGATGGCATTTTTGGGATGCAACTCATCCTTCTTTTTCCTCCAAACACGACGTGTGAAGTTTAGACCACAAAATTCTACGTTGGTCTCATCGGACCACATGACTTTCTCCCATGCCTCCTCTGGATCATCCAGATGGTCATTGGCAAACTTCAGATGGGCCTGGACATGTGATGACTTGAGCAGGGGAACCTTCCATGCAATGCAAGATTTGAAACCATGACGGCGTAGTGTTCTACTGACAGAGACCTTTGAAACTGTGGTCCCAGCTCTCTTCATGTCATTGACCAGCTCCTCCCTTGTAGTTCTGGGCTGATTCCTCACCTTTCTTATCATCAGTGATACCCCACGAGGTGAGATCTTGCATTGAGCCCCAGTCCGAGGGAGACTGACAGTCATCTTTAGCCTCTTCCATTTTCTAATAATTGCTCCAAAAGTTGATCTATTTTCACCAAGCTGCTTGGCAATTGCCCCATAGCCCTTTCCAGCCTTGTGGAGGTCCACAATTTTGTCTCTGGTGTCTTTTGAGAGCTCTTTGGTCTTGCCCATGGTAGTAGTTGGCGTCTGACTGACTGTGGGGTGGACAGGTGTCTTTAAAGAGCTCAGACAGGTGCTACTAAGTTAGATTAATGAGTGGAGTAGAGGTGGACTTTTTAAAGGCATAGTAACAGGTCTTTGAGAGCCAGAATTCTTGCTATTTCTTAGGTGTTCAAATACTTATGTTCAGCAGTGCAAGACAAATAAATTCTTTAAAAATCATACAATGTGATTTCCTGATTTTTTTTTTAATTCTGTCTCCAGAGTGGAAATGCACCTACAATGTGAATTTCAGACCCCTCCATGATTTCTAAGTGGGAGAACTTGCAAAATCGCAGGGTGTTCAAATACTTCTGTTCCTCACTGTATGTCTATTGTTTATTGTTCCTTGAATATCATGTGAATATTTTCTATTGGTCCAGGGGAATAATCTCTCACCCCCTTTTTTAAATGTATATAAGCTGTCCTGACCTGAATTCAGCTGAATATAGACTGGGTGACCACATGTGTCTGAAGTCTTATTTCCAAGCGCTCGCACTCATTACAGGCTGAACAGAGGCTGGCTAGCAGAAGTGTACCTTCCAAAGGGTACTAACCTGTTAGTAAGTCACATCCAATATACTGTACACAGTTCAGCAATCACATTAAGATGACTGACAGGTAAAGTGAATAACATTGATTATCTCTGGCATTTGACTCAGTGGGATATAATAGGCAGCAAGTATTCATGTTGCATGAGGTGGATGTATTGAAAGCAGAAAAAATGGGCATGACAGTGTATGGAGCTGCATGTGGGAACACAGGAGTGGTGCTAGCAGCAACTACCATTGGTATATATTTACAGTTAAAGGTAGCACAAGAGGTTATACGTATTTACGGGGCTGCTTAGCTGCAGACCAGTAAGGCTGCCCTTCTTGACCCAGGTCTACAGTCAAAAGTGTCTATAATGGGCACGTGAGCATCATAACTAGACCATGGAGCAAATGGAAGAAGGTGTCCTGGTCTACTGAATCACATTTTCATTTATATCATGGGGATAGTCGATGTTCGTTGCTTACCTGGAGAAGAGATGACACCAGGATGCAGTGTGAGAAGAAGGCAAGTCGGTGGAGGCAGTGAGATCATTTGGCAATATTCTACTGGGAAAACTTGGTACTGCCATTCAAGTGAGTGTTATGTTGACACATACCACCCACAATGCTGCTGACAAAGTACAACCCTTCATGGAAATGGAATTACCTGATGACAGTGGCCACTTTTAGCAGGATATTGTGCCCTGCCACACTGAAAAAATGGTCCAAGAATAGTTTGAGGAACATAAGAACAAGTTTGAGGTGTTGATTTGCCCTCAAAATTCTCCAGATCTCAACACAATCAAGCATCTGTGGGATGTGTTGGAAAAACAAGTCCGGGCCCTTGCAACTTACAAGGATCTACTATTTGATGGCTTGGTGGTACATACCACAGCATACCTTCAGAGATCTAGTGGTGTCCATGCTGTGATGTGTCAATGCTGTTTTGGTTGTCGAAGGTACTGTTTTGACAGCAAAAGGGGGACTTGCTCAATAATAGGTGGGTCATCATAATGTTGTGGTTGATCGGTGTATATCTTTGTGCTTTGCCACTATCTGACACCAAACAAAAGTTCCTCAATGATGAACTACTGTGGTAAATATATTTTATTTAATTAATCTCTACCCTCTTTGAACTCTAATCTATACTTCACAGTGTCAGTAAATGTCAATATGGCTTGCATAAATATTTGCAAGGACTGTGATGTTTGGGCCTCCCGAGTGGAGGAGCAGATGGGGCTACAGTTAGGCATACAGCACAATGCACCAAAATTTATGTAATGTTTGTGGCATGTGCAGAAATGATACCAATAGTTGTCGTACATTGCAGCAAACCGAAGGTTTTAAAATTGGTGTACCAATATAAACTTTACTTGGAAAAAAATGTACCTGCCGAATAAAGCCTACTGTTGGCTGATGTCACAGAGCTGCTCTAGGCTCTGGGAAGTTCCTGACAATAATGTCAGGACACAAGCAGATGTCTGATCAGCAGCTGGATCAGCCACTACTGCCCCCTCCACAACCTGGTGCTCCAGTGACTGACAGTCACCGCTCTCTGCTCAGAATGGATTGATAACTGAGTGACCTGTGGTCATGTTCACAGGATTATAGCTGGCGAGGGATAGCTTTACCATGACAATAATGCTACAGCCATAGGGTTCGGTGTGTGTTTTTTTATTCCCACACTTCCCCTTTAAATTGCAGTTAGTATACACTAAATAGATCTTAGTTCTCTGGTTATGCATGAAACACACCTATTCAAAGAAATTCTGAGAAACTGTATTATAAGAATCTTGAAACTTGTTCAGAGGTTGCATAGGTCGCATGGTGGCTATTACATTTTTTTTAATTTCTGAATGGTGGAGACAAGCTTGCTGTTGTTCAGGCATTCAGAGTTTTTCTGTTTTCTTGCCAAAAAAAATTCCTATAACTTAAAAAAAATTACACAAGTGTCTGTTAATTAACTTGCCAGCCATACTGACAGCAATAAATGGCAGTAAATTATACATCTTATACGGTCATGAAATCGGTATCACCAATCAGTTAATTGTGTAGTTAAAGTGTAGTGAAAGCTAACACTTTTTTTTAAAAATATGGGGTGAAGTGAGTAAAGAATGAAGATTTAATTTACATTTTTTAATGTACTATTATTTATATTATTTTGTATATGATTTTATTGATGTATCATGGTTTTATTATTTTTATTATATATTTGTTAATTTTCTTTTTATAGTTTTTATGATTTTGTGAGTTTTTTAAACATGTTTTAAATATATTTAGCTATTATAATTTATATATTATTAGTAGTATTATTAACTTTCTGAGGGTGATTATTCATTACTATGCATAGGAAAAAAAATCCTCTATATTTCTCATTATTATAATTTGTTTTTTCATGTATATGCTGTTATAAAATATCTATCGGGTTAATGAATTTGAAAATAGTATAATTTCCAGTTCGTCAGAAACCACTGAAAGTATGTATATTACACCACAAGCCTGAACTGATGACACTAGAGTGGACACTGCCATCTGGATGTCAGACCAAAAGAAGGTATTCAGTCAACCAGTGTTGATGATCCTATGAATATTGTGACCTGTTTTTTTCTGTTCTTAGCTGACATGAGTTTAACCTGGTGCTGTAACCTGTCCATTCTAAAGTTCACAATCTTCAAAAGTCAGACACATTTCTTCTGCACTCCACTGTTAATTGGTTATTTAGGCAGTTGTGACTTACTGAGAAATTGAAAGTGATTCTCACACTGAAACTTATTGGGGGAGATTTACGAAAGCTGGTTCACTCAGAATCTGGTGCACCTGTGCATGGTAGCCAATCAGCTTCTAACTTTAGCTTGTTCAATTAAGCTCTGACAATGAAACCTGGAAGCTGATTGGTTTCAATGCAGAAGTGCACAAGATTCTGAGTGAATCAGCGTTAGTAAATAAACCCCACTGGGTCTTTTTAAAATTGTATTTGCTGTTAAAGTGTAACGTTTGGATTGAATGATGGTTAGCATCATGCAGCCTACTACCTCTGAGCCAAAGCTTTCATGGACATACCACCTAGGGGTGCATCATAATACTGAATCATTGAAAGGTGTACGCATGTTATTAACCACTTCAATACCAGGCACTTTCACCCCCTTCCTGCTCAGTCCAATTTTCAGTTTTCAGCACTGTCATACTTAGAATGACAATTGTGCAATCATGCAACACTGGACCTAAATTACATTTTTATTTTTTTTTTTAAGCATAACTTTCTTTTGGTGGTATTTAATCACCACTGGGGTTTTTCCCATAAACAAATGAAAAAAGACTGAAAATGTTGAAAAAAACCCCAAAACATTTCTTAATTTCCATTAGAAATTATTTTTTCTTCTTCACTGATGAGGCTGCACTGATGTGCACTGATGAAACTGCACTGATGTGCACTGACGAGGCTGCACTGATGTGTACTGATGAAACTGCACTGATGTGCACTGATGAGGCTACACTGATGTGCACTGATGAGGCTGCACTGATGTGGCAGAACTGATGGGCATTGATGAGGTGGCAGTGATAAGCTGCACTGATGGGCACTAATAGGGGGCACTGATAGGCAGCACTAATTGGCACTGATAACCTGCACTGATGGGGCTGCAGTGATAATCAGGGCACTGGTGATCAGTGTCCTGATTGTCAGTGTAAACAATGTACTGTCAGACTTGACAATTATTGGTTCCCCTTTCCTCCCACAAAGACAGCATGTAAAGAAAAGAATATCGATAAACAGCAATTCTGTTTACATGTGACCAGCTGTGACTGGACACAGCTGAGCACATGGTAAAGGGCTGCTGTGATTACTGCAATCTGTGATCAGCTGTGTCCAAAGGACACAACGGTCACAGAGCATGCTTGATGCGTGCTCCAGGGGGTGCGTGGGAGGCACGCACGTGTGAGGACGTCAATGGACATCCTCCCAGAACTGGAGGGCCACACTGTAGCCATCTTTATGGAAGTGGTTAAGTGATTACCATTCAGCGCAGGAGGAAAGACACCCCCCCCACACCGCCACTGCCAGAGAGGAAAAAGAAGAGGAAGTACTATGATGTACATACAGTACAGTATAATTTTACCTATCTGATGTTCATCTGTTATGATCTGCACAGGTTTTGTAATAAAGTTTATTACTATCTACAAGATGTTATTTGGATCGAGTCACTGTCTGCTATGCTACTAGTTTGTAAGTTAAGTAAATTAAGCTATCTCACCACAGCTGGATCAGCTACAGAGATCACACTTTCAATGCTTAGATTGCAGAAGCAGAACAGTATATATATGCCTCTCTGGATTTGCAAACATCACACTTTCCATTGAGATCTGCCTATCTCTAAAGAGACAGTCCAGCACTAGATGCCCACTCTCTGTCTAGGCCTAGTTTACATGGACAGCAAAGGGGGCAGTAAAAGCAGGTGGCAGTATGCATATGATGTGGCAAATTTAACTAATTTAGCACAAGTATGACAGGAGGCAGTGCCTGTCAAAAACACTCAGTCAGTGGGACCACACTGCCACCTCTTGGCTTGCAGTTGTAGCAGTTGTGACGTGCAAAATTCCTCTTCAGCAAAAACAGCCAATCAAAGGGCATTCAGGAAGTGGCAGTATCTCCTTCTGAATGCCTGGTAGCCACTGTTCTACCTTCCTCTGGAAAACAATCTACAGCAAATCACTTTTCAGAAAGGAGATACAGATGGCAGCTGGTGTGAGTCCTAATTTAAAATCCCTATGGGCAGAGAAGAGGGAGTACTATGTGTCAATGTTCGGACTTATTCATCTGTTTGTTTATTTTTAACAATCTGCTAATGAAGTATGTTCCCATCACAGGCTATTTCTCTCATTTATTTTCCTTAAATAAGCACCTTCATTTATAATTAACACCATAATTTAAAATTAATATTATAATTACAGCGGTTCTAAAGGCTGAAGGTTTTTTTCCTTCATGCATTAATTTCTATGCATGAAGGTAAAAGACCTTTTATGTGCAGCCCCCCTCCAATCCTCACCTGAATCCCCTCCGATACTGTGATGTTCTCTACAGTCTCTGCTGTCTGGGGACTTTTCCTCCTCATTGGCTGAGACAGCAATGGGAGCCCATTGGCCCCAGCTGCTGTCAATTACAGTCAGTGAGCCAATTAGAAGAGCACTGGGGGTGAGGCAGAAACGCGGCTCTATGTGTCTTATAGATGCATAGAGAAACAGCTCGGGGATGAGATGAGAGATGCCCCCAGAGCGAGAGGCTTTCTCTGGGGGCACTGCTGGAGGAGGAGGAGCCAGGAGCGTCAGAGGGGACCCAAAAAGAAGAGGTTCAGGGCTGCTCTGTGTAAAACCAATGCACAGAGAAGGTAAGTATAGGCATGTTTGTTATTTTAGAAAAAAAAAAGCTTTAGTGTCACTTTAAGTAGTAATTCCATTTTTGTCTGCATCCCTTTGAAGTATTTAACCCCTGGGGAGTATCTCACCAAAATTGAAACCTCCTATTCCAGGGCATGCCTACCGTTTGACGTGTATCTTAGCGCAGACTTCTGCAAAAATCAGTGAACCAATCAAACGAGCAGGAAATTACATTTTTGAAGGTGTTCCCTACACCAACAGCTACAGATTGAAATGGAGAGGTCATTTTTCAGAATATTAAAATACAACATGGCTTGTGTAGCAATTGTATATTCTGTACTTTATTTTTATTTGTGATATTTTTTTCCCACAAAAGTGGAATTACCCTTTAAATATTTTTTCTGTTGTTATTCAGCTGCCACATGTGCCCTGCAATTTTGTTTTACTAGAACGTAAAAGGATTGTAAGAGGCTGGAATAGCTGATATGCATCTTCAATACACAAGTGAAAACATTACATTTTAAGAATTTAGGAAATCAGATTCTCAGCTGCATTGGTATCGGGGCAGATTTTCTTTTCAGGTGAAATTTTCTCTTATGGTTAGGAGGGAGGAATTACTGATAAAAAAGAAGGCACTATCAATTTAATGTCTAGTTTGGGGTCATAACTACCTAGGGTAGTACTTGGCATATTTTCTGCTACAGGGAAAAATTTTTAGGGCATTATTTTTTAGGTTCCAGTAATGCACTGAAAACCAAAAGCATTCACACAATTTATTAAAATGTCTCCGGCATTCACACAACTATCACAAATAATCCTGGTAATTCTTCTATTATGTTTATTTTCTATGATTGGCAGCTCCATCTAGTGACCAAAATGTGGTATTTTGCTGGTTGAGGTATTTCAAAGTGCATTATGTGCACTAGGTGATGATAATAAGAAATAAACATATTAGGAAAATTATGGGGATTATTTGTGACAGCTGTGCGAATGCTTAAGACATTTGCACAGCACATTTTTTTAAAATAAATTGCTGTGTTACCTTAATGCATGCAGTTTGGAGGCACACTGTTATGGCACCTCATATTTTGAATAGATTGGCTGCACACCACAATGTACTAAAAAACAAACTTGCAACATTTTTTTTATGCAGCTCACCACAAAGGACAGAGGTACAGAATAGCAAATGTTCATTTTTCTGTATATGTACGTTATACTGTCATTCGTTCAGAATAGCACTGCGGTGAAATACATATACACCTGAGCATTATGTCACAGTAACCCACACTTTAGTGTGCAGTACCACAAACCATATTTGTGAATGAACCCCACGTTTGTTTTTGTTAACATATTACTGAACATTATCTGTATGCCGGTCTCCTTTGTCAAAAGGGCTGAATTACAAGCCTGAATAAAAGAACATTGGGACATAATTATACAAGAAAGGGAGCAAAGAAAAGTGGCTTACAACGATCTATCTACTGTTTTCTGATGATTGGGAGATACAGTATTATCAAACTTGTTTTTTTCACAGATTACTATTTGTGTTTTGCTTTTTTGAGTGTATACAGAGGTGTGGGAATTTTTAAAAAAACTTCTTGTCCAGGGACTAAATTGGGGCCTCGATTCACTTGTCCCTCATGACAATCTACTTGTCCAGATAAAATTTTTTTTTTCTTTTAATCAAAACCGTATTTAAATCAGAGGTGATTTTAGGATTGTCTGGGGCTTTTAAAAACAAAAGAAGCTTTATGGCAAATTAAACGTGTAATATTTTTAACATTGTACTGTTTATCTCCTCCTCCCCTCCCTGCCTGTTTCCAGCACCGCGCCCGGGGACTAGCAAGGAGAGGGGGAGACCTTGCAGTGTGATGAACAACGATTGGCTGCTTGTCAGGAAAAGGTTGGTCAGGGCTTATACTTTATCCCTTTCACTGTTAGAGCCATTTTTGCATTTTTTGCACATGTTTAAAAAATAATTTTAGGCCTGAAGATTACAGAAAACCCCCAAACATTATATATTTCCTAAAAGCAGAAACCCTAGAAAATATTTTTTTTAAAAATCCAATTTTTAATGTTGCATGATTTTACTGCAAAATTGTAGTAAAAAACACAAGTAAGTTAATTTTAGGGCACAGAAAAAGCAATGTTACCCTATTTTTTTGGAAAAATATAAAAGGTTGCAGTGAGTAAATAGATACAAGGATAAATATATATATATATGTAAACCTGCACTAATAAGAACCACAATAGATAATCAATAATCAAAAATGAGGTGTAAAACATATAGCAGCTGAACACAAAAACCCTGATACTAGGCAATCAACAATAAATACATAAAAGTGCAGTGCTTAAAAAGTTACAAATAATCATAAGAAAACAGTGAAAAATGTGTCAAAAATTGCCCATCCAAAAATAAAAGAAAAGTCCCAGAGGCTGTGATGAAACAAAAGAAATCCAAGGACAGTAGTCACCAACCACTACTACAGAAGGCTTACCAGAAAGGCGTGATCCCCTGTTAAGAGTGGTCAATAGCGCTTTGTTAAACAATCCAGAAAGCAGGTCACTCGAATCCTCCTCCTGGTGACGAAACGTGTAGGGTGGAGCCATGCAAACACACACTACTGCGCATGCGTAAACGGACACCAGCTATTTTGGAAACTGGAAAAGTTGGATTTTTTTGTCAATTAACGCCTAATGATGTTTGCTCACATGTGAGTGCAACCATACTTTAAATAAATGTTGTGATTATGGTCTTACACTATGTGGAGCATTCTTTCTTTGCATGTTTTCCACTATGAGTCCAAGCCTTATCCTGAATGGTTTAGCTACCCTTATTAAGGTCCATTGTTTGGAAGATCCTTATCTGTCGTTTTGGTGATCTGGAGGAGGATTCGAGTGACCGACTTTCTGGATTGTTTAACAAAGTGCGATTGGCCACTCTTAACAGGGGGTCATGCCTTTCTGGCAAGCCTTCTGTAGTAGTGGTTGGTGACTACTGTCCTTGGACTTCTTTTGTTTCATCACAGCTTCTGGGACTTTTCTTTTTGGATGGAGTAAACAGATATCCAACTTGTCAAACCTTAAATTTGTGCATGCTCCTTAAATGGCAACGAACTTCAGTACCCTATACTTTTTATAGGTCGACACTTTTAATGCTCCTTACAGTTTAGTGTTACAGAGGAGGTCTGGTGCTAGAATTATTGCTCTCATTCTGGCGTGCGCGGTGATGTGTGACATGTGTATCGCAATCAACCGTTTCATGTGTAGGCTCCCCAGAGTGTGCTTGTACATTTGTATGTGCGTATATGTGGGGGCCTCAAAATTTTTTTTTGGGGGGGGGGATGGTATGTGCTTGGGTGTAACTCATTTTTTTTTTCACTTTTTTTTTTCATCACATAGGGAACAAAGTCCTATATGTGATGATTTTTGGTGACAGGTTCTCTTTGAGACATCCAAGGTCTAAAAGACCCTGCATGTCTCCCCTCTGCTCCACTGAATGCAATGTGGTGCACATCGCACCATATTACATTCTTTCCTGGGGATTGCATTACAATCTCTTAACGGGGACCCGGAAGTGACATTGTAACGTCACTTTCGGGTCAGCACAAGAAGTGGAGCAGACTTGTCCACTCTTCTCCCTCCCCTCTAACCGACAGCGAGCCGGGCCCGCAGATGGGCAAGCGGAGCCTGGGAAACCTCACGGGCGGGGTGGGGGGGGGAGTTTGGCACGGAGAGGTTGGCACTGTGTGCTTCCACCTGACAGGTGAGCCCGCTGCTTGCCCACAGCAGGGCTAAAGGAAGACAAAAGCTACCTGCCCGGGCATCGGAATCCAACATCCCTGTGTATATGTTTTGTGTGCATGTATTAGTATTGTCAATTGTAAAAGCTGTTCATGATGCTCTTAATATTATAAAGCAGTGAAAATAGTACTGGTGTTACTCATAGCCATCTCCTAGTCCATTTATAAAATGTAGGCAAGCACCACAGCTTTATATCAGTTTAGAGGTGTTTGACTTTTTTTTTTCTAATTCCTTTAAACACCCCTCTATTTTATCCTATGGGTTTGATTTCCTAAAACTGAAGAGTGCAAAATCTGGTGCAGCTGTGTATGGAAGGCAAACAGCTTCTAACATCAGCTTGTTCACTTAACTTTTAACAAAAAAAAAACTGATTGGTTTCTATGCAGTGCTGCAGTAGAATTTGCACTCCCGTTTTAGTAGATCAACCCCTGTGTGTCCGTGCGCAACACTTAGGTATCTAGTGGCAGAAAAAAAGAACACCACTGCACACTCAGCAGAGGAGTGTTTTGGCAGAAAAATGCTAAACATGTCTAAACTAACACACCTAAACCTCCCTCAAAGCTGGGTGCAAACTTCAGCTTGTATAAATAAACTGACCAAAAAAAAATGGAAGCCGACTGGTTTCTATGCAAAGCTGCACCAGATTTTGCACTCTTCAGTTTTAGTAAATCAAACCCATAGTGGGCATTGGATTAAAACAAAAAATTCTGCACTGAGAACTGAACAATCAAAAACTGCTGATCATTCAGTTCCCCCCTCTGCTCTGAACACGGTCAGTCACCGACTCTCTGCCCTGCCCCTCCAGCGCTCACTGGAGTGCCAGGCTGTGGAGGGGGCGGTAGCAGCTGACTCAGGCTCTCAGCGGTTCGCTGAGAGGCTGAGCCAGCTGCTGGTCCAGGTCTCTGGGTGGATCCTGACTTTAAAGTCAGCATCTTTCCCGAGCCTAGACCAGCTCAATGACGTCAGCTGACAGCAGGCCTTGGCTCACCTGTTAGCTGAAAATGGGTCACAGGAGTGCAGAACGAACTTTGTATTCATTTTGGCTATACTTCTCCTTTAAGGCCTCATGCACACAGGAAAATATTTTCCTCCCCTATCCTCCAGGGGATGAATAAGCAGAAAATAGAAAAAACACACTTAAAGCCAAATTTTGCAAACATGTCTAGTGTTTGGGCTTTCATTCATTCCATTACCCAAAATATTAATTTACTCTGGCCATTAAAATGAATGAATGGTTGAGCGCTAAAAGAAGCTGATTGCCTACCATGCACAGCTGCACCAGATTTTTCACTCTCCAGTTTTCATAAATTAATCCATATATATTATACATAGAACAAATCTCAGTTTCACACCTAATGCTTGACAATAACATACAGAAACCATCAATGTGTTTTCTTTCTTTATTATTTATTTAGATCATACAACGTTTCATTGAAACTCAAAAAAAGAAAGACTTCAACCAACACCTACACCTGAGTTGTTGGCTTAAACAATAGTAATATTTTACATTTATACAGAGGATGCTAAAATATGTATTGCATGAGCCCCTAGATCATACCTAATAGTAAAATAAGCAAAAACCATGTGCTAATTCTACTCCCCCATAAATGGTAAAAATCATAAAAAAAAGATATTAATTTATTTACAAAAATGGCCCCCTAGCTGTCAGATGTTTTATTAGTGATGATATGGACTTTCCAAACACTGTAGATCGTGTATTGCAAACACGCAAGTTGTTTCGTTCTTTGAGCAGTTTTTCTTTTTTTATTTGTATTTAGTGCTATATTGTAAAGGAAGACCCAAAATCAAAATGTTCTTGAAAGCAAAAAAAATTTGAAGTAGTATTTGTTGTAAAATAAACCAATCATAGTTCGATAAGCAGCTACAACTGTCTCCAGTTCTAATATTTTATATACAATTTCTTACTCAAGGTGATAAGGTTTTTACTTGTTTAAAAACCTATTCAGTGTGTTAGACAGGGACATGTTTAGTTTGTGTCTTTAGAAAGAGACTGCCTAAGAATAAATTGAGTTGTCTTGCTCAGACTATCAAAGCCCTATTAATATGGCATTACCACTCCCGGATATGATGTTTACAGGAAAGTTTCTTAAATTGTCTGCTCTTGACAGATAGTCAAAGACAGCCAAACATGGGTTCCTAGCATGTTTAGAGTGGACTAAACATTTACACATGAGCTTTGGCAGTTGAACAAAACCTGACAATGAGGTCATTGACCTCTATGGAGAAATGTCATACACATGGGTCTCATTCTATAACACATTACAAAGCAGGAGGTAGAGTATATTCTGCTTTATCCATTTCTTCTTCAACAGTTGTCTTACGAAAACCTTAAATTATGTAAACATCTTTCACTTTCCCAAACTGCTGAAAGCTAACTGAACCTAATAAAGGCTTAGATGCACATCTTTCCAAGGACCCTTGCACTCTGGGTAAGCTTTTAAAGCTTTAAAGTTGGAAAGCGGAGAGGTATGGTAAAAAAAAACCGGTGTCAACAAAAGGAACAGGTACAGATTTGAAGTAGTTCTTTTTTCCCCCAGAATTCCCTTTACACTGCATTATTGAAGAATTAAAACAATTCGCTCTAAAAAAAAACACTACTGATAGGTTTATTGATGTCACAAGATGTGCACCCCTTTGTTTTAAGGTTAGTGTTCCCTTGAATGCTTTGTGTAAACCATCTCCAAACAATGATCAAGACAGCCAACATACAGAACAAATAAAACTGTATCTACAACTGAAATATTTACAGGATATTTATATATTTACAAGGTTCTTTTATACATATATCATAAATATTGAAAAATAGGTTGCTATTCAATGAGTCAATGTTCTACAAATAGCACATTAGAGTATATATTCATCCGTGGAAGACAATGAGATGACAGAAGTGGCGATCTATAGATCTGCATGGTGAAGATGTGCGTTAATGTTATTTTGCTTGGTTATTTATAGCAGGTATTGAACTATCACACTTTGCACAGGTTATACACCTGTAGTATTAATATTAAAAAATATATGTAAAGTGTTCATACAGAAACAGCTTTATCTGCTGTGTACGCAAGTTGATAATTATATTTGTATGGTACGATTGTGCGTTTATTATGTGAATAGCTATGCAATCTACTGTATAGTATATTAGACAACCAGTGATATATATTGCTGCACCAGTTTGTTGTGTACATATTGCCTATACAGAATGGAAGCAATTTCTAGTAAATATCAATATACTATAAGGATTAGTGATATCATTAATGCACAAGTCAGCTTCTGAACAAAATCACTTCCACAAAGTACTTCATCCATTCTGCATAGGAAACAAGTATACTTTAATTTGGAATAGTCTGTTTAGTCTTGCATGTAACATACTTGGTTTTAGGCCTCTGGGAATTTTATCCCTACATGCAAGGAAAAAAAATTTAAAATATTGTAAGAGTTGTAGCCTTCGGGCGCTTTTCAAATATTACAACCTTCTATATCGGCAGTGTCTGTGTCACTTACAGAATAGTGGAGAATGCTTTCTAAAATGTATACAGTAAACATTTTCTGAGCAAAAGAAGACAAATCAGGCCCTGTGGTTCATGTTTAGAAAAACAGAAAAAAAAAGTTGCTCAAGTAATTCAGTCGTTTATAAATTAAGCTTTTAAATATTGAAAATTACTATACACAATGTAAACTGCCATGGGCTTCAATAAATTAGCCATTTAAATATTTCATGTATGTACCATGCGTAGAAAATACCCGCAAGTAACACGGTAAAGGTCTGACCAGTAACTTATTTTTTTTTTTTACATTCCGTGTTGTTTAAACAACCAGGTAAAATAATTTGATCAAGTCTTTTAAGCCCATACCATAAGGAGTATTTTGACTTTCAAATTATTTTTTTACATGTTCAAAAAGGCCTTTTCAGTATGAAGATAAACTGCACTTTCCAGCAGTAAGCTGGTGACAGAAAAAACGTTGTTAAGCCTGCTTTTACATTTTTTTCTCTCTCACTGTATCCCATGCTCAAGTGAATATTTACTAAAATACTGACTATATTTAAATATACTGCAGCAAACCAGTAAAAGGTTCTTTAAGCACAGTTTCTGTGTAGCTCCCCTCAGAAGTGCGTCCAATTTGGTGAGCAATTTTTGGTACAAAAAAAAGGGGAGGGATCTGTCCCATCCACCAGATGAACACTTTTGCAGTGTAACATTTACTCACTTCAAATGGTTCCTGTAGGCACGTTCAAGTAATAACATACAAGTATGAGTAACAATAATTGACAACAACCAACCATGTGGCTTCAATAAAGTTTAGATTGTGTGTCCATTCTCCAGAATGGAATAAAATTACTTCCTTCTGCCAAAACCTTTGGAATAAAGAAGGCATTGTCCTTGTTGAGATGTAGAACTAATCTCTGAAAGAGTCTCTTTGTTCTACAAGAATGGGTGTCTTGAAGGAAGTTAAACTGCAAGCAATGGTTACATTTCATTCTCAGTAGAAAGGTTGGGAGTGAACAGTTCCACTTCAAGAAAAGTGCCGTGTTGCTCACCAAGTCATCTAGTGTTTGTCAGGAGAAGCACTGTGGATCCAGTCAAGAATAATCAGGGTCATGCTTCCAATCATTACCACAAAGCCACTAATGAGGAACAGTGCAGCCTACAAAGAAATACATGAAAGTTGTTATTTTATCTGGAAGGTCACTGTGATCAAAAGATAGTCAAAATATGCCCAAAGCTGCTATTACCTGTAGATATTTACTTTTGTACCACCTCCCTTCCTTTTAGATTGTAAGCTCCATTAGCCAGGCCCTCCTATTCCTTTTCTATTGAACTTTATTGAAATTGTACTGTCCCCCTTTATATTGTAAAGTACTGTGCAAACTGTTGGCACTTTATGAATCCGGTATAATTATAATAATAATAAAACTAAATAAAAGGATCCGTTATACATTTTGCTAATTAACACCAACATCACCATCGTACTGTATACTATTCTATACCTTTCTTTTTTTTACTCTTCCAATCAGTGTGGGGGTGTGACAGTATGGAAAGGCCTCAGCCTCATCTGAGTTCTCAGATGGCTTGGCACCATGTGTCGTTTAACTAGTTAAAAAACTAAAGCCAGGAGTAAGTATGGTTATTTATGGTCATCATTTTGGAGTTGGCAGTAAATATTACTATTAGTACACTGAGTAAAAAATACACATTTGAGTATTGGCAGTAAAGTAACAATTTAAGGCCTATATAAATGTTCAACCCTGATTGGCTACAGTAACTATAGAGTGGTGATCTTAGTCAGTTTTTTAGCATACCTAATTGCATCTTAAACTGAATATTTTTAATGTAGGGGGTTGATTTACTAAAACTGGAGAGTGCAAAATCCAGTGCAGCTGTGCATGGTAGCCAATCGGATTCTAACTTCAGCTTGTTCAATTAAGCTGTGAAAAAAGAGCCAGGAAGCTGATTGGCTACAATATACAGCTGCACCAGATTTTGCACTCTCTAGTTTTAGTAAATTGACCCCTATTCTCTGTGTTCTTTCTAAACTTGAACTATTAGAAGCACAATTTGTAACAAAAATCAGAATTGCAATCAAAACTATCAGTTATATGCACACCTGTAAAACACATATGTATGCACTATGATTATATACTTCTGACCAGGGGCGGACTGACAACTCATGGGGCCCCCGGGCAATAAGGGATTATGGGGCCCCTGTGTCCTTGCCCAAACTCAAAAAAGCCTGTGAAAAAGGTACCAGGGGCATCTCTTGGGGCCCCCTACTGACCCCAAACCCTTGGGCAGTGCCCGAGTTTCCAAATGGTCAGTCCGCCCCTGCTTCTGACTATTGCTGTACAAAACAATTAACATCATAATAGCAGACTTACCCCAATCTTCTGCACTGATCTGTTGGATTCCTTTGTCACTAGCTTCAGGTAAAAAGCTGATGGCAGGATAAAGACCAGCATAGCAGCAGCAGAGGCACCTATGACACAAAAGGAAAAATTAATTAGTTTCTACACAAGCAGCTGATTATTTACAGAAAAAAAAAAAACATCCCACGCACATATACATTATTAACCCGGCATGCTAATTAACAAACTGCTGCTAGGATTTTCCCTGCTGCACTCTAAGATGTCAGTGTTTTCCTCCTTTTCCATTTACTGGCAGGCATAATTTTTTTTCCTGCACTATGAAAATCATTTAACCTTAAAGCAAAACCAGGGGCTTGATGCTATCTACGAAAGAGCGTACAGAAAAATAAACAAAGCGGTTGTTTTTCCAATGACTCACCAATGAATCCAAAGATATCTCTGATGGTTGGGACAAAAATGACCAGGAAATTGGTAAATGCCAGAATGAGAAGTGTGATCAAGATGTGGCGCCACCATGCAAAGTCCTTCCCAGAGCACAACAGCTGAATGATGGAGCTACGGATCTAATATAAAACAAGGCCAATTTAGGCATAATGAAAACAATACAAAAAAAAAAACAAACCAAAAAAATCAAGTGACAACATAGAATCTTTTACTTTACAGTTGCAGTAAACTTATGCAACACAGCTTGCATTGTAATACCCTGTGCATAACAATGCTATTTTATACCAGTTATCATTTTGATTAAAACAATGCTCTGTAAATTGCAAGTACATATTTGCAAGTTGACTTTTAGGGGTTTATTTACTAAAGCTGGAGAGTGCAAAATCGGAATCACTTCTGCATAGAAACCAATCAGGTTCTAAGCTCAGCTTGTTCAATGAAGCTTTGATAATAAAATCTGGAAGCTGATTGGTTTCTTTGCAGAAGTGAGTCTGATTTTGCACTCTCCAACTTTAGTAAATAAACCCCTTACTGTCTCCCATGAAGTAAATTTGAGTAACTGGAGTAGTATTGGATCTAGGGTTAACTGAATTTTGGCTATACAAATGCAGGTTCTTTGGTAACTTATATTAAATTTGAAGGCGTCCATCATAAATTGTTTTAGCTAATTATACAAAGTAACATCACTTACTGGGAAAATAACAATAGGAACAGTTAAGGTGACAGCCATGAGAACAGCCAGGCGCACAACGACAAATATAACTCCAGCTCCTGGAACCTTGGAGTATGTGTGGAGTAACTCTGGCTCAACACGTCCTGTTGACAATAAAAAGAGCATTGATTTAGTAAGATATATATACAAAAATAAGATTTTTACATATGGCACAGCTTTGACATCATCATTACCATGCCTATTTTCAACACATCCATATATGCAAAGTATTGCATCTTTTTATTCAAAATGTTTTATACCAACTTAAAAGGACAGCGCCATACAAAACTCACTTTATAGTGGTGGTATTGAATCACTGGTTGGCTTCCTAAATCTCTCAGAAACAAACACAATAGCATGTTCCCACAATAATTTGGGGGTTATTTACTAAAACTGGAGAATGCAAAATCTAGTGCAGGGTTGCACAGAAACCAATCAGATTCCAGGGTTTATTGCCAAATCTTAATTGAACGAGCTGAAGTTAGAAACTGATTGGCTACCATACACAGTTGCATCAAATTCTGAGTACTCCATTTTCAGTAATTCTCCCCCTTTCTGTCTCTGGTACCCTACTATGAAGCCATAACATGGCATCACTCTTTTGCGCTGAATTCTAAAATTATTTATTTAACTTTGTGACGATTTCATTTAGCTTTACATTGGCTGTGTTCTGGTAGGCATATTTTACAACTTAATTCTCTGTGAAAGCAGCAAAATAGAGATTTGGGGTGAATTTGGCTTTTATGATACAATAAACACTTGACAAGTACTTGATTGCACTAATATTCCCTGATACTCACTGTCATTATGACACATTATGATACTGATAGCCATTATGACAGCATATTTCTCAAAATACTTGATTTTTTTTAAAGCTGGCAGTATGTGATATAGATATACATTATTATATTATGAAAGGTAGTGAGAGAAAATTCTTTCAGATTTACTTTGCTTGTGAACCATTGAATCTGAACCAGAAAACAACAGGCAAGCCGAATCACTGTGAATCGGGGCCCAAGCCCACTAATTTGCTTGTCAAGAATGAAAAGGTTGGATTAAGAATTTCTTAGGTACATGGATTTGATAACAGCAGCTCCAGAATATACTAAACTGCTCTGAGAGATTTAAGGACTAAAATGATATTACATAAAAAATAGATTATGACAAAGTATGGTTTTGTTATACATAGTAGCTTCAGATGTTCATGTATTTTCATGGAATACATATGAATTTGTATTATTTACCATAGAAAGTCAAATATCCAAAGAGAGCAGCCAGGAGATACATGATAAACATAGCGAAAAAGGACACATTTGAAACATTCATCATTCTTCTACGGCTTCGGCTGTGGAGAGAGAATAGAATACATTTAATACATGCTCACTTGAAGTCAATGTTCTTTTCCTGGCTTAAAATAGAACAAATCATACCCTTTAAGTTCCTGGTAAATTGGAAGGACAGCTGGGTGACAGACAAAGGAGAAAGTCAGGATGGGTACAGCATACACCGTCTGGAATAGAAAATAGGCAAAACATTTAATTACACAAATAAAATAACTTAAAATCCCTACCAAGAAATGTAGGGTTAGTTCACAACATAGCAAGGTAAATGAATATTGCCTAAAAAATGGGCAACTTTACAGAGGCATTGTTACCTGTGAGTTGAAAACAAAGTATTTTGGTTTGCACATTTCATCATCAATGGTCTCGTTCAGATCAACGCTGTGGATCGGGGCATGTGTGGTCAAGTGAGTCAACGTGTGGTTTAAAGTCATGTTGATGGCATCGTTTTCTAGTAAAAGAGGGCACGCGATCTGAAATTTCTTGTAGATAACCTAAGATGCAAACATAAAAATGATCAAAGTGATTAGAATAACAATGATTAAATAATGATCAAAGTGATTAAATAATAGTGGCATAGAAACTGCTACTGTCTTTAACAAATTAACTTCTTACTACAATATTGGTATCACAAACTGTAGGTTTCTATATTACATCAGCCAGCACCAAAAATTATATATAACAAAGGGCAGCAAGACAAAAAAATTATCAAAAATAACATACAAAAAAGCTTTCAAATATACTATAAAAATGTCAAAAAAACCTCTGAACAAACTGGAAAACATTTGTACCCAGTCAGATCAGTAGGAAGTCACACCTAAAAAACTTATGGCTGCATGTTACTAAAGCCAATGGTTCAAGATTATATATTACCTATTTTTGAACTTTTATAAATAGACCTATATGTTGTAAAAGCTGGTCTACATGAGAGTAGTAAGTTAGAGACAAGTCCACCCAAAACCAACACTCTAGTTTTAGTAAGTGCTGTACAGCTAAATCACATTAACTTGTTTTATGCCCCTCAAGGTTTCGGGGGAAAAGATTTATGTACTTGAGTTCCCAGGTTTGCACACATGCTCCAGCAAATATTAAAGGTTTTCAAAATACTGGTTGAATACTGAATTTATTTTATATTATGAAAAATGCAACAGAGGAAAAGATGGAGTTTATAGACAAAAGATTGAAAGATGGGTGGAAACTTAGCTAAGAGCTAAGACAGGACTTATTGCCCTGAAGTTCCCAAAAAGATATCAGAATCCAGCCGTATCTCCCACCCTCCAGATTTTGGTAACCAGTAATACAAAATTTTGGAAAGACTGACTCTTTCAGGAATATACTTACAACAATGAGGAAAAACACCATACACATAAGTGAAAAGCCGCTCGTGTAGCCCAAATACCCTGCAATTAAAATAAAGGGAACTTAACAAAAACATAAAATGTCATTGGAATATCAAATGAATGTGTAGCTAAGCATGATTCATCAGAAAACATTACTAAACAAACAGATCACGTCAATTATTAATGATTTATAAAATAAAGCTGGCCAAGCAAGTTAGGTTTACCAAAAAACTATGTAGCGTGAGTGCCGTACTGACCAGAAATAAATTTAGTAAACAGTTTGGGTACACAATTGAAGTAACTTGTTGATGGTAGAGTTTAAATAGATTGTACAATCAGATGTTTATTTCACATTTGGAAAAACTTACCCAAGTTTCTTAGCAGTGACAACGGAAGTATGAGGACTATAGAAACTATTACAACCAAATAATCTCCATTCAAGTACCATTCACTGGAAAAAAAAATCAAAGCAGAAAATCAGCAGCTGGATAGTAAATAAGAATAATTTATATTAATTTGTTGTGTAATGGTAAGGTCATACTACTTTAATATCTATTCTTTCAAATCCAGACTGAACAATACACAGCTTTAACAGTCTAAACTAGCTAATTTTATTCTAATTTTTAGAGTTACGTAAACTGGGGTGTGTAATGCTAATGGTATCACATGCCTTTGGGGGAGAGCACACACAGTCCTGTTTGAAGTATTAATAAAACTCGGCTCCATATTCCAGCATTCAGCATGTAACTGCCAGTAAAGGGCTTGTTTTGGCATCTTATGAGTACAAGCTATTAGAACATGCTTTCTTGGGCAGGCCTTTCCTTCACAGGCATTAACTAAAGAGAGCACTGTGTTCGCCCACAGACATTCATTTCAGTGGAATGTGGTGCGTCAAGTCACCAAACATACTCTGAAGCAACACACAGAGGGACTGGACTTCCAGTCAGAGGGACTGGACTTCTTAATTGGCAGAAGTAAACTATTTTGGTTGAGTTAGAACATACAAAGTTACTGAAGATAAACAGTTTTTATAGTCAAGCACTGGTTTCCACACTAGGTTAACCAGAGCTCAGATCACATTTCTAGATGTGTTTCCCGCTATCTCACATAGTTGATCACTGGGGCTCTCCTTCTCAAGGACATTCTATTTACCTTTATCAGATTTTTTCTTAGGCTCTCCGTATATAACGAATGTACATTTTCAGAGAAGGTCACTATAACTTACTGACCCTCACTTAAAGTAATCATTGCAACCAGCTTGGCCCTTCACTGATGCCGGTCATAGATGGATCGAATCTCGGCCAGTTCAGCAGGGACCGACTGAGGTTCAAACTATCTATAGGCAGGCTGGTTGTACTGAAGTCGATCCATTGATCCATCAACAGAGTCAGTGTTGGTGGGGAAATCAAACAAATTTCTTTTCTGCAACCCACGGTTGCAGGACAGAAAATTGCATCATCTATGGCTTTAGCTTTAAAGTGACACTAAACTCTGGTTTTAAAAAAGTATTCCTAACGCAAAAAAGTACATTCTACTGATCTCAGCCTCCTCCAAACATTATTTATTTTTTTGCTGCTGTTTTTAAAAAAAAAATCTGGATAATGGTTATATGTGACTGAAATATACTGAAAGTTGAAATGACTAACTTAATACATAAGAAATAGCAGTGGCTATGCTAAGAAAAAAACTGTTTATGGGGTTTATTGTGTCAATTCACAAACCAGTAAAAGTTTAACAAAGCAAGATACTTACTTAGCACTGGGATCAGTACCGGCTAGTTCCTTAATTACAAGAGGCAACTCATACTTCACAATGTAGAGGTAGCTTGACATTGCTGAAAAATAAAGAAAGGATTAGCCAAAAATAATAAACCCTTTCTTATATATAACTGCATGGTGTGATGCTGGTAGAAGTAAATGGCCTACCTCCAATATTCTGCATGGTTATAGATCCAGAGGCTGCAAGTTTTCCAAATAATCCAAATGCTTTAAATCCCAGCTGCTCATACAATAAAGAACCTAAACAAATTAAAAACATGTTAACAATAGGATATTTGCCAAAAAATATGTCTTTCAAAAGTGGTGCAGTTTAAAACACATACCTCCTTCATTTGCTGTCTTTAACAGAAGGTGAATGGAGTAGAGAGAGAAGATTGACACAAATGTCAATAGAATCCTACAACACAAAACAGAAAGAAATTGGTGAAAGTTCCCAACATAGGTGTGTTCGAGCAATATAATGTATATTGATTTATAAATGCACTTTGGCTTCCATCCCACTGTGTCACTGACTCATTACTCTATTATTACACAAGACCAGCCCAAACCCGTCATTTTCGCACGGTACTTGTTTAATGACTATGAGTTATCGCACTTGCTGTATCATGTATTAACATAACCCTTTGAAGGATGCAAAATACCCCCCCGGAGGTACCATTTCACATGATTTTTGCAGCAATATATAGTTTATATAAGCTGATAATTTACAAGCCAAAATGAAAAAAAAAAATGGTCACCATTATCAAACTGTTTAGATCTCTGTTTCACATACTATATAATAAATTATGTACAAAGGAGATATAATCATGTTATATTTATTTTTTAGAAAGAAACTTTTAAGCAAAAGCTGCTTGTTGCTAATACAATTAATTTGATTACTATATGGCAATGCCCAGGGTTGGTGGCAGTAGTAGTGACCACTACTCAATGGTGGAACTACTGCAATAGCATCCCATGTGGCCGCTTTGGGGCAGAGTGGGGCCAGGTCAGGACCTGGAGGAGAGAGCTGTAGCTCCAGAGCCACATTTTTAACTTGTCTTATTGTTTCTGACACCAATGAACCTTATTTTAAAGTGCAGGGGGTGTTTTTAACAGCGTTTTTCTTTTTTCCTAAAGGGTCCGAGAATAATTTTGCTATGGGGTCCTGTAATTTCTAATCACACCCCTGCCATTGCTGTTTAATAACAGTCAGGGGTGCACAAGTAGAATATGTTGACTATGCAAAGCTCTCCAAACAACAGGGGCGATAAGAACTATATAAACATATATCACTGATACCATTGGACTAATGGTACCACCAACTGCAAGAACTGATGCATTAGGGTGATTTAGAAAATCAGGGCTGGGTTTGTGCTTTGTTTCACTGCTAGAAAGCAATGTTTCCTTTATTTTATAAGAACGGTATTGTCTCAGTGTGCTTTATTTTTGGAACTAAAAGGCAGTACCAAAACTGTTCGGAACACTGTACAATGGAAACAGTGTACATCATTGTTCTGTATTAAATAATAAATATTTTAAACAAAATCAGAGATATGCTGCCCCTAGTGGGGACTAGTACGAAAACACTGCCCTATAAATACACAGCATGTGACATCTACAAAAAGCCTCAGCACAAAATGTCAAGAAAATAAAAGGAAAAAAAAGGGATACCATTGACAATGAAATACTTACATAAATAGTGCAATCCCAGTGTTAGCCATGGCATAGGATAGACCTAAAATTCCACTTCCCACAATGGCATTACTGAGGTTAAATACTGACATGCCAAAAGATGTGGTCCCTGGAAGCTAAGAATAAGAATAGGATAGGTTTAGAACGTTACAAAAACATACATCGTACACAGCTCATTCAATCCATGCTTGCTGAGACAGAGAGGGATTTACTTACGTATTCTGTCTCGCATTTCTTCTTTGTCAAAGTAGGCTCAAGAAGAAAATTTTGGTTCTCTGGATCCATGTCATAATGCCTGAAAATGAATGAACACATTATCAGTCGTCCTATCTAGATTAGGAGTGTCAAATATTGTCCAAGAATTGAATCGCCTAATACGCAATTGCACTTGCATAAGAAATCTAGCGTTTCTATGACGATATTTGTGCATAATTAATGACACACGGCCGCGCATATAAATGAAGAGGACTAACCCTTTAATGGATAGCTTCTTTGCTGGATATTCCGGGTAATTGAAGTCATCGTTGCTGTTGGAGCTGGCGCTGTCCTCATCTGGGGAAATATTAAACCTTCCCATCTCTTGTTTGTTCATGGTGATAAGGAAGATGTACCCTGTTCACAAGAACAGCTGATGTAGTCTGTGTGGATGCTGCTGATCGTACTGCTGCTGCGCTTGGTTCTCTGCCTGCAAGAAAGAGAAACGTCAATACTGCAGTGTGCAACTCAACCACGTGATGTGTTATCATCACGAGCCGCCAGTGAATAAGGAAAGAGGGGAGGAGGTTAGAGAGTGGAAAAATACTAGCTAGGCTCACAGAATACAGCAAATTCCAAGCCACAGAGTCCGCCTCGTCCCCCCTCCCGTTGTCCCTCTCCACCCTCACTTGTCAATCACAAAAATTCCAAGGCCATGAGCAGATATTTAATCCCATCTAATTCAGACCATTGTTTTAGTATGGCCCCTCCATATAAAAACCATATACAATTTTATACACCATCATTTTTTTTAATAGTTTAATGCTATATCAAATAATTATTAAGGTGGTCATCATCACTCAGATGCTACATTACTATGTAACAGCATGAGTACTAATTCATAGCATTATTGAAAGGAATAAGATACAAGTGCAATAATTGCTTCGCCATCTACCAATAAAATATTATCAATGTGATGTAGGATTAGCATGTTTATTATCAGCTACAAAAACATCTCTACGTGATTGAGGTGAATAATGAGCCTGAATAATTACCATCAACGATCCACTTAAATGTAAACCCATACACATAGGACAAATGGATGGAAAACATTTATTGAAAAGAGATTCACAAATAAGTGAACTGATTAGCCTAACTAAATATATACACTTAAAATAGAATAAAATGTCTGTGAATTAAAAAAAAGGAAAAGGAATTGCTTGTCGGTTAAAAAAACAACACTGGTAGCTAAATCAGACAGTATTCCAGGGAAAAAAGGCGCTTGTATCTAGAAATTTCTCTACTGGGGCTGAGTTTACAGGGAAGAAAAGAAAAAAAAAGGAATAAGCTCCACATTGAGCAGTGTACGATACATGGCCACTCCTCGTCCCCTCCCTCACTTCCTCACACTAACCTCTGCTCCACAAGAACACACAAGAATCTGATGCAACCACCACACACTATTGAAACAGATCAGATCCATGTGCCGGATTTCCTCTCTACTCAGCAACCCAGTACAAAGGAGGGGACACTCCTAAAATCCACTGCAATATTATTCACTGTGGATAAGGGATCACCCAATAGATCTTATAAGGATGGGTGGATAGATAGATAGATATATGGACAGACAGATAGATCTATATAGATTATGCATAGAAAGATGAATCATACATATATATATATATATATATATATATATATATATATATATATATGGAAATATAGATGACTGTCAGATAGATGTTACAATATAGATGATGGATAGATTGATCAATAGTTATATATATATATATATATATATATATATATAAAAAGATATATCGATGATGTATAGAGAACATGGTATATTTAGATTAGATATATGGATGGATAGATAATTAGTTATATTTAGATACATAAAACAATATTTAGATGATGGGTAAAGGATTAGTTATATTTAAATAGGTATAAAGATATATGGATTATGGATAACGAATGCGTTATATTTAGAGGAAGGAATTAAGAAAGAAAGAATAACGAATGAATTATATTTAGATAGAAAGGAAGATAATTTGTTATATTTAGATAGACATAATATTTAGATGATGGGTAGAGGATTAGTTATTATATTTCGATATATATTTGATGAAGATATAGATAACTATAGATAAGATTGTTCAATCGATCGATATACAGCGAGATCGATAGGACCTTCTGGTGCAGAATTTGAACCAAGGCCCTCGATTACATTCCTTATTATTACAATTTTCACCTACAAAGTCACAAACCTGTGACAATCAAACAGATCGATGACAGTACAGATCAGATCATATTCTGATCACCATTGGGCCATCCGATCTGACTATAGATGAGATAGAAGAGCCTCTATAGAGGGAGATTCAGTATATACAGAACACAGTGTAATGTCTATCTGCCATGCATTGCTGGTACTTCTCCCCCCCCCCTCACTGATGATGAGTAATGTGTAGTCGCCCCCCAGCCCCCATACAATGTGACTTTGCTGTATCTGTACACACAGCAGTCACATTCCCATGCCTCGTGCGGCACTGTCACCCACACAGCCTGCGGATGTTCTTACCTTGTTCCCTGTACGGCTCCTGCTCCGCTCACACCACCAATGCTCCAATAATAATAAACAGAAATAAATAAATAGGGTCAGAAATATAAATAAAAGAACAAGAAACCCCAACGGCGGCCGTTCTGTGTGTGCTGATGTCTGATGGATACACTCTCTTAATAAGGGTCTGCAGAGGGGCGGGGCTGACGAGGGTGGGGCTGTCGAGCGTCATTTCAATAAACCTGTTCTTTGTGTACCAACATTGGAGGCCCCGCCCATCCCCGCCTCCCTTCCACTCCCGGCGGCCGGGGCTGTGGGGGGTGGGGTCAAGTGTTCCTGGTAGGTCTGGGCTGTTTGTTGTGTGCTGCCAGGGAGCCGATACTTCAAACACACCCGGCTACATGAACTTGACTAGGGAGGGATTCCTGCCTGGGATTCCTGACAACACCCAGTCTGTCATTCCTGGGCTTCTCCCTCTGAAAAGGCTGGTTACATGGCGTCTTCCCGAGCATACACTGTACAATCTGCTCTGGAGGTACCATCACCTATGTAGTGCAAGATCCTGCCTGATTTGATGGCTATGGAATTGGGTGTTTAGCTTTGTCCTCATATGTTTTGGTAACGGTTGGTTCATACACACTGTGCGACACATGCCGTTCTATGTGGTGCGATTTCTTTTTTTGTTTACAAATTGTATATTGAACAAAATCATACGCCAAACACAATTACAAAATATAAACATCCATGTTTACTAAAATAGTATACCTTTAGTCTTCGTTCACAGGACTGCGACTTAAAAGTCGCACGACTCGCAGTGCAACCTTGCCGGGTGACTTGAGTGCTACTTTGAAGCAACTCTGAAGCAACGTTCAGGGAATGCTGGGTAATCTTCCTGTAATGTCGGATCCAAATCACATCAATATAGATGAGGATCCGATTTGGAGGCAACTTCTATTAAAGTCTATGATAGGAGTCAGATAGGAGTCACCTTAACCATTAGCCGCCCGGCCAATAGCCGTTTGGCGGCTTGAAAAGCGCTGCAGCTTTCCGGGTCCACGCCATTTGGCGTGCTCCCGCACATGCGCCGTTTGCGCTATTGCAGAGCGGCGCAGCAGCGGGATCTGTCACCGCCCGTGCACCTCGGACACGGCCGATGACAGATCCGAGTACCGGCTCCCGTTGCCGGTACCATGTGACCTGCCGCGACCAATCACAGCAGGTCACATGACAGTTGTATACAATGGATGGCTTCATTCATGATGCCATCCATTGTATACTAGTGCCTAGCTGTGAATGGTCACAGCTAATCACATGCACATGTCATGTGATTAGCTGTGACCAAATCACAGCTAAGCACAAAAAAAAAAAAAAAAAAAAAAAAAGCTGAATGAATCGATTTCATTCAGCTAAATGCTTGCTTATAGCAAAGTAATTCTTTGCTATAAGCAAATTGTGTAAAAAAAAAAAAAAAAAAAAATACTGATCACTTCCCCAAAGTAGTACAATGTTACTATGGTAACATTGTACTATTTTGGTCATAGTAAAATATGAAAAAAAATCTTAAAAAAAATGAAAAAAAATGTAATAAAAAATTAAATATAATAAAAAAATAAAAAAAAATTAAAAAAAAATATAATTTTTTTTTTTTTCATACTGTCACCAGTCAGTGTCCCTGTTCACCGCCATGCCAGTTATATGATGACGCTGTACTGCACTGGTGACAGTATGTAAAAAAAAAAATAGTGAAAATAATATTTTTCATTTTTTCATTTTCGGAAAAATTATGACAAAAAAATACAACTTCAAAAAACTCGCCATGCCTCTTATGAAGTACGTCCGACTGTCTACTCAGCAAAAAGGGGTCATTTGGGGATATCTGTACTATTCTGACATTCTTGGACCTCAAGAAATTAGATTGGCTGTCAGTACTTCAGGATTGATCAATATTCAGATCTATACCATAGTTTGTGAACTCTATAACTTTCCTACAAACTAAATAATACATCCTAATTTGGGTTATTTTCACCAAAGACATGTAGCAGAATACATCTCGGCCTAAATTTATGAAGAACAATTATTTATTTGTAAACTTTTATAACAGAAACAAAGAAAAATGTGTTTTTTTTTCAAAATTTTTGGTCTTTTTTTGTTAATTTAGCAAAAAATAAAAACCCCAGCGGTGATTAAATACCACCAAAAGAAAGCTCTAGTTGTGTGAAGAAAATGATAAAATTTTAGTTTGGGTACAATGTTGTATGACTGCGCAATTGTCATTCAAAGTGTGAGAGCGCTGAAACCTGAAAAATGGCCTGGGCAGGAAGGTGTAAAATTGCACGGTATTGAAACGGTTAAAGTAGTACAGGAACCTTTTCTAAAGCCGGAGCGACTTCAGTAGTGCTAATTAAGACAGATCTCATTGACTAACATGGGATTTCACATGTCATGCGACTTGGGGTCTCACAAGTCAGGTAGGAGTCGCCTTGAAGTAGTACAGGAACCTTTTCTAAAGTCGGAGCGACTTCAGTAGTGCTAATTAAAGCAGAGTTCCACTCACCCTTTCAAAAACAGCCACTTACCTGTCCCTCGGTCCCACAGTATGTCCCCCGCAGCCCGTTTCACCGGCCATACTGTATTCCAGGCGCCAGCATCTTCAGTGTGGGCACCCAGCTGTGACAGCTTGGGGTTTATTTACTAAAGCTGGAGAGTGCAAAATCAGACTCCCTTCTGCATAGAAACCAATCAGCTTCTAGGTTTCATTGCCAAAGCTTCATTGAACAAGCTGAGGTTAGAAGCTGATTGGTTTCTATGCAGAAGGGAGTCTGAATTTGGACTCTCCAGCTTTAGTAAATAAACCCCCTTGTGTCTTTACAGCTGGGTGCCCACTGCGCATGTGCAAGTAGCACTGCGCTTCATGAATGGATCCCAAAAGACTACAGAGAGGGAGGACACCTTCTGCTTCCGGTCGCCTAGGTGATCGGATCGAAAGTGGGAAATTCGGGTACCCGCTCCCCAAAGGTGACAATCCTTAATGGGGAGCAGGAGAGCAGTCCTTAAAGCGGAACTTCCCCTTTTGGGTGGAGCTCTGCTTTAAGACAGTTTTCATTGACTAACATGGGATTTCACATGTCATGTGACTTGGGGGTCTCACAAATCGGATCCCAAGTCGTACCGAGCAGGGGCGGACTGACAACTCATGGGGCCCCCGGGCAATAGGGAATCATGGGGCCCCTGTGTCCTTGCCCACACTCAGAGCACCAGGGGCATTTCATGGGGCCCCCTACTGACCCCGGGCCCTCGGTTAGTGCCCGAGTGCTTGAATGGTCAGTCCGCCCCTGGTACTGAGCTTTAGTGGGCATAAGAGCCGATAAGTTTACAGTAATATAAGAAACATCAAATTGAGATTTTTTTTTTTTGCTCATCCAATAACAAACACAAAATAAAATGTAAATAGAACAAAATAAAAAAAGGACGGGTACATAAGACATATCAGTTGTAGTCATACCAACAATGCCATAATAACTTTATGAACATAATGTGAGCCTGCTTATGTGAAAGGGCCCTACATTGTGCTTCCTAAATAAATGATCTGAACTCCCAATTTAGGACATACACTATATTGACAAAATTATTGGGACACCCCTCCAAATCATTGGATTAAGGTGTTCAATCACCTCCATGGCCACAGGTGTATAAAATCAAGCACTTAGGCATGCAGACTGCTTCTACAAACATTTGTGAAAGAATGGGTCGCTCTCAGGAGCTCAGTGAATTCAAGTGTGGTACCGTGATAGGTTGCCACCTGTGCAATAAGTCCATTTGTGAAATTTCTGTGCTACTAAATATTTCATGGTCAACTGTTAGTAGTATAATAACAACTTGGAAGCAACTGGGAACAACGGCAACTCAGCCATGGAGTGGCAGGCCACTTAAATGACAGAGTGGGGTCAGTGCATGCTGAAGTGCGCAGAAGTCACCAACTGTCTGCAGAGTCAATAGCTAAGGACCTCCAAACTTCGTGTGGCCTTTAGATTAGCACAACAGTGTGTAGAGAGCTTCATGGAATGGGTTTCCATGGCCGAGCAGCTGCATTCAAGCCTTACATCACCAAGTGTGATGCAAAGTGTTGGATGCAGTGGTGTAAAGTATGCCATCACTGGACTCTAGAGCAGTGGAGACATGTTCTCTAGACTGACGAATCACACTTCTCTGGCAATCAGATGGACATGTCTGGGTTTGGCGGTTGCCAGGAGAACGGTACTTGCCTGACTGCATTGTGCCAAGTGTAAAGTTTGGTGGAGGGGGGTTATGGTGTGGGGATGTTCTTCAGGGGTTGGGCTTTGCCCCTTAGTTCCAGTGAAGGGAAATCTTAAGGTGTCAGCTTATCAAGACATTTTGGACAATTTCATGCTCCTAACTTTGTGGAAACAGATGGGGATGGCCCCTTCCTGTCCCAACATGACTGCGCACCAGTGTGCAAAGCAAGGTCCATAAAGACATAGATGAGTGAGTTTGGGGTGGAGGAACTTGACAGAACTTGTGGCCTGCACAGAGTCCTGATCTCAACCCCATAGAACTCCTTTGGGATGAATTAGAGGGGAGACTGTGAGCCGGCCTTCTCGTCCGACAACAGTACCTGACCTCATAAATGCGCTTCTGGAAGAATGGTCAAACATTCCCATAGAGACACTCCTAAACCTTGTGGACAGCCTTCCCAGAAGAGTTGAAGCTGATATAGCTGTTAAGGGTGGGCCAACTCATTATTGAACCCTCCAGATTAAGACTGGGATGACTTTAAAATTCATGTGCGTGTAAAGGCAGGCATCCCAATGCTTTTGGCAATATAGTATATATATATATATATATATATATATATATATATATATATACACACACACACACACACACTATATTGCCAAAAGCATTGGGATGCCTGCCTTTACACGCACATGAATATATATATTAGTCCACTATTGTATTGAAAATGGAATCCCAGATATCCCATTTTGTATGACAGGTATGCATGGAATCAAAAAGAATGTGAAAAATTCTCTCTGACAACATAATAGTATTGATTCTGTATTTAATCTGTACAAAAGGTACAGAAGGATTTTTCCAGTTAAACTCGTAGTTTCCATGCGGGTTGCGATTTCTGAAATGCTGCAGGGACCTTTTCACTGCATTTCAGGATGCACGGCAGCCCATTCATTTGAATGGGATGCCATACCTGTACAAAACACAGCTTGCAAGCCGCACAGATGTGAACGTAGATGGCTAGTTCACAACACAAAAAAGCAGTCCATATGCATTTCTGCATGCATGTTTTTGATGTGTTTCTGTTTGTTTTTTACCCTCTTGCTTTTTCCCAAGGTTTCCTGTTTTGTTTTTTTTCCAGATGATTTGTGTTTAAATGCATTCCAGTGCTGTTTTGGTACGTCTGTCGAGTTCCAGTACAGTTCAGTGCAGAAAAAATCCACTGAAATGCAC
This sequence comes from Staurois parvus, assembly GCF_062004578.1. NCBI lineage: Eukaryota > Metazoa > Chordata > Amphibia > Anura > Ranidae > Staurois > Staurois parvus. The sequence goes on from NW_028317943.1 coordinate 9,000,786, forward strand.
TGCACTGGTGTAAATTATGATAACAAAACCAATATAACCTACTCTCCATGTATTTTTGCAGAAAAAAAATGTACTGGACTGCATCTGGCGTGAACTGGCCCTTACATTGATACAGTGCAATTTTCCTGTAACGGAGGTGCAGTGCAGTGTTCCAGCAGTTTTCCTGTGGGTTAGCTGCGTTTTGCCATAGGCTTCTATTAGATTGGGAGATTTTGGTTCTGCAAGCAGGAATTTTGGTGCACTTTCAGAAAATGCATGAATCAGCCCTTTTTATTAGAGGGAAAAATTATATATATGTATGCATGTATATATATATATATATATATATATATATATACATACACTTTGTTGCACAGCTCAGGCTGAGAAAGGGAGAAGCAGCACAAGGGACCAGTCAGTTGTGCAGCAGTGTTTATGTCCTAACAAGGAGCATGCTAATAGGGGGAGAGATCAGAGAGATGAGCCCATCAGTCTTCTGCTTCTTTCACTGTCCAGTCACAGGCTGGGGGCAAAGCAAGACCTGAAAGTGTTACCGAACTTCTGCAAAGAAAAATCAGGCCAGCTACACTGCAAGATAGTACTGTGCTGTGTGACAGAGCTGTGTAAATCCCAAGACTGGAGAGACTGAAATGCAAATCCTTTGGTGGGTAAAACCATTCTGATATAAGCATTTTATCACTGTATTTTGCTGTTTGCCGAGAGTTCAGCTTTATTGCAAGCAGTGTCTAAATTTGGCGTGGCAGTAGCCTGTTGCCATCTGTACAACAGAGCTCAGACTGAGAAAAGGAAAAGCAGCACAAGGAGTCGATCAGTTGTGCTGCAGTGCAAGGAGCATGCTGATAGTAGGAGAGAGCAACATGACTGAGAAAGGACCTCATCAGTCTGCTGCTGGGAGGGACAAAACCTTTAAGTGTTACTGAACTACAGCAGAGAAAAGTTAGGTCCTGCCAGACAGGGCTGTGCTGTGTGTCAGAGCTGTGTAAATGTCAGGACTGGATTAACAGAGACAACTCTTTTGGCAGGTAAAACAGCCCCGACGTCTGTATTCATCTGTGTACTTAGCTGTTTGTCTGGAAGTCCGCTTTCATACTTTCTGGATTTACCCAGATCAGGTATCCAGTGGCTTTCTAATCTGCATGCTTATTCTAGGTCAATGACTCAGAAATGTTTGTAACCGGAGACAGCCAGGCAAGTAGTATTTTTAGAAAGCCAACAAAGTCAGCTCCCACATTTGGTTTTAACACCATATGATGTGTAGATTTATTGGTATGCTTTGCCCAGCTCCTCCCATCCTTCTGATTAACACTGGTAAATATTGCAATGGGCACATTTGCTTTGTCTGTACTGACATGGTCTGTCCCGTCAGACACAATCTGCCAACAAGTGCACCCCCCCTTGTGAAATGACAGGCAGATACACCGCTTTGACCAATTTCACTATCTTACTGATTTACTGAAGGAGTAGGTAGGTTGTAACTGGGCTCCCTGAGCAAGTACTGGGCCCTTTTCCCCTGCTAGGTTGCCTTGTGGATGATCTGGCTTTGAGGGGACAGTGCCATGTGTGACCTTGCAACTAAGTGCTGAGGAGAGGAATTGGGTCTAAATGGTTGGACAGGTTAAAGGATAAGTTCACCTGTTAGTAAAAAATAATAAATGCACATTTTTTTTCTGGTACAAAAATGTGCATTTATTATTCGTGGTTTCTGGAGGCTCTAAAGCATTGAACCAGTGATCAGTAGATCACTGGTGCCATGCAGGTCTCCCTCTGACCTGTCAGTATATCTGCTTGCTTGTATGGGATGTACAAGCAAGCAGATATACTGACAGGAAGAATGATTGAACTACCATGGAGCGCCACAGAGCCCCTCATGGCTGCGTTTTTTAATTTGACAGCTAGCGGGGGGAGGAGCTAGCTGTCAAAGCGGGGGCTGGTCTGATCATAACATGTTACACCCTGAATATGGGTGTAACATGTAACATGTTAAGAAAGGTGAACTTATCGTTTACACTGGCTATTTAAAGATTTTTTTGTTCAGCCTGCAAGCTGACCAAAAAAAAATGTCACTGATTTCTCCATCAATGCTATACAGCATAGATGGAGGATTCTCCTGGTGTGTCTATGGTATGTTGACAGCCGGCACTGCCAGCTGTCATGATACCCAAACAGCAGCTACATCTACTTGGATGCTGTTGCTGTTCCTCTAACAATTTCCCGGCCAGCTCCTTCAATTCTTCAATCAAGGAATGTCAGGTGGGAGGATGCCGACCTGGCCATCTACCAAACAAATTTTGGCTGGTTCATTAGGAAACAGATGGAATTTGAACAGTGTATGGCCAGTTTGAGAGATTGCACCTGGGCAGCTCAGTAGCTAAATGGTTAGCACTTCCACCTGGCAGTACTAGGGTTGTTGGTTCAAATCCCAACTATGGCACCAGCTGCCTGGAGTTTTCATGTTCTCTTTGTGCCTGCGTGGGTTTCCTCCAGGTACTTGGGTTTCCTCCCACACTCCAAAGACATGCTATTATTATTATACAGTATTTATATAGCGCCAACAGTTCGCTCAGCGTTGTACATTACAGTGGGGGGCAATACATGAGACAGTACAATAACAATACAGTGCGATACACGAGGGGTTCGAGGGCCCTGCTCCTTGGAGCTTACAATCTAGGAGGGAGGGGATAGTGGTACGGGAGGAAAAGCTGTGGGGGATGGAGTGGTAGGAAGAGGGAAGAGTGAAGGAGATCGGCAGTTAGCAGACTGTCGGGGGGGGGGGGGGATTGCGTGGGCTGGGGGAAGACTAGGAGCTTGGTTTTGGAGAGGTTCAGTTTAAGGAAGAGGAGCGACATCCAATCTGATATGTCGTTCAGTAGGCTGGTGATTCGGGTGGAGACTGAAGGGGTGAGGCGAGGGGTCGAGAGATAGATTTGTGTGTCGTCGGCATAGAGGTGGTAGTTGAAGCTGTGAGAGTGTATCAGTTGGCCAAGGGAGGAGGTATAGATGGAGAAGAGAAGGGGCCTGAGGACAGAGCCTTGAGGGACCCCAACAGAGAGGGGGAGTGGGGGGGAGGTGGTAGTGTTATAGGTAACGCTGAAGGAGTGTTGTGATAGGTAGGATGAGAGCCAGGAGAGAGCGGAGTCTCTGAGGCCAAGGGAGTGTAGTTTCTTGAGGAGGAGGGGGTGGTCGACTGTGTCGAACGCCGCGGAGAGGTCGAGGAGTAGGAGCACTGGATAGTGGCCATTAGCTTTGGCGGTTAGCAGGTCATTTGTGAGTTTGAGTAAGGTGGTTTCTGTGGAGCGTAGGGGACGGAAGCCGGACTCTAGGGGGTTGAGGAGGTTGTTGTCGTTGAGGTGGGAGCTTAGGCGAGTATAGACTAAGCGCTCAAGGAGTTTGGATGTAAATGGCAGCAGGGAGATGGGTCTAACGTTGTTCTGGTCGGTGGGGTCCAGGGAGGGCTTTTTAAGTATGGGAGTGATGTGTGCGTGCTTCAGAGGGGAGGGGAATGTGCCAGAAGAGAGGGAGACATTAAAGATGTGAGTGAGGGAGCGTAGGATGGAGGAGGAGGGAGATCGTAGGAGTTGTGAGGGGACAGGGTCGAGGGGGCAGGTGGTGAGGCGGGCTTCAGAGAGGACCTTAGTGACCTCCTACTAGTAGGTTAATTGGATCCTGTCTAAATTGGCCCTAGTATGTATGATTGTGAGTTATGGACTTTATATTGTATGCCCCTTGAGGTTAACCCTCAAGGTCTGAAGTAAATGTACAATATATGTGTAAAGCACTGCGTAAATTGATGGCACTATACAAGTACCAATAATAAGTTCCCTGTTCACCTACCTATTCTAAAACTCCTTGGTGCTTCTATAATGTGATGGTGGGCCTCCTTGACCAATAGGTTGCCTTGGGAGGCAAGAGGGGGGGCATTGTTAGACAGACCTTTTACCAGAGATATTATATATGTAAATTCAGCTGACTTTATCTATAGACCTACTGATTATTTGACAAGCAGTTTTCATGGAAGGTAACCTCTATGTTTATTATTATTATTATTATACAGCATTTATATAGCGCCAAAAGTTTGTGCAGCGCTTTACAAAATGAAGGTAGACATTACAGTTACAATACAATTTGGTACAAGAGGAAACAGAGGGCCCTGCTCGTTAGAGCTTACAATCTAGTTTATTATTAATTTTTCATTAAATTACCTAGGTTTGTGATAGGCTTAATGTTGCTGAATAAAATGGGGTTAAAAATAAACATGTACTCATAATACTAAGCAGCCAGCTCAGTAGCTGAACACAGAATACGAAGATCCGGTTTTATCTTATGTCAAGGCACTCCAGCAATGTTAATTACAGCTCTCTGTATAGGTTTTTTTCTTTGTGTCATTGAACTCAGTGGACATGTGCTTTTTCCTGTGTGACTATGTAACTGTGTAACTACCTGGGCAATCTTTAAGCGAATTAACTTTTCATGAAAAAAGAGATTGGATATTTAGTTATAGTCACAATGATCACATGCTAAAATACTTTTCTTTCTGACTTAACCACTTAAGGCTAAAATTCACACTGACATTGAAAGCAGTCATTTGAGGGGCATTTTTTAACGTTAGCCTCATGTCGCTTCGCTTCAAAATCGAAACCTCATGTCGAGGTCTGGAGGAGATTGAAGCCTTTCATTGCCTCCCATTCAAGTCTATGGTAGCGCTCCGCAAACGCTCTCGCAGGCATTTGTGGTCTGGTTGCAGCTCGTTAACATTACAGTTTATTATAGATGTCTGTGGTGTGGTTTTAATGTGCCTTTAATGTGCATCACAAACTCAAATAGGCATTTGGGGAGCGTTTTTAACAAATGTAACGTGGGTCAAACACACCTATCAACGCGCATTAACACTATATGTGTGTTTGTTAAGCGTTAGCATTTTGAGTCAATTGTGAACAAGCCCTAAGTCCCAGCACTGATTTAGAATAGCATTTGAACTCCTGTGGGTCCAGAGCCAGCTGTAGCGCTAGAACCACCAGTTATCCATGACAGCCGTGTCCAGCACTAAGCCCACAGATTCAGATCCTACTACACTGCATTGATAAGAGAACTCTGTTGCTGAGAATGCTGATGTGTTTTGCACAAAAATTGTCAGTGCAGGCAGCAGGTTCATGTACCTGTTGGAAACAGATTTATGAACTTGGGGCAAGCACTGTGTGTGGAGGCACACTGAGGCTGAAGTGCTCCTTCCCGAAGTGCCTTTCAACACCTGCCATTCAAGTCTATGGTAGCACTCTGGAAACACGCTGGCAGGCATTTGCTAGGCAGTTGTGGTGCGGTTGCTGTGCATTAACTTTACAGTTTATTATAGATGTTTGTGGTGCAGTTTTAATGTGCCTTTAACGTGCATCAAAAACTCAAATAGGCATTTGGGGAGTTTTTTTAACACATGTTAACATGGATCAAACACACCTATTAACGCACATTAACACTATATGTGTGTTTTTTAAGAGTTGTTTGTTAAGAGTTAGCATTTTGAGTCAATTGTGAACAAGCCCTAAGTCCCAGCACTGATTTAGAATAGCATTTGAACTCCTGTGGGTCCAGAGCCAGCTGTAGCGCTAGAACCACCAGTTGTCCATGACAGCCGTGTCCAGTATTAAGCCCACAGATTCAGATCCTGCTACACTGCATTGATAAGAGAACTCTGTTGCTGAGAATGCTGATGTGTCTCTGCACAAAAAATGTCAGTGCAAGCAGCAGGTTCATGTACCTGTTGGAAACAGATTTATGAACTTGGGGCAAGCAATGTGTATGGAGGCACACTGAGGCCGGAGTGCTCCTTCCCCTCCACTGCAACTATCACGCAGACAGCGCAGTGACTGAGGATTTTTCAAGCTTGGTGGTGGAACCTTATAGGGTTTTAGACACTAGCTACTTATCAGGTCTGCTTTGCTTGTGACTGACTTGTACAGCAATCTTTCTGAGACTGACTGGAAATCTCTTGGCTTCATCAGATATCTAAACAAATAAATCTCATGCACTTCTAAAAATTGCTGGTAAGAGGAAAGAACCCCAATCAAAGCTGCTGCATGCACCCATAATGTGTTCCCACATCAATAGAAAATAGTAATAGAATATAGTTCTGTGCTGCTAATCGATATGCACATGTCCACATTTAAACCAAATATAAGAAGTGTAAGAAAACACCATAAAAACCTACTCATGTATAATAGCCAAAACAAGAACAAAACAAAACAAAAACTAATCAACTGGATAATGTGACTAAATAGGTATATAAATAACCACCACCCTCTCTAACACTCATACTGAAAAAAAATAATCAAGTGATAATTTACAATCAAAATAATAAAAGGTTTAATCACTGTGTATGAATATAGTGCGACTTATTAACTATGAATGAATAAACACCCAATAGCCTATCTAACACATAGAAATAGCAATAAATAAAGAGTAGAGATCAATAATATTATAATAATAATAATAAATGCATAAATGAGATTAGGAATGTGCAAAGAAATAAGTAGAACAGATAATATAATGTGAAAAGCAAATAAGCAAACACCCCACTGCCCTGCTGACACATAAAGTGTCAAACAGCTGAAGGGTAACTCCAAAAATTAATGAATAGAGGAAAAGGAGTCCATTTAATAATTCAAGATCCAAAAATATCAAAGCATGAAAAAATCCCACTCAAGCGGCATTCATCCTCTTCCAGAATCACCCATGGATCTTCCAGATGTTACATCAATGTGTTCCACCACCATCAGGCATACACGCTCACCTGATCCTCAGACCCATAGGGGTTTATTTACTAAAGCTGGAGAGTCAAAATCAGACTCCCTTCTGCATAGAAACCAATCAGCTTCTAACCTCAGCTTGTTTAGTAAATAAACCCCATAATGTCAATAGGCGTTCACTTATACAGCATCCAGGGATAATCTTTAGAGTCTTAGTGCCCCACAGGCATAACATGCATGAGTATAGAATGGCTCCAACAATTTATGTTAGTTTGCTATGTTCTTCTTCTGCTTAGCAAAGCCAAAATTATCAACCACAATCAACAGGTGGCCCGAGCACAAATATCTGCTTATACAGTAGCAGTTCTTTATTTTTCTATTTGATTAAATTTGGGAGAAGCACCCAAAGCTATTTTTTTGTTGGTTGATGCTATTTACAAAATTTGGAGAGAGGACATACTTTCTTTGTGCTCTTTTTTTTTCTTATAGGGTTTGTCTCCCCAGAAAAAGTAGTTATTTATTGCACACATTCCATCCTGTATATGAAGCACTTAAAGCGGATCTTCACCATTCCATAGCACTCTTCTTTCTATTCTGTCCCCCCTCTGCAGCACAGATATTGATCTGTTTTTCTTTTGTTTATTTACTTTTTTTTCTTTAAAAGGTCTTGGTCCATCTTCCGACATTTGTCTAGGCGAATGATGTCAGTATGCCCAGTGTCTCCTGGAATGCATTGTGTGCATATCTCAGGAGGCACCGGGATCACTATACTAGTTTTACTCCATAAAGGAGGAAGGGGCCAGGCCAAGCAGCACCTGCACCCGGAATAGACGGTAGCTGTTACAAGGCAACATGGTGGCGCCAGAGTCATACAACAGAAAGGAGGATACCAGCAGGACATTGCTGGACCCACTGGCTAGGTGAGTATCCTTACTGTGCAGTACACAGCATCAGGTAACCAAGGGAAAAATATTGGGCTGGAGGCTAAAGTTCCTCTTTCAGCTGGCCATACATGGATCAAAATTTGTCCCGTTCAGCAGAGAAGGGCCAATTTTCGATCCATGTATGGCCACTGTGATTGAACAGACGTTGACCTTCCAATTGACTTCTGTTCAGCCACCCTGCTGGAAAATTTCTGTTCAATCACCGCTGCAGGCAGTGAAGTATTTCCATTGTCAGAATGCAAAGACACAGCAGGAGCATTTCCCCATCCACTGCGAATGTGTAGATGGGGAAATTGGGTCAGTTTTTGTCATAAAACCCTCTGAACGAATGAACAAACTGACTCATCTATGGGCAGCCTTATGCTGTGATGGTGCGTCTAAAACAGAAATGTATGTGCAAAGCTGTCTATACGCTTGAATAGATATTTGCCACATACATACATTTCAAAGAATGGCTGTGCACAGCCCCATAACAGCTAGGCCCTATGCTGGTGACATACAGGTCAATTTTCATCCAGTCATTGATAATTTGGCTGTAATTCACTTAGTGGGTGGCTCTGTTGACCTCCTGTTATCTGACATCCTTCTACTGGATTAAAAGGAGCGAGGTGGCAAATTGTTGATGAGTAGTTGGTGCATCCATTCAACAACCCAGCAGGGGGTTTCTTCCATCCACATTGGTTTTTCATTCAGCCCTCAGGCAAATGAAGATTACAGGATGTGAACACAGTCTTCTCAGCTGGAATATCTTTTGGCCAAGAATGACCACATTAAACTAATATTCCGACACTACTCTGCGCTATTTCATCCCAAAATGTATAGGATCCAAAAAATGAAACAATGGCATAAGGATTTCCCATCCATAGATGGTGAATTGACATTCTTAACAAGCAACCAACTTCTGTTATCTCTGCCAAAGATAAGCTGATCCAACTGAAATACCTACATAGAATGTATTATGCACCATGGACATCATATAGGATGGGGAGATCTCCTGCATCGTTGTGTACCAAATGTAACCATGAAAATGGAGACCTCATTTACATGATTTGGACATGCTTATGTATAAGACCCATTTGGTCTGAGCTGACTGAGATCCTCTCAGAGAAGTTGTCCCTGACAAATTTATATAATGTGTCATTGTGTTTACTAGGAGACTTTTCTGGGGAATAAATAGGCACTATTCAAAAATATTACTTTGCCTTTTGTTTTGTTTTTTATAACAAAAAGCTTGTTTTTTATTGGAAAGATCCTGATCCGCCCACACTACAGTTCTGGATTGACTTGTGGTCTGTATATAAAAACCACAATAATGCATGGTTTCTAAATGATCATTATTATAAATACTCACATATGAGAGCATCTGAGTATGTATACTAGTACAATGGCAGCAGCCTTATCTTGGTGAAAACAATACTCCTATTCCCTTGAGAAGGATGGGGCTGTCTGCTGATACTGAGGGTCATCAGTTGTCAGCTGATTGACCTATAGTCATCTCACGCCTACAGGTTCTACAAAGACATGAGCACTTTAAAGTTCAATCAGTTTAAAGAAGATATAGCATGAAGTGATTACTATTAGAGGAAATTATTCATTTATCTTTAACTTAGAAGAAAGTTCAAATCATTAATGATTACTTGTAAATACATTAAATACATTGTCACAAATGTATCATTGTGTCTTGTGAATGCCACAGGACACAAAAACCAGAAGTATTGTGCTGTATTTTATCTCAAGGTCGCTTCTTGCAATTGCTAATGCTTCTTTCCAGTTAACAAATAAAGGGAACATGATTTGTACTATAAATATGCTCTAGTTCCTTTATTGCACATTTATAAATACCCAGTTAAGTTAGTCCTTCAATACCCAAATGTACGACTTTACAAGAGGTAAAAACATTTTAAACTATCCATGCAGGGAATAATTTGCCAGATTCAGAAAATAACAGAGCTTAATATTCCAAAAGACCCAGAAATCGTCCTTTTTCATGGTACTAAGTTCATATAAAAAAAATATAAAAATTCTGGATTATTGTATTATTTGAATTCAGGCTTGATACCCAAAATTTGGAGGGAACAGGAAGTGCCAAAAATAAAATATTGGGTAAGAAAAGTAGATCATATATATAGATTGGAGGAACTTTACCATATGGACGAAGATAAATTGGAGAGTTTTCATATAAGATGGAGAAAATGGGAGGAATTTAAAAAATCAAATTTATTTTCAGAGTTTATGTAATAGAGATGAGAGGATACAGGTGAACTCTATGGAATAAAAGTAGAATTATTCTAGGCCTGGGAGCCCCATAAGTAAGGAGAAACGCAGAGTGGAGGTCGTGATAGGTGGGGGATAGGGGTAGATATATGTTAATATTTTGACATATTGTTAAGTATGTATATGTTTTTTGTAGTGTTTCTTTTTTTTGTTTTCTTTTTTTTTTAAAGTTAGTATAAACGGGAAATTGGAAAATGAATAAAATATTTAAATTAAAAAAAATTAAACTATCCATGCATTTCCAGTTATATTGGATTGTTTTGTTGTTTTTTTTATATTGTATGTTTTAGGCCACATGCAAACTGTATTCTCTATGACACTTTTCTCCTACAGGAGTTTAGCAGCAGAAAATGCAGTAAAAAGCCATGTTTTTGCATGCATGTTTACATGTGTTTATGCATGTTAACGTGTGTTCACATGCTTTCTGTTAATGCATTCAATTGACCAGAATATTAATTTATTATGGCCATTGGAAATGTATTGTCTAGCGTCTAGTGTTAACATGCGTTTATGAATTGGTGTTTTTTTTCTACCTTTGAACACCCCTGCCTCTAAACCCCTGTAAACACCTATAGTGTGTGCATGAACACATAGGCTAACATGGGGTGCATTTACAGAAAGAGAAAAAAAGCTCAAATGCTTGTAAAAGAAGTGTTTTTGAGCTCAGATGTGCATGAGCCTTTAGGCTTTCAATGTGTATTTTCCTAGTCCAGAACCCATACTGAACAGGAATTAAATTAATTCGGAGTAGTGCACTGTTTAGGATCATTAAATAGCTTACTTTATTTTTAAGGTAATGCCATGTGTAAAGCCAACCTTATTGGGGCCAAGATTGCTGCAGGTCATAATGTTTTCATTGCGGTTGTGGAGTTATTTATCCAAAAATGGAGTGCAAGTGATCAACCCAGAAGACCAGGAGAGACAAATGCAAAACATTCATCTATACTGTGACAAGGAATACAAGAGGTAACTTGTGCTCCACATTACTGCTTATGGAATTGTCCAGCACTGAATGTTCATGTTGGTTGGAGAAAGGGTTGTCAGAAACCAATTTTCCTTTCATAGCAAAGCCCTCCATATATTTCAATTCAATGGTCCTAAACTCATACCTGCTTTCTTTGTGGGTTCACACAAAAGGCACCTGGTGCCAGCAGTAGGGACAATACTGGCATTGCAATTACATACATAGTTACATAGTTAAATAGTTAGTCTGGCTGAAAAAAGACAAAAGTCCATCCATTTCAACCATAAATAAATAAATAAATAAATATAATGCTACACCCACAGTTGATCCAGAGGAAGACAAAAAACCCAGCAAAGCATGATCCAATTTGCACCTGCAGGGGAAACAACTCCTTCCTGATCTCCCGAGAGGCAATCGGATATTCCCTGGACCAACTTTACCTATAAATGTTAGTAACTGGTTATATTCTGTATATCTAGGAAAGAATCCAGGCCTTTTTTAAAGCAATCCACTGAGCTGGCCAGAACCAACTCTTGAGGGAATCTATTCCATATTTTCACAGCTCTTACTCTGAAGAAACCTTTCCGTGTTTGGAGAATAAATTTCTTTTCCTCCAGACAACTATAACTATCAACTATAGATGTTAAACTAACAGGTCTATAATTACTTGGTAAACATTTTGACCCCTTTTTAAATATAGGTACCACATTGGCCTTAAACCAATCCAGTGGTACTATGCCAGTCATTAAAGAGTCTCTAAAAATGAGAAACAATGGCTTTGAAATGACAGAGCTCAATTATTTAAGGACCTGTGGGTGTATGCCATCCGGTCCAGGTGCTTTATTCACCTTTATTCTGTCTAAATATTTCTGGATCATATCAATTGTGAGCCAATGTGGATCATCTGGAGCTGTGTCAATACCATGCCCATTATGGACAAGATGCTCCTTTATTATAATTAAATTATTTATTAAGAACACTAAGTGATACAGAGGCCTATACTAATTACACCCCAAGTAACATTTTCAAATGGCAAGGTAGAATAGAGAGGATCACTATTAAAATCATATTAGGTGGTGGACAGCCAGTCAGTAGGCTTTAGAACCACCCATTTACCCCCCTTACCCAGAGCAAAATGCTTTATTCTAGAATTTCACACCTTTTATCTTATTGAAATCTCTTGTCAATAGCTAATCAACTCATTTTAAAAGGCAGTCTTTAGTTAATGAGATTCAATTGTTTGCAATACAGGTGTTCATAGATAATAGGATCTGATGTCTAGGAGGCTTCCAGTCAGGCTGAATAGTAATTGGACAGGTTAGTCTCTTGTCTGATCACTGATGTTTTCCCCTGATAAGTTGGCACCAGAGGGAGGTGAATGCAGCTTGCCTTCTCCACCCCTTCACACAGGTTAATCCCCAGCTGTTTCCAAAGAAGGTTGTTCATGTTGAGAGGCCAAAGCTGGCCATAGATGGATCCAAAATTGTCCAGCTCAGTAATGACTGGCCATTCCTGCACAAGAGAAGCTGATCTAATGATTTGCTTCTCTAAAAAAGGAGTGTTGGAAAATGTTCCTTCAATCAGCACTGCAGCCAATTGACTGCAGTGCTGATCGAAGGAACATTTTCCAACACTCCTTTATGAGAGAAGCAAATCGATTCAGTGTATTCTGAGCGCAAAGGAGTCCCTACTGTCAGAATACAATAGCGCAGCAGGGAGAATTCCCCCATTTTTTTCATCAGCCTACTGGCTGATCAAATTTCTTTACTTTTTTCAGAAACTTGTAAAAACCCTTTTTTGGTCCTTTGTCATATTCCTCCCAGAGCACACAGAAAACAGATTCCCTAGGGAGCTTCTCAAATCCCCCACATCAGAAACCTCAGAATGTACATCCAATGTGCCTGCTGAGCTAAAATTTATGCAATTGTTTTGTTTCTTAAAAAATTTATATGACTTTAGTCATTCATAGTACCTTCCACAAAGTCCTATATGTCACAGAAATATGTGATCGCTTTTCCATATTTTCCTGTTTCCATAATAGAAGCCTCCATTTTCTCTACTTCCAGGTTCAATTCATTTTTATAATGCTGGTAAAATTACAGCTGATCAGATTTCATCAGGAGCTCTCTCATTTGCTCCATTTGAACCTAAATAGATTGCAGGGCTTGTTCCTCTTATACTAAAATAAATTTGATCAAGTTTGATTAAAAAAAAGATCCATTCATGGTCACCTTTAGCAGCAAGCACAGATGTAGAAGACTTCAGACTATAGTTTGATATTGTAGTTGTAATCTTACTTTTTCAAAAGGTCTTTCTGGCTGCTTTCATACATAAGCATTTAAGTTTAGGTCATCTTAACTTTGTATGTTTCTACCAGTGATTCTTAACCTTTGTGGAGTCACTGCACCCTGTAGCCTCCCTGGCGGTATTCCCGAGTGTAGCTCAGGGTAAAGTTTCAATACCACAGCGGTAACCCCGAGCTACACTCGGGCTTACTCGGGCTTACCATGCGGCGCTGCTTCGCGATCCCTCGGTCACTTACCTTGTCCTGCGCTCCCGCGATGTCCCTCCTGCAGTGTCCCCGGCAATGTAATCCAGCAGATGCCGGCATCTGTCATCTGGGTTCCGTCCTCTGTGAGCGGCGGGACGTACAGGGGACAGAATTTGAAAATAACAAAAAGTGACATTCACAAAAATCACTAAAATCACATAGTAAAACATTATTGTATCAAACCATTTCACATACATTTTGTCCCGAGTGCTTTATTCTGTACACTGCCTTAATTTTTACTGTTCTTTCTACCTGGAAACTGAGAAACGTCCATGGCGTCCAAATAGCGTCCCTTTAGGTCAAAAGCGGTTTTAGACCAGCTAGAGAACAGCGATAGTATATTAGAATCACTTGCAGAATTGAGTGATAATGATTCGTGGGGAAATTCGTCATCAGACACTGAAAACGATTCTGCGACTTTGCTCAGTGATGTGCGAACTTGGCGCTATATTTCAAATTTCAGTGTTGTTGGTTTGATTATATTATTGAATTAAATTTATTATTATTATATTATTATTTTTTATGATTATTTATTAAATTATAATTTATGATTTCGTGTTTCAAGTTTTATCATACCCGGAATGTTTACTAGACTCTTGTTCGGACAGATTTCAGTGAGTTTTTTTTATTATTTAAATATTTATTTATTTTCCATATAAAATACATATTTCATCATTATTCTCATGCAAAAAAAAAAATTCCAAATTATTAATTACATTTCTTACTATCTTTATTCCCATTACCTCCCTACCCCCTATCTAAGTTCCCCTCCTCCCCAAATAAAACCTCCCTCTCCCCATATAAACCCCCCCACTCTGCATTGTTCTATTACCTCTTTTCCTAACTAGAATATATATAGAGTATAGGATATATAAATATTTCCATCTTTCTCACATTGCTACTTCATATATTTCACCATAAATTCTTCCCATTTTCTCCACTTCTTAGAGAATAACCCCATCTTGTCTTCTTGCATATAATACAATTTCTCCATCCTACATATCTGATTCGTTCTCTCCACCCAATCCTCTATCCTCGGCACCTCTGGTCTATGCCAGAACTTAGGTACCAGACCCTTCGCCGCATTCAGATAGCACCATATGCCCGTGTCTTTGTATTTATTTACTGATAGCTCTGTACTGTGTAGTAGACACACTTCTGGGTCCAATCCTATCTTTATCCCAGAGACATTCTCAATTAGTTGGACGATTATCTCCCAGAAACCTTGGATCTTCGGGCACTCCCACCATATATGATATAACGTGCCTATTTTTCCACATCCCCTCCAGCACTCTAGTATATTTTCCACACATATCTTATACTCAACCTTCGGTGTAATGTGCCATCTTGTTAAACACTTATAATTTACCTCCACCTCTCTCATACTTATATTCTCGTGTATTAGTCTATATATTTTCCTTTGTTTATCTTCAGCTATCTCTATTCCCAAATCTCTTTCCCATTTTACTATATACATTGGCTTTGTGTAAGTGTCTAACTCAGTGAGGGTCTTATAAACTTTTGCCGTGCCCCGCCTCCCGTCACTTCGTGTTTCCAACAACCTCTCAAACAGATTCCAATCCTTTCTCGATCTCAACGGTTTTGGAAGGTTTCTGACAAAGTGTTTTAATTGGTGATATCTCCACTCATCTATTTTAATGAAGAGTTCCCTTTTATCTTTTTTCAAATCCTTAAGTGTTCTCAATTCCTGTCCTTCCATAATATTTCTCCATTGGATATCTTCTTTTTTAAACCATTTTCCTGTGCTCTCCTCCTTACCTGGAGGAAAATAATCCGTGTTCCTCAGTGATATTAATTGTGAATTAAAATCCCATTTCTTAACTTTATGCAATTTATCCCAAACCTTTAAAACATTTAATGTAAAAACACTTGTGGTATCTTTTAACCCTCTATATTGTGCTGGTGCCCATATAATTCTACTCAAGATAACTCCACTTAATTCATTCTCAATCTGAACCCACCTTTTCCCCTCTGAATTATGTGTCCAATCATAAATTCTCGCTAGAACTGCTGCTCTATAATACCTCTTAATGTCTGGCACTCCCAAACCTCCCTTCTCCTTTTTTCTACTTAACAAGTCATATGATATTCTAGGTTTTTTATTTTTCCATATGTATTTTGTTAACATCCTTTTTATTACTTTAAAAAAACCTCCGGGATTTTGACTGGAATCATCTGGAATTTATATAGGATTTTTGGTACAATTATCATTTTTATCAGGTTTATACAGCCTATCCAAGACGGATTACCTCCTCCCAATCTCCTTAGTTCCTCCTTGATCTCATTTAAGATTGGGATATAGTTTAATTTATACAGGTTGGTATATGAAGCAGAAAGTTTAACCCCCAAATACTTTATCTCTCTATTTTTACATATAAAAGGGAATTCTTTTTGTATTTTTTCTTTTTCACTATTTGGAAGGTTTACATTTAAGATCTCAGTTTTTGTTGGATTGATTTTCAAGTTTGATAACTCCCCATAATCCTTTAAGCTCTTCATTAGATTTGGGAGTGTTATCCTAGGATTTCCCACATAGAACAAAAGATCATCCGCAAAGGCAGCCACTTTATGTTCAACTCCTCCTATCTGCACTCCTTTTATATCTATATTCTTCCTAATAGTTGCCAATAAAGATTCCAAAGCCTATACATACAACAATGGAGACAGTGGACATCCCTGTCTAGTTCCAGTTGACATCCCAATAGGTTCCGACCTCTCTCCATTAACCATGACAACCGCTGAAGGTTCTCTATACAACTTTCCTGTCCACTCTGTCATTCTTACTCCCATTCCTAAAGTCTCCAGGGTATCCATCATAAAGCCCCAATCTACTCTATCGAATGCCTTTTCAGCATCGATCGAAAGCACTACTACCGGGGTTTTCCCTTTCCTAGCTTTCTGGATAAGCAATAGAGTTCTCAGCCCATTATCTCTACCCTCCCTCCCTGGAACTAATCCTACCTGGTCCCCCTGGTTCCATTCTGGCATAAGATCTTTTAGCCTATTTGCTAGGACCTTTGCGTATAGCTTAGTGTCTATGTTCAAAAGTGATATTGGTCTATAACTAGAGCACTGAGAGACATCCTTCCCTTCCTTTTGTATCAGCACCACATGGGCCTGTAAAGATTCCCATCTCATCTCCATCTCTCCTCCCAGGGCATTCATATATTTCTTCAATTTGGGTATTAACAGGTCACTGTATTTTTTATAGTACCTCACTGTATAACCATCTGGGCCCGGGCTTTTCCCCGTCATAGTACTCTTTAATGCTCTTATTATTTCTTCCTGTGTAATTTCCAAATCAAGGGAATTCAGTTGGTCATAGCTTAGCTTCGGTAGTCCTGCGTTTTTTTAGATATTCCCTTCTTTTCTCTCTTCTCTCATTTCCGTTTATATTTACTGGGTCTTGGGAGGCAATATTATACAGCTTACTATAGTATTCTTTAAACACCTTAATGATCTCTTTAGTAGAATAAACCATTTCCCTCTTGGGGTTTTTTATTTTCTCTATATAGTTCCTATTTTTTTTTTCCCTCAAGGATCTCATTAAATATTTTCCTGGTTTATCTCCCCATCTATACCTCTCACTTGCAACTTTGTTAAAAACTCTTCTCTTCTCCTCCTCCATCAGTAGCTCTAGCTCTTCTTTCTTTTTTATTACCTTCTGTCTTATCTCTTCTGATCTTTTACTTTTATGTATCTGCTCCAGGTCAAATATTTCTTTTAGCAGCCCAGTAAGTTTTTCTCTTCTTTCCCTTTTCTTTTTTGCCCCGGACGCAATCAATATACCTCTTATATAGGCCTTATGGGACTCCCACACTGTAGCCACCGACACCTCCCCTGTCTCATTCTCTTGAAAAAATCTTTCAATCTCTTCTCTGATTTTCTGATCCACCTCCTGATCCAGGAGAAGAGCCTCGTTCAACTTCCAACCTATCCCACCTGTCAATCGTCTTCTCCACCTCACTTTCAGTGTAACAGGGGCATGATCTGAAAGGGACATCGCCTCTATTTCTACTTTATCCACCAATTCTATAAGTTGATGATCTACCAATATATAATCCAATCCGGAGTACATCTCGTGTGCTTTGGAGAAGAAGGTATAATCTCTCTCTTTTCCATGAATCACTCTCCAAATATCCACCAGTTGACACTCATGTATCACCCTCTTCAGGATTCTCAGAGCTCTACCTCACTCTCGTTGCACAGAAGAGGTCGTATCCATTTGTGGGTCCATACAAAAATTCAAATCCCCTGCCACTATCAAGCGTCCCTTCTTAAAGGCCATCAGTTTTCTCAAGATTCCCTTCAGATAAGCTTCTGGTCTTTTATTTGGGCAATAGATATTCACAATTGTACATTCCTGCTCTTGTAATCTACCCTTAAAGAACAAAAATCTCCCCTCAGGATCTACCTCTCTCTCCAACATTACATTTTTTGCAAACCCTATTGCTACTCCCTTAGCTCTCTTGATTGGGGAATCCGCATAAAACCATGTTGGGTAATTTCTAGAGTACAACTTTATATTTGACTTAATCTCTAGGTGTGTGTCCTGCAAAAATACCACCAAAGCCTCTCTATGCTGTAGCTCCTTGAAAAGATTTCAGTGAGTTATTCCTAAGAATTACAGGCCTACAATATAAAATGCCAAATTTCCATGCAAAATAATGGTACCGCTTTCAGCACCAAAAATCTGAAATAATCATACTGCCAGAGAGGTTAATAGTATGCATCTCGAGAAATCTCAGAATGCGAAAAACTTCAATGTTACTTATCATCCAAACCTGAACCTGGGACGATGCACACAACTTCCTTAATAAAATTAATTTAAGATCAGGTTTATTACCTGATTACATCAGAGGCCCCCTTCACATCAGTGTCCCACCATCTAATCACAGTCCCTTATCAAATCAGAGGTCCCCCCATCACATTAGAGGTCCTCACATCAAAACCCCATCACATCAAAACCCCTCATCACATCAGAGGCCCCCCAATTATATTAGAGGTCCCACCATCACATCACATCAGAGTCCCTCATCACATCAGTGTTCCCCCCATCACATCAGAGGCCTCCAATACATCAGAAATCTCCCTTCACTTAGAGTCCCTTCATCGCACCAAAGGTTCCCCCATCACTTCAGAGGCCTCCATCACATCAGAAGCTCCATTTTACATTGAAGTCCCCTAATCACATCAGATTGAGGCATATAATGTCAGCATACTATGGATCTTTGAAATAGCGGCCAATAGTTTATCGAAGCGATCACTTCGCAGCATAAAATAATGTTATTTCAGGGCTGCACAAGACTCACATGCCTGATGAAGGAGTCCTACATGGCCCCCAAATGTAATTTTATGCTTTGATGTGATCTCTTCAATAAACTTTTGGATGCTATTTCAAAGATTCACGGTGTGCTTGTGATATACGCCTTAACCTTGTGTTGATAAAGTTTGCTAAAGCACTCACCTATCACAATGCCATTTCCAAGAACTTGTGTGATGAGGATATTTTAGTGGACTATTCACAGAGTCTCCCCATCACAGCAGAGGTCCCCCCATCACATCAGAGTGCCTCCATTACATCAGAGGTTCACCATCACATCAGAGTCCCCATACAGGTCAAGGGTCACTCCTATACACAAGAACCCTCTCGTCACATCAAATTTTCTTTTTCACAGAGTCCCCCCATCGCATCAGAGGCCCTTCATCAAAAGGTCCCCTCCCCCCCATCACAGAGTCCCCATTTTACAACAGAGTCCTACTTTATGGCAGCATTGCAAAGGATGAGACATGAAAACAGAGTCCTACTTTATGGCAGCATTGCAAAGGATGAGACGTGAAGCAGGTCCTGGCAGAGCTGCACTTCTGTCTTCTCCTAAATGCTGGGGATGGCCCTGGATCAGTGTCATGTGGAGCATCCTGCTTCCTGGCAACCCATTACATGGTGCAAAAATACTTGACAAACTGTCAAATATTCACTACACCTTGGGTGTGCCCAAACAGCAACCTGGTTGAGGAATGGGGGTTGGGGCAGCACAGTGGCTAAATGGTTAGCACTTCTGCCTGGCAGTACTAGGGTTGTTGGTTCAAATCCCAGCCATGGCACCTCCTGCCTGGAGTTTGCATGTTCTCCCTGTGCCTGCATGGGTTTCCTCCAGGTACTCCAGTTTCCTCCCACACTCCAAAGACATGCTACTAGGTTAATTGGCTCCTATCTCTAGTATGTGTATGTATGAATGTGAGTAGGGACCTTAGATTGTACACTCCTTGAGAGTTAGGGACTGATGTGAATGTACAATATATATGTAAAGTGCTGTGTAAAATTGACAGCGCTATATAAGTACCTGAAATAAATAAATAAAATAATGCTAGTTTATACTATAGAGCAGTGAAGATACACCCTGATACTAGCTTGTCTTGGTGGTAGCGATTGGCAAGGTGCTCTTCAGTCTTCTTTTATTATTTTTTTACCCTTTAAGAGTAGTAGACCTTCCCTGCCTAATTCCCCCTGTTGTCTGGGGAACAGTATAAAAAATCATTTGAGAGCTACATAAATGAGCCCCATTCATAAATTAATACAGCCTGTGAATAACATTGCATCTTAACCATTTGATATCCAGGTGGCTTTAAGAATCAGTCATAATCAGGGGCGGACTGACCATTTGGAAACTCGGGCACTGCCCGAGGGCCCAGGGTCAGTCGGGGGCCCCATGAGATGCCCCTGCTACCTTTTTCATAGGCTTTTTTGAGTTTGGGCAAGGACACAGTGGCCCCATGATCCCCTATTGTCCGGGGGCCCCATGAGTTGTCAGTCCGCCCCTGGTCGTAATGCATACGCAGTTATCAGTATCAGCTAGATTAATTGGTTAAATGTATTTTAAATTAGAATTATCAGTTGAGCTCTACACATAGTCTACTAATGTACAATAAACATGATAAGGTGGTCAGCATGGGGCCCATTGTTAAAAGTGAGGATATTCATGTACAAAGAAGTCTTGATGACAGATTATATTGCATGCTACTATTTCACAGAACAATCGCATCTGTGTATGTATGACCATGCCTGTTCTTGGCTCCATGCCCTGCAAATTTGTCATTGGTGGTGAACTGAACACAAAACAAACCAGTGCCAAATATTATTTATTAGAGCAGTACCACCATCCTTCACTATAAAGAAATATTAAAGGTTTATTTGCTAATCTAAGAAAAACCCTCTTTTGGTGTGTCTGCTAACCCCCTGGAAACACAGTGGGGGAGAGTTACGAAAACTGGTGCATTCAGAATCTGGTGCAGCTTTACATGGTAGCCAATCAGCTTCTAACTTCAGCTTGTTCAATTAAGCATTGACAATAAAACCTGGAAGCTGGTTGGATTCTCTTCAGAGCTGCACCAGATTTTGCACCAGGGTCGAACTGACAACTCATGGGGCCCCCGAGCAATAGGGGATCATGGGGCCCCTGTGTCCTTGCCCAAACACAAAAAAGTTTATGAAAAAGGTACCAGTGGCATCTCATGGGGCCCCCTACTGACCCTGGGCCCTTGGGCAGTGCCCAAGTTTCCAAATGGTCAGTCCGCCCTTGTTTTTCACCATGCAGTTTTAGTAAATAACCCCAAATATAAACCTTGTGCATTCAGATGCAGCACCCATGATATTCTAAATGTAAAGAACAACAATTAAGGAGTCTGTGAAATTGTGGTAATGTAGCTGTCTAGTAAAGCTGAGTTTACATGCTGCAGGTAGTGATTCATCATTTCGCTGTACAATGATGGTGAAATGTTTGTGAACACATACTTGGGTAGAGAGTAAAAATTTCAACAGTGTTTCGAATAATCTCATGACCTGTACAGTACATTTTGTCCTTTTGACCTATATGTTTAATGAAATTCATGTGTTAGCAATCTTTACAACTCAAGTACTAAGGAATATTTTTCAATTAGTTTAAAGTGCTACTAAACACACACTGTTTATTTACATTGTCCTTTCTCTTTCTCTTTGTGGATGATGGCACTGTAATTATTTTAATTAAATAAACATCTAAGTACCTTTTTTTATTATTGATATACAGCTATCACGTGACCCAAATCTTTCCCAGCCTGTCTGCAGGGAAACATAAACAGGAGGAGCTTCTAGTCTTCTGCTGCTGTACAAAAAAAAACTCCTGTGGGATACAGCATAAAAATAAATAATTTATATAATTTAAATGTATTTAAAAAATATACATTTTTATATATATATACAGTCATGGCCGAAATTGTTGGCACCCTTGATATTTTTCCTGAAAATCAAGTATTTCACACAAAAAAGGTATTGCATTAACACATGTTTTGCTATACACATGTTTATTCCCTTTGTATGTATTGGAACAAATATAAAACAGAGGCAGAAAAGCAAATATGACATAATGTCACACAAAACCCCAAAAATGGGCTGGACAAAAGTATTGGCACCCTTAACTTAATATTTGGTTGCACACCCTTTGGAAAACATAACTGAAATCAGTCGCTTCCTATAACCATCAATAAGCTTCTGACACCTCTCACCCGGAATTTTGGACCACTCTTCCTTTGCAAACAGCTCCAGGTCTCTCTTATTGGAAGGACACCTTTTCCCAACAGCAATTTTAAGATCTCTCCACAGGTGTTCAATGGGATTTAGATCTGGGCTCATTGCTGGCCACTTCAGAACTCTCCAGCGCTTCTTTGCCATCCATTTCTGAGTGCTTTTTGACGTATGTTTGGGGTCATTGTCCTGCTGGAAGACCCAGGATCTTGGACGCAAACCCAGCTTTCTGACACTGGGCCCTACAGTGCGACCCAAAATCCTTTGGTAATCCTCAGATTTCATGATGCCTTGCACACAGTCAAGGCACCCAGTGCCAGAGGCAGCAAAACAACCCCAAAACATCATTGAACCTCCACCATATTTTACCGTAGGTACTGTGTTTTGTTCTTTGTAGGCCTCATTCCGTTTTCGGTAAACAGTAGAATGATGTGCTTTACCGAAAAGCTCTATCTTGGTCTCATCTGTCCACAAGACGTTTTCCCAGAAGGCTTTTGGCTTACTCAAGTACATTTTGGCAAACTGTAGTCTTGCTTTTTTATGTCTCTGTGTCAGCAGTGGGGTCCTCCTGGGTCTCCTGCCATAGCGTTTCATTTCATTTAAATGTCGACGGATAGTTCGCGCTGACACTGATGCTCCCTGAGCCTGCAGGACAGCTTGAATGTCTTTGGAACATGTTTGGGGCTGCTTATCCACCATCCGGACTATTCTGCGTTGCAATCTTTCCTCAATTTTCCTCATCCGTCCACGACCAGGGAGATTAGCTACAGTGCCATGGGTTGCAAACTTCTTGATAATGTTGCGCACTGTGGACAAAGGCAAATCTAGTTCTCTGGAGATGGACTTGTAACCTTGAGATTGTTGATATTTTGCCACAATTTTGGTTCTCAGGTCCTCAGACAGTTCTCGTCTCCTCTTTCTGTTGTCCATGCTTAGTGTGGCACAGACAGACACACAATGCAAAGGTTAAGTGAACGTCTCTCCTTTTTATCTGCTTTCAGGTGTGATTTCTATATTGCCCACACCTGTTACTTGCCCCAGGTGAGTTTACAGGAGCATCACATGCTTGTAACATTCTTATTTATCCGCAGTTGTGAAAGGGTGCCAATACTTTTGTCCAGCCCATTTTTGGAGGTTTGTGTGACATTATGTCGAATTTGCTTTCTTTCCTCCCTTTTTTTGTTTTGTCCCAATACACACAAAGGGAATAAACATGTGTATAGCAAAACATGTGTTAATGCAATACGTTTCGTGAGAAATACATGATTTCCTGGAGAAATATCAAGGGTGCCAACAATTTCGGCCATGACTGTATATATATATAAAACATTTTTCATTATTATTATTATTATAGAGTATTTATATAGCGCCAAGGGTTTGCTCAGCGCTGTACAATAGCAAGGGGGACAGAACATGAGACAAAACAGTAACAATACAATACACGAGGGGTTCGAGGGCCCTGCTCTTTTGAGCTTACAATCTAGGAGGGAGTGGAAGTGGTACAGTTGGAAGTGGCTGTGGGGGGTGGAGTGGTGGGAGAAATGGAGGAGATCGGTTGTTAGGTGAGGGTGGGGTAGGCTTCCCTGAAGAGATGGGTTTTCAGGGTGCGCCTGAAGGTGAGGAGGGTAGGTGACAGTCTGATGGATTGGGGTAGGGAGTTCCAGAGGATGGGGAAAGTCCTGGAGAAGTCCTGCAGTCGGGCGTGGGATGAGGAGACCAGGGAGCTAGAGAGTAGGAGGTCCTCTGAGGAGCGAAGGGCACGGGTAGGGTGGTATTTGGGTATCAGGTCAGTTAGGTAGTTTGGGGCGGCGTTGTGTGGTTTTGTAGGTCAGAGTTAGTAATTTGAATTTGATGCGCTGGGCAATCGGGAGCCAGTGAAGGGATTGGCAGAAGGGGGTGGCAGATGTGGAGTGGTTGGTGAGGTGGATGAGTCTAGCCGCTGAGTTCAGGATAGACTGGAGTGGGGATAGCGTTTGTTTGGGTAGGTCAGTGAGAAGGGAGTTGCAATAGTCCAGGCATGAGATGATGAGGGAGTGTACAAGTTGCAGGGGCGGACTGACCATTTGGAAACTCGGGCACTGCTCGAGGGCCCGGGGGCAGTAGGGGGCCCCATGAGATGCCCCTGGTACCTTTTTCATAGGCTTTTTTGTGTTTGGGCAAGGACACAGGGGCCCCATGATCCCCTATTGCCCGGGGACCCCATGAGTTGTCAGTCCGCACCTGACGAGTTGTTTAGTAGTGTCTGGGGTGAGGAATGTACGTATCTTGGAGATGTTGCGGAGGTGGAGCCTGCATGACCTTGATAGTGATTGGACATGAGGTTGGAAGGAAAGGTTTGAGTCCTGGGTGACACCCATGACTTTGGCGTGTGGGGTGGGATTGATGGGATTTTCATACAAATATATATTTGAAATCAAACCTTTATGATTTGTTTTGGCAATAACATGGTGTGAACTGATTTTTGCCAGTCACAGGCTGTGTCTTTGAATAACAGTGAGGTGAAGCCTCCATCAATCAAGATGTAATATCCCAAATCTGGGAACTGAACATGTGCAACAACTGGCAACACTGCTCTGCAAAATCCCCAACTGCATTAGGGACATGGACAAAAAGGGGGGGGGGGGTTGAAAACAGCAGGATCAATCAGTTTTTTTGCAGAATACAGAAAAAAAATCCTATAGTAAATGAGTGAAAATGAACAGCATCTAATACAGCATACTGTATATTGATAGCTTTTTATGATGTGGTTTTAATGACACTTTAATAGTTCCCTGTTTCTGTTTATAGTGACATTATGTAACTAATTTAATTAATGATGATAGATATGGAATACTGGATATATAGAATATGGGATATACCCCAGCTGCAAGGTGACCTGTTCTCTGATTTTCTTTATAAGATCAGAACATTGTGTCAGAATGTAAAGCTGTTTGCATGCACTTTTGTTTTTATCGTGTGAAAATTCAAAAATTCTTTAGTGGACTCTGTAATATCATGTTCCCAACTGCAGCAGGCTTCTGCAGGCTTTCAATAAGCTTCAAGTAGGACTGAAGCTTACTAAAATCCACTAGCAGCTTTTGGCTGGCACATGCGCTCTGAAGGAATGGCATGCCTGTGCCATTCTTTCAGGGCTGTGTGCCACCAAAAGTGACTCCTGCGTGCATGCGCTGGAGTGACGTCATCACGGCTTGGCCATTTAAGCCACCGGAGCCCACGAACCTGGAAAAAGGCCTTTGTAAAGATGGAAGCCCTGTCAGCGGTGACAGTTTGCCGCTGGAGGGCTTCGTTTTAAGGTAAGTTTCATATAATGTTCTAGTATGCGATGAATACTAGCACATTATGCCACCGTATTGCAGGTTTTTTTTTTAAAAAAAGGTTGCAGTTTACTACCGATTTAAGTGATGAGCAGCCTTTTTACATAATCTATAGTAACAACATCCCAGGTTAATCACTCATGATGGCCGAAGATGATGATCCTAAAAGAAGACTGGCTGAAGATGTTGACTTTGGCGGGGGAGCTCATGAACATTTCAGTGCTGGAGGGGATGTTGTTGTCATGTTTAGTTCTGCTGTAGAGCTCTAATAGCTAAAAACCTTCAAAAGCCTGCAAATGTCACACACAGTATCACTATTAAAAATAAAAATGATTTAATTAATAAAATATAGAAAAGATCAAGTATTTTTTTTTCGGTTTACATATTTGGTAGCCTATAATAATAAAAAATAGAGCATTTTTTTTAAATTAAAACTATGTACCAAATCAAAACCTTTTATATTCTTAAACATATGTATAAAATTTATTTAAGTATGGAAATTAGACATGGGATATAGTTATAAAAAATCTCTATGTGAATGTCCCAGAATTCACAATCACAAATAGAGAAAATAGCCTAGTATTACAGGCTAAGTACATTTGACCAGCAGAGGACATAATACACGGGAATCCTGTGCACTGTGTAAATCTAAGGAGATTCCTGTGCCAATGGTCAAATGAATGGGTGAGCAAATCTCCAGCTGCAGTGTGACTTTTAAATGTGACAGCTTTCTCCTGGTTGTTAGGGAGTTAGCCTAAAACTAGTAACTCATCCCAGCCCAGCAGATTTAGCTGTCAGCCACGGACTCCCGACTGACAACTGGATAAAAACAAACAGTGGGGATAGTGTTGAGTCTGGTATGGATTTTAAGGGCCAACCCCACATAAAAAAACAAGGAAAAAAACCATGGGTCCCCCCAAAATTCATACCAGACCCTTCTCAGAGCATGCAGCCTGGGTGGCCAGGAAGGGGTTTTGGCATGTGCCCCATCCTCCCCACCAATGGGGGTTTGTTGCAGGCCAGTTGGTTGAGCTGGGAATGTTGATGTTTGACATGCGTCGCCCTCCCATGTGCTCCTTGCTGCAAAGGCCAGTTAGGTATATTGGTGAGGGGTGCACTGGACACCTTAGCTGCTGTTGTGCTATATGCTGGGTGTGTGCTGCGCCCATGTGCCTTTAAAGAGAGGTGGGCTGCCTTCAGGCTGACCTGCCCTCAGCCTATCCATTATTATACATGTGCTTCTACTATGGGGGCTCTCAAAATTTATAGAGTTAGTACTGCAGATAATACTGGGGTGCCGTGAAGGGTCTTTGCAGCTTACGTAAGTATTTGCAAATGTGTGCAAACTAAACCCCTGTTTTTAATGTGATCTGTTAGACAGGACAGTTCAGTTGGTTGCAGGTTGATTGGTAAGTTGAGCTGGGAATTTTTATTTGTTGTTGTTTGACCCAAGTAAAAAGATAAAGTGCACCAGGATTTCCAGAGCTAAGGGTTCAACAATAACACATTGAAATCATAACCCATTAATAAATAATGCTGACTCACATAATAATTATACAGTTGCAAGAAAAAGTATGTGAACCCCTTGGGATTACGTGGAGTTTTGCATGAATTGGGCATAAAATGTGCTCTGAACGTCATCTAAGTCACAACAATAGAAGAACACAGGCTGCTGAACATAATACTACACAAACATTAGATGTTGCCATGGTTTAATTGCACATAACATGTAAACATTCACAGTGCAGGGAGGAAAAAGTATGTGAAGCCCTAGCTTAATGACTTCTCCCAGAGCTAATTGGAGCCAGGAGTGAGCCAACCTTGACTCCAATCAGTGTGATGATATTGGATGTGTTGCTGACAGCTGTCCTGCCCTTAAAAAACACACACCTGTTTTGGGTTTACTGGTTTCAAGAAGCACTGTCTGATGTGAACCATGCCTCGCAGAAAAGAGCTCTCAGAAGACCTACAATCAAGAATTGTTGACTTGCATGAAGCTGGAAAGGGTTACAAAAGTATCTCCAAAAGCCTTGATGTTCATGTGTCCACGGTAAGACAGACTGTCTACAAATGGAGAAAGTTTAGCACTGTTGCTACTCTCCCTAGGCGTGGTCGTCCTGTAAAAATGACTGCAAGAGCACAGCGCAGAATGCTGCATGAGGTAAAGTAGAATCCCAGAGTGTCAGCTAAAGACCTACAGAAATCTCTGGCACATGCTAACATTTTTGTTGACACATCTACAATAAGGAAAACATTAAACAAGAATGGAGTACATGGGAGGACACCACGGAGGAAGCCATTGCTGTCCAAAAAGAATATTGCAGCATGCTTGAAGTTTGCAAAAGAGCACCTGGATGTTCCACAGCACTACTGGCAAAATATACTGTGGACAGATGAAACCAAGATTGAGTTGTTTGGGAAGAACACACAACACTATGTGTGGAGAAAAAAAGGCACAGCACACCAACATCAAAACCTCATCCCCACTGTGAAACATGGCGGAGGGAGCAGCATGGTTTGGGGCTGCTTTGCTGCCTCAGGGCCTGGACGGATTGTTGTCATTGATGGGAAAATGAATTCCAGAGTTTATCAAGACATTTTGCAGGAAAACGTACGACATCTGTCCGCCAACTGAAGCTCTGCAGAGGATGGGTGATGCAACAGGACAATGACCCAAAGCATACAAGTAATTCAACAAAACAATGGCTGCAACAGCACAGAATACGCCTTCTGGAGTGGCCCAGTCAGAGTCCTGACCTCAACTCGATTGAAATGCTGTGGCATGACCTTAAGAGAGTGATTCACACCAGACATCCCAAGAATATTGCTACACTGAAACAGTTTTATGAAGAGGAGTGGTCCAAAATGACTCCAGATCGTTGTGCAGGTCTGATCTGCAACTACAGGAAACGTTTGGTTGAGGTTATTGCTGCCAAAGGAGGGTCAACCAGTTATTAAGTCCAAAGGTTCACATACTTTTTCCTCCCTGCACTGTGAATGTTTATTTGTTATGTGCAATTAAACCTTGGCAACATCTAATATTTGTGTAGTATTATGTTCAGCAGACTGTGTTCTCCTATTGTTGTGACTTAGATGACGTTCAGAGCACATTTTATGCCCAATTCATGCAAAACTCCACGTAATCCCAAGGGGTTCACATACTTTTTCTTGCAACTGTATAACATAATGCATGACTCACTGCGGGACTGCGCATGCGCCAGCGTGTCCAGGAAGTGAGGAGGCTGGTAGTCCGTAGCCAACCAGTAACCCATACAGGGGTAATCACTGTGGTCGGTGGACAAGCCCATGTGACACAGTGGGTGAAACGCGTGAATGTCACTTCCTGGACACTCTGTCGCATGCGCAGTCCCGCAGTGCGGCTTGCTGTGATTGTCGGCTCTGACACTTGTATTGTACGGTCATGGCTTCTCAATAGCGTGTGCGGCTGCCACGCATAGCCACCGTACTATCCCGCTGCACTCGTCATGTCATACCATCGCTGCCTATCACAGTCTCTATGGGGTTGGTAACCAGTTGCCTGACCTAGCAGTGGACATTACCATATCGCATACCTGGAGGATTTCCATCTGTCAACACACAGGATTCAAGTTCACCGACCACAGTGATTACCCCTGTATGGGTTACTGGTCCGTTACGGACTACCAGCCTCCACAAGTTTGACACAGGTTCTCCACTCAACTATACTTTATCATATATAGACTTTGATCTAATAGGTCTTTTCCTGGCAACCCCTCATGTTATACCTATTCAAGGCATGTCTATATTATGCATTTCAGCGGGTTTTATGAGGAAGTTGTGCTACATTTATACTCCATGTCTCTATGATGATCGTCACTGACTCTCCCAGTGCCTCCACTACTATTGTGCCTACTATACTGTGCATTGCCAATACCATTGCAATATAAATGTAAGCACTTTCTATACATCAAATAGACCTATACAACACCATCCTCATTACAAGCCAAACTGCTTATTTTTTGATGAATGACTTGTCATATTACATGATCCTATACCATTCTTTGCTTGAGGAATAAAACCCCTTCCATTTTTTAGGGGTTTATGTAATTAATTATTTTTGATGGCCATACCTAGGTTCATGTTTATTCCATTGATTGTTATGCACTTTTTTGTGTAGTTACATGTGGTTTATGTGATACATATATTACCTATTGGCCCTTGATATTCTATAATACTCTTCTGAGTTGTCAATACCATTGTTCCTCAGCCAGTTCCATCCATCTTACATTTCTTTTGGATCACTATATCCCACACAGGTCTTCTGTTCATCACATTATCATGGGTCCCTTGCATGCCTAGCGTTATCCAGGATGATCATGTCATTCTCTCGTTATCTTTCTCCTTGGTGGTGGTGAGGTATTATTGAGTGTTTTGAATACATGCCAATATGGTTTTTGATGTCTGTACTTTCTTACTGCAAATAACTTATTAAATTCATTTTTTGCTTATTTGGTTTCATAAGCTGCAGTTTGTCCTCAATTGGACCCCCTTTGGCCCGTGGTTTCGTCACCCTCTGGGTCGCCCCTCCTTTAGTTTTACATTGTTGTTTGACCCCCCTTCCTGAAGCAGTCCAGGCCACAGGCCTTCAAAATGGGGGGGGGGGGGAACCTGGAAAAGCACCATGTCTCCATGTTGATGAGGACAAGGGCCTCTTCTCAAAAGCCCTTGCTTGGAGACTGTGGGGGTCTGGGGATAGGGAACTTAGTGGAATCTGGGATCATTAAAAATAAGGAGACCACCTAGATACCGACCCTCCTCATTCACATAAAAAGTCAATAGTAAATAAACACAAACAGAATTCTTTGTATTATTTATTTATTATTTAATACAGGTACTTATATAGTGCCGTAAATTTACGCAGCTTTACATACTGTATATATTGTACATTCACATCAGTCCATAACCCTCAAAGGGTGTACAGTCTAAAGTCCCTAACCAACATT
The DNA here is from genome assembly GCF_062004578.1 of Staurois parvus. Taxonomy (NCBI): domain Eukaryota; kingdom Metazoa; phylum Chordata; class Amphibia; order Anura; family Ranidae; genus Staurois; species Staurois parvus. The sequence continues at coordinate 9,031,133 of NW_028317943.1, forward strand.
CATACATATACATACTAGGGCCAATTTAGACAGGATCCCAGTTAACCTTCCAGCATGTCTTTGGAGTGTGGGAGGAAACCGGAGTACCTAGAGGAAACCGACGCAGTCACAGGGAGAACATGCAAACTCCAGGAAGGTGGTGCCATGGTTGGGATTTGAACCTACAAGAACAAAATACCCACTGCTTGTTGACACATCCAAACCCATTGCTTGACTCCCAGCACATGTCATTTCCTGGTCCCCACTGCCGCAATATAGACAAAGAGGAGGGATCTCAGGGCAACTTCATTGATTATACTGTATATGGACATCAGGGGCGGACTGACAACTGATGGGGCCCCCGGGCAATAGGGGATCATGGGGCCCCTGTGTCCTTGCCCACACTCAAAAAAGCCTATAAAAAAGGTACCAGGGGCATTTCATGGGGCCCTACTGACCCCGGGCCCTCGGGCAGTGCCCGAGTGCTCAAATGGTCAGTCCGCCCCTGATGGACATACACTTTTGGGGAGGGTGCAAATGGCTTACACAAAGGAAAATAGGCAGTTGTTTTGAAAAGGTGAATTTAGCCTTTAAATGACTAGCCAGAGTTTTTTTATTTTATTTTATAGAAAAATATCCTGTACATGGTTAGAGATCTGGCATAAGGTTTACTTAGTAGTGTTAAATTTAATTAGAGAACAAAACATATTACACTGTCACATAAGACACTAATAGTCACAAGGACCTTTTAGTTGATTACAAATGCCTTCTCCATGAAAGGTAAAAGTTAGGATTAAATATTGACTAGAGTTCCGTTCCACGTTCATCTGATTGCATCATGCAAAGTCACTTTTTCTGTACACTGCCACTTGTGATACAGTTCCGGAAATAGCAGTCATTACAGAAGAATTTAGTCATATAGATAAGATTCACAGCTGTGAAACAACTCCAGGAATAAAACAACCTATTAACTAGGGACTTGCTGTTTTGAAATGTGTAGAATAAATTACATCAGTTTAAAGTACACACAGTGTTAAAAATACAATATTTAGAGAGTGTTTATTTTTAATTGCAGCACATCAAACCCTCTAAAGGGGACTATTTATCAATGTTTTCACCCAAAATGTGCACATTTTTCAAACTGAATCTGGAAATGTGAAAATCTCATGTGGAATCTCTGTTACTCTTGGGTGAACACATTGATGAATAGATCCCTAATATAAAAAAATAAAGTGTTACTAAACCCACAACAGTAAAATCAGTCTGTATATGAAGTAAAGCATGCTTGTTATACTCCCTGTGGAACCTAAGAGGTTAATACTTAGCATTGTGTAAAAAGGCCATATGGTCCTGTTTTCTCTGCCCCTCCTCTTGTTCAAATGTCCACCTGATAAGACAGACTGTAGTCACATGCACATGCTCGGTTTAGTCTGTATTGCTAGAGAGGTTTTTTTTTCTTGGGAGAGTGCATATGATCAGCACAGGGCCAATCGGCACTGTCCAGACAGAGGTCAGGGGTTTTGCATCCTCCTAGAGCAGAAAGGAAACTCCTCCTACAAGCTTTAACCAGTGCTCTGCTGAAGTCACAAGACTGCTCTAACAGCTGATGATAATATTTAGCAGTTTATATTTGCTAAAATAATTGCATTTCCATGTTGTGTATACTGTGGGAGACCAGATATAGTGTATGCTGGGTCATGGGTTTAGTAACACTTTAAATATATAAAATGTAATTTATTGTTTACAGTGCAGAGGTTAGGGTGGCCATAAACATAAGAGGTCGGAAGTGCACAGTCTGACCACCAACAGGCATCTGCGTCTTCCACTTCCCTAAATACAAATGGTCATGCTTAGCCTATGGAGAGAGAGAAAGGGATCACTATTTGGGAAAAAGTGGAAAGAACTACAAATTTGTAGAAAATATGATCATTAAAACTTTGGCACTACATCCATGTAATGCCAGAACATTTAGAGGTATTACTTTCAGGTAAAGAAAAATAATTATTCAAATAACTGCTCTTTCAAAAGACATCTACCTCTAATACATGGGCGATTTCTCCATCTCCTTACTGCATGACGGATAAATTAAAATTAATCTTCCAGGACTGATCACAGGCTATGCACGCATGGAAGTTAATGGGAGCTGTTTCAGGGGTCACATGGACTTGGGATAATTAAGAAAAATTTTAGGAATGTAACAGATCACATTTACTTTCATACATTGTATAGTTCTCAATCAGGAAAGGCGGAACAGAGGAAACGCAGGGAGGAATTGGTAAAAAAAAAATCACCATTGTAGTAAAACTGCTGGCTGTCTTGCAATAGTGACTTCCAGTGCTTTGCCAGTTGATTAAGCTCCATCTAAAAAAAACAAAATAAATAAGTTAATAAAACACAAGCATAGGATATAGTGGGTACAACTTTTAAAATTTTTATTATATAAAATGTTCTTAAAGCAAACCTTCACTCCCCTGATATAACCTCCCTAAACTCCCACTCACCTCCACAATCTAAATCACTATTTATTTATTAATTTTTTTTAACTTTGTTTACCTTTTTCTTTTTCTTTTTTTGCCCGTGACCCCTGCCACTGTTCTTGCCCAAACATGAATGAAGTGTCCCTGCTCCCACAGCCTCCTGGGTTATCCCTGCCACATATGGCAGGAGGCTGCAGGAGTAGAACACACAGTGGCTGGAGGGTGTAGCTGGTGCACATCATTGTGGGCTGGCCTCCTGAACCCAGAAAAAGCAACTGGCCCACAATAACCAAGGAGTACCAAAATAGTGGTGTAGAACTTGGGTGGTCACAACTGAGCTGCGGATTGCAGCAGAAAAGTGCTGGATCCGATCCACTGGGCAGTTGAAATCAGGACAATGCTACATAACAGGTAAAGGGGACATAAAGTAGTGGGCAGTGAAGCTCCTCTTTAAAAGCTAGAAGGATAGCTGAATCTTTCCGTATACTGAATAATGGCTTGTCAAAGTATTTTCCAATGCATTTTAAATAGACTGGATCTCAAACACACCCTTCTCTTGGTAGCGCATAAAACCTTCAGGTACAACTATGTCTACGGCCTTCTTTGGCATCCAGTTGAAGCCAGCTTGTTATTGTCCTTGCAGTTCAATGCAACAGGTTTGCTTTAATGTTCCCCTTCTTTATATACCTCACCTTTTCTTAGCACCCCCATTCAGCTGCTGAAAACAAAGAAATTACTATATCTGGTACTTTGGTATAGGGGAACCTGGGATTCACTACCTTTTATCATATGTGACAGTGCTTGGTGACTGGTCTTGTATTGTAATATGGAAGTGAAGAAACTATGCTGAGCCCCGTGTAAGCTCTAACTAGAGCAAAAAGGAACTTACACAGTTTGCTCTCGTTGCAGATCCTCTTCAATAAAGGCAGTTTCTGATACCCTGCAATCAGGGCTGGTCTTGTCACTAGGCAAACTAGGCAGCCACCTAGGGCGCAGCCACGGCCATGACTCGAGGACAACACTGACAGTTAAAATGAAAATGGTTACGGTGCTCAGGTGAATCAAAACAGAGACACGCACAGTCAGAGAGATCCCTCCTTCGCCTCCTGGAAGTCAGGTGCTGCCTGCCTGTTTTTTGATTGATCAGTGCTGAGTGAGGGGGCATGGCTACCAGCCGGCCTTGAGTCAATGAGTTACAGGACCAAGTGGAGAGGTAGAGGAGGGTGCAGCTTTGCTGTCTGAACAGCGGCTCCATCACAAGGACCACAAAGCCTGGAGTGTGAACAGCTGCTGCTGCGGACCTGGCCAAAGCAAGGAGGAGCTGGAATGGACTGTCTCTGAGAAATAGAGCCAGAGGGAGCCCAGCTGAAGGAGCAAGTGTGGTGGAGGCCAAAGCCAGCCAATGGTCACCAGGAGCAGTCAGTGGAGGCGAGCAAAGCCAGTCTGAGTTGGTAAATTGACCCAGCCACAACCAGAGGGCTCAGGTAATTAATTTGCTGCGCTGACACAATTATCTACCACGTCATCTCCATCCTGCACACAGTTATCTTGATGTCTTCTCCATCCTGCACACAGAGTCATCTCCATCCCACACACCACATTCACCACATTGCCCCCTTTACGCGCTGCATGTTTATATTTCTAGCTTCTTATAGAACATCACTTCCTCCCAGCACCCAAGTCAGTTTTGTTTTTTGGGGGGGGGGGGGGTGTGCAAGTAGCTGGTCTTCCCTAGGGCACAAAATAGACTAGCACCAGCCCTACCTGGACTGTATTGTGGGCTTTATCTGGTATCCAGTCCCACAGGTTTTACATCCACACTGTAGATATCACAGGTCATGGGCACTGGAGGTATGTTTGAAAGTGCAGTGAGTGAACACATTTAATCACCTGTGATTTAAAAAGTAAAAACTTGATTTGTTTTTAGGTTGATCTGCTAAATGCAACTAGGCTGTTCACTTTGCAAATGAGTTTTCCCTTAGCTTAGTAAATGCAGTAATAATTCACTTTGCAAAGAATACCAAATCACATGCAAAGAAAACTAAAAAAATTCAGTATATTTGCTTGCATGTAGTTAAATGATGAAAGCTAGCAGAGCTTCATCTAATTCACTAAAGCAGGCTATACAGGGCCAGATTTCCCAATAGGCACTGTAGGCATGTGCCTACAGATGCCCTTCCTAGAGGGGTGCCCGTCTGTATGATGTTTTTAAAAAAAAATGATTATTTTTCAGACCATGGTCGCCCGTGTGCCCTTCCCTTTGGGTGACCACCAATACTGTAAATGACTGCTCATCCCTTAAAGTGGAGTTTGTGGTACTTTAAAAGAAAAAGTGTTGCAGAGGCTTGAGCTCCACTTTAATGATAACACAGTGGTGTTCAAAGAGCTGCCTATTCACCTTCATGCAGTGGTATTATGGTGTGTGCTCTGTTGGGGGAGGGGGGGGGGTGAGCTTCAGAAGTCTCTGCCTATAGACTCCTGAGATGTAAATCCGGCCCTGAGGCTATATGCTGATAATAATCTTTTTCCATTTAGCGTAGATGAACAAATCGCTTGCTGCAGCTATTGTATTTTGATGACCCGTTGTCAAAATACCTGAACAGTGGCTGCATTTGATTGGATGCAGCCTCTTTTTGCCTAAATTCCCAAACAATTAACTTTTGTTGAACAGAGCCTATCAGCAGGGCCACCCACTGACTACAATTCACACTAAAACTGGAGAGTGCAAAATCTGGTGCAGCTCTGCATAGAAACCAACCAGCTTCCCGTTTTTTTCGTGAAAGCTTAATAGAACAACCTGAAGTTAGAAGCTGAATTGCTACCATGCACTACTGCGCCGTATTTTGCACTTTCCAGTTTTAGTAAATCAGCCGCTGCGCATGGCCAGCTTAAGCTAAGTGAAAATTCCCTTGCAAGTCGTTTTTATACTCATTGGGGCTAAAAGTTTTAAACATTTGACTGGGATGCCACTTCATATCTTTAAAATCTGACAAATATCAGTTACAAAAGTTCTGAGCTTAATCAATGTATTTTACTTATTAGTCAATTAATCAGTCACAGAAGAAACTCTGCAATTCATGTCTCAGGTTTTAAACAGGATGAGGTGGCCACTCCAGTCATGTGTGAAAGAAAATCCTTTTTTTTTTTTTAACATTTCTGCCAGATGATTGGTTGTTTACTTCCTTTCATGAAACTGCGCTTTGTAAAATTGTAAAATAACCCTCATTATCTCTAAAGTGGCCCACAATGTCTAAAGGTCACCAAGAGGATTACTGAGGTTTGAAAAAAGGTCTTAGGTTCAAAGAAAATGCACACAAAACACATAAATACACATAATACTATTTGGAGGCATATGAAGTCTACATTATAAACTGCGCTGCTTTAGTTTTTGTTCAACGATTAGCTATTTCATTTTTTTTGTCCTCATTCTACAGTCAGAACATTCAGTGTAGTTAATTTGTGAATTTTTAAAATAATTATTATCCTTTCACCTCTAGGGAATAGCAGGAAACTCTTTTACCTGTAGGGAGTACTTCATTCAGACACATGAGATGCGGAAGACTTGGAAGACTTGCTGTGTCATGCTTAACTGCAAGATAGTCTCGGTGCCAAGTTCAAAATGACTTTGCAGGTTTTTCTCTTAATCATTATTCTCTTTTGAGGAATTAAATTTAAAAAAAATTAACCATGTTGTTAGTATTAGGCAACTCTGACAGCATGGGTAACAGCAACAGGGTTCATAGCAGTGGTGGTCATACATCAGAATGATTTCATTAGACTGCTCATACAGAAATTCTGGAAAAACATTTGTCAGAGCATCTTGCCATTACTAATTTCCTTCAAAAGCCCTTCAAATTTTGTCCAAGCCTTCCACTTAAATGGCATCAAAACAGGTTTGTATTGCACCTAAAACATGCACACTACAGTATGTACAATTATTCATGAGCATAAACACATTCACAGTAAAGGCGGCCATAGATTTCCGATTTTCTTGCCGAATTATCGGCCGATAAAAAAATCGGCCCATATTCGTACCGTTAGTGGGGAAAAATGTTGACCGTTTTTCTTAATTTTAAGAGACTTTGAAAATCGTCCAAGGTGGAAAATCCTGGGACGATTTGTTAGATCGGCCGATTTTTATGGTCAAATTGGCCGTTCTTCTGGCCGATTTGACAATAAATTGACTATGAAGAAAAGAAGAAATAGAAGAAATAGATTTTGCAGGAGAAGAAGAAATAGAATATCAAGAAGAAGAATAGAAGAAAAGAGGAGAAGATGAAATAGATTTTGCAGAAGAAGACAGAGAAGAAAAAAAGTTGCAACAATGTATCTATTTGTATGCATTTTGGATACAGATGTTTCTATTCAAGTACAAATATATACAATGTTGTTTCTCTCCTTCTTCTTCTGCATAATCTATTTCTTCTCTCAAATATAATAGCGGGTCTCTATGCAGGGACACCGCTATTATATTAATTGACGGCCATAGACGGGACTAAAACCCGTCAACTTTTTTTTTTAATTAATGGCAACGTCGGCCATCTGAACAACCGATTTACGACTTTTAAAGAAAAAAAACGGCTGATTGTCCCCGCGTCTATGGCCTGCTTTAGACTAGGTTCACACCTATGCAGTTTGCGTTTGATCCATTTCTGCATTGTGTTTTGCATTTTTGCACCTGCGTTTTTGCTGCTTTTTTTTTCTTGTTGCTAGGAGATTTAAAATGCAAAACACATCAAGAAACATGGCAAAAATGCAGCAAAAACGCACTACATGTTTTCTGCAGCATTTCCATTGAAGTTTATAGAACCAAAAATGAAACTTTTTGCTTTCAAAAAAGTCCCTGACCCTTTCCAAAAAACGCACCGGGTGGAAATGCTGAAATGTGAACGTGTCCCATAGGAAATCATGTTAAATGGACTGTAGTGCGTTTCTGCAAAACGCTGCGGAAAACACTTAGGTGTGAACCTAGGGTTAAGCTGTTATTATTTGAGAAAAATCCAACTTTTTGCATTCAAAAGAGTCCCAACAGTTTCCAAAAAAACGCACCAGGTGAAAATGCTGAGATGTGAACATGTCCCATAGGAAATCATGTTAAATGGACTGTAGTGCATTTCTACAAAACGCTGCAGAAAATGCTTAGGTGTGAACCTAGGGTTAAACTTTTATTAATTGAGAAAAATCCCGCTCTTTCAAATTTTCTTATACTGTGGTCAAAACTGGCGATCGATTTGACCCCATTGATCATTATTAAATTATGCAAATATTCAGAAAATGTACATTTTTTAACAAAATTCTACTAGTGTTTGGCATGCTAAGCAAAGATGAAAAGGAAGAGGAAATTGATGGCAGCAGTGCCTGATCTCAGGGTTGATGGGCAGATTGTTCAACACTTGTAGCTTCTTGTGAAAGATCTCCTTTTTTAAAAAAAAAATATGGTCTCAACTTCTGGTTAAAATAAAAAATTCTGATTAAAAATATGGTCTCAACAAAACTTTTTTTGTATAACTGTATCGACAATCATCATAGTCCTTGCAGTTTAGAGTTGCTTAAATTAAAATTTAAGTGTATAAATAGTCACAACTGTTTTCTTCTAGTTTTGGATGGACATGGGAAAGGTTAAAATACCTATCTGGTTATTTTTAGCTGTGTGTGTTCCACTAGGGAGATTTTCTCTCACTTCTTGTCCTGGGGCTCAACTGGAAATGAAAGCAAATCTCTCCAAAGAGACAGCAGGTACTGCCTTACATGGGTGTCCCTATTGTAGAATTTTGTCCTCAAATATTGTTTTAGTAACAACTCTAAAATGTTCCTGTAATCCTCTGCACAGTAATACTTAGTAAGTGATATTGTGCAGGGGATATATGGTAATCTAACTTAAAGACAGGTATTGTGATGCATTACTGTGTATGTATTCATCTATGGTGTCCTGCTTACTAAAGTGCATTGCATTAATGCCGCTTTTCATTTTCATTGGACAGCCAAGGCACTACAGCACACCTAAAACTGTACCTGGACATATTCCCATCAGTGCATAGCAATGCAATGTATGTGTGTTGGGGTACATTTGCAAGGTCTGTTGGATTGTTGCTCAAAATAAATAGCACTGAAAAACACCACCAACTGTGCGCTACCATGCGTGTTGCTGAATGTTACAGCAATGAATAGGTAAAACCAAACAATAATGACTCTGTTAAAGGTTTTTTTTTTTGGGGGGGGGTTACATTTTAAACCCCAATTTTTTTTGCTGGTGCTCCTAGGACACCACAAGGTGGCTAGCCAGTGTGGCAAAACCTAATGAATTCAGTACACATTCAATACACAGTGTTTGTCCCTAATATTCTCCACACACAGGATCTCTTCTTGAGAGCATAACTTTCCAAAAATAGAAAACACTCAGACTGGAGACATTTGCTTAAACAATATTTCTTTTCTCATCAAATGCCTCTGACATACATTTTATTAACATTTAATGCTGTCCTTTCACAGACAAAGTAACGACAGCTTTACAGGGGAAACTCAACACCCACCATTATTAGTGGAAAGAATGTCTGAGGCAGCACAGTGGCTAAATGCTTAGCACTTCCACCCGGCAGTACTAGGGGTCTTGGTTCAAATCCCAACCATGGTACCACTTACCTGGAGTTTGCATGTTCTCCCTATGCCTGTGTGGGTTTCCTCGCACACTCCAAAGACATACTGGTAGGTTAATTGGCTCCTGTCTAAATTGGCCCTAGTATGTATATTAGAGATGAGCGAATCGAAGTATCCGAAGTGGAATTCGAGTCGAATTTCGGAAAAATTTCGATTCGTGCCGAATCCGAAAAACAGCCTAATTCGGACGCGCGAATCGAAATTTTTCCGAAAATGGCGGCTGACATGTGCGGCGACGGAGCGGGGATGTCGGGGAAGGCGCGCAGACAAGGCGCGCTGCCCCATAATGCATTCCTCAACGACATGTGATCGCATCAGCCAATCAGCAGCCAGCCAGCCAGCACTGTGTAATGGTCGAGGTATATATAGCGGCCATTTTGGAAATCTTCATTTGCCTGCAGTCATTGAACAGAGGCAGACCGCTCTGTACTAGGGACAGGGACAGAGTTAGGGCCACAGAAACAATACTTGGGGACAGAGAGAAGTTACTTAGGGACAGAGAACCATTACTCAGGGACACAGACTTGTTAATGAGGGCCACAGAATCGTTCTTTAGGGACAAAGAAACGCTAGTTAGGGCCACAGAATTCATACTCAGGGACAGACAGAATTGTTACTCAGTGCCAGAGAATTGTTACTTAGGGCCACAGAAACGTTATTAGGGCCACAGAATTTTTACTCAGGGACAGACAGAATTGTTACTGAGTGCCAGAGAATTGTTACTCAGGGACAGACAGAATTGTTACTGAGTGCCAGAGAATTCTTACTCAGGGCCACAGAATTCATTCTCAGGGACAGACAGAATTGTTACTCAGGGACAGACAGAATTGTTACTGAGTGCCAGAGAATTGTTACTCAGGGACAGACAGAATTGTTACTGAGTGCCAGAGAATTGTTACTCAGGGACAGACAGAATTGTTACTGAGTGCCAGAGAATTGTTACTCTCACAGACACAAAATTGTTACTTGCACAGACACAGAATTGTTACTTGCACAGACACACAATTGTTACTCAGGGCCACAGAATTCATACTCAGGGACAGACAGAATTGTTACTGAGTGCCAGAGAATTCTTACTCAGGTCCACAGAATTCATACTCAGGGACAGACAGAATTGTTACTCAGGGACAGACAGAATTGTTACTGAGTGCCAGAGAATTGTTACTCAGGGACAGACAGAATTGTTACTGAGTGCCAGAGAATTGTTACTCTCACAGACACAAAATTGTTACTTGCACAGACACAGAATTGTTACTTGCACAGACACACAATTGTTACTCAGGGCCACAGAATTCATACTCAGGGACAGACAGAATTGTTACTGAGTGCCAGAGAATTGTTACTCAGGGACAGACAGAATTGTTACTGAGTGCCAGAGAATTGTTACTCTCACAGACACAAAATTGTTACTTGCACAGACACAGAATTGTTACTTGCACAGACACACAATTGTTACTGAGTGCCAGAGAATTGTTACTCAGGGACAGACAGAATTGTTACTGAGTGCCAGAGAATTGTTACTCAGGGACAGACAGAATTGTTACTGAGTGCCAGAGAATTGTTACTCAGGGACAGACAGAATTGTTACTGAGTGCCAGAGAATTGTTACTCTCACAGACACAAAATTGTTACTTGCACAGACACAGAATTGTTACTCGCACAGAGACAGAATTGTTACTCAGGGCCACAGAATTCATACTCAGGGACAGACAGAATTGTTACTGAGTGCCAGAGAATTGTTACTCAGGGACAGACAGAATTGTTACTGAGTGCCAGAGAATTGTTACTCTCACAGACACAAAATTGTTACTTGCACAGACACAGAATTGTTACTTGCACAGACACACAATTGTTACTGAGTGCCAGAGAATTGTTACTCAGGGACAGACAGAATTGTTACTGAGTGCCAGAGAATTGTTACTCAGGGACAGACAGAATTGTTACTGAGTGCCAGAGAATTGTTACTCTCACAGACACAAAATTGTTACTTGCACAGACACAGAATTGTTACTCGCACAGAGACAGAATTGTTACTCAGGGCCACAGAATTCATACTCAGGGACAGACAGAATTGTTACTGAGTGCCAGAGAATTGTTACTCAGGGAAGACAGAATTGTTACTGAGTGCCATAGAATTGTTACTCAGGGACAGACAGAATTGTTACTGAGTGCCAGAGAATTGTTACTCTCACAGACACAAAATTGTTACTTGCACAGACACAGAATTGTTACTCGCACAGAGACAGAATTGTTACTCAGGGCCACAGAATTCATACTCAGGGACAGACAGAATTGTTACTGAGTGCCAGAGAATTGTTACTCAGGGACAGACAGAATTGTTACTGAGTGCCAGAGAATTGTTACTCTCACAGACACAAAATTGTTACTTGCACAGACACAGAATTGTTACTTGCACAGACACACAATTGTTACTGAGTGCCAGAGAATTGTTACTCAGGGACAGACAGAATTGTTACTGAGTGCCAGAGAATTGTTACTCAGGGACAGACAGAATTGTTACTGAGTGCCAGAGAATTGTTACTCAGGGACAGACAGAATTGTTACTGAGTGCCAGAGAATTGTTACTCTCACAGACACAAAATTGTTACTTGCACAGACACAGAATTGTTACTCGCACAGAGACAGAATTGTTACTCAGGGCCACAGAATTCATACTCAGGGACAGACAGAATTGTTACTGAGTGCCAGAGAATTGTTACTCAGGGACAGACAGAATTGTTACTGAGTGCCAGAGAATTGTTACTCTCACAGACACAAAATTGTTACTTGCACAGACACAGAATTGTTACTTGCACAGACACACAATTGTTACTGAGTGCCAGAGAATTGTTACTCAGGGACAGACAGAATTGTTACTGAGTGCCAGAGAATTGTTACTCAGGGACAGACAGAATTGTTACTGAGTGCCAGAGAATTGTTACTCAGGGACAGACAGAATTGTTACTGAGTGCCAGAGAATTGTTACTCTCACAGACACAAAATTGTTACTTGCACAGACACAGAATTGTTACTCGCACAGAGACAGAATTGTTACTCAGGGCCACAGAATTCATACTCAGGGACAGACAGAATTGTTACTGAGTGCCAGAGAATTGTTACTCAGGGACAGACAGAATTGTTACTGAGTGCCAGAGAATTGTTACTCTCACAGACACAAAATTGTTACTTGCACAGACACAGAATTGTTACTTGCACAGACACACAATTGTTACTCAGGGCCACAGAATTCATACTCAGGGACAGACAGAATTGTTACTGAGTGCCAGAGAATTCTTACTCAGGGCCACAGAATTCATACTCAGGGACAGACAGAATTGTTACTCAGGGACAGACAGAATTGTTACTGAGTGCCAGAGAATTGTTACTCAGGGACAGACAGAATTGTTACTGAGTGCCAGAGAATTGTTACTCTCACAGACACAAAATTGTTACTTGCACAGACACAGAATTGTTACTTGCACAGACACACAATTGTTACTCAGGGCCACAGAATTCATACTCAGGGACAGACAGAATTGTTACTGAGTGCCAGAGAATTGTTACTCAGGGACACCTAATCGTTGAATTAAATAGTATGTCAGACAACATGCAGAGGAGTGGCAGAGGAGGCAATGTTTTAGGAGCGAGCAGACGTGGCAGCAGAGGAAGGGGTCGAGGCAGCAGTATTCGCAGCCAGAGGCCAGTGCTCCCGGTGTCATCCAGCGGTCGTGTCGTCTCCACCGACAACCCTGCCGTCATTGATTGGTTGGCTCGGTCGTCTTCCTCTTCCCAGGTCACCTCTGACACCTACAGCCAACGGTCGGTGGGTACGTCAGACACAACCGTTAGTTGGCATGGCCCGGGACCAAGCCCACTGAAATCACGTGTCCTCTACCTGCCCCTGTCCTTTGCTGTTCCCTCACCAAGCGAAGTATCGCATGCTGTGGGCTCAGCCCCACTGTACAGTGAGGAAGAGCTAACAGAGGGCGGTCAGGAACGGGGGGAGACATCGGCCTTTTCAGCAGCCAAGCGAACAAGTACTGGCGAGGAGAGTGGCTCGGTAGCCGGTCTAGAGACAGGTCTGTCTCCTGACCCAGACGCAGCCGAGGGGGCTAGTAGTGAGGCGGAGACCCTACTTGATGATGAGGAGGTTGATCGCACTTGGCAGCCTCGTCGTCATCAGGCAATTTCTTCCGCATCATCAGGAGAAGAGGGTGGCAGCTTGGCAGCGAGCAAAACAGTCGGTGGGTTGCCCAGGAGACAGCAGCAGGGTCGCATCAGTGTCAGTGGAGCCAAACGTCCACGGAGTAGAGCACCAGCTCCACTGCAGCCTACCACCACGGCCAGTAGTGGTGCCGGTGCGCACGGAGGAAGTAGCAGTCAGCCAGTGAAGAGTAGCGGGGGCAAAGTTTCCTACTCGGTGGTGTGGCAATTTTTCCTCAAGCCGCCCGAGGAAGTAAACGTAGCCGTATGTCGACTATGTGGCCAGAAATGCAAGCGTGGCCAGGGGGCCCATGTTGGGACTACAGCGTTGCGTCAGCATATGCAGCGTCACCATTCGGTGGCCTGGGAAAACCGTGATAAACATACGGCGGTTCTGCCTGCCCCAGCCCCCGCTCCATCACCCGCTCCGTTACTTGCTCCGTCACCCAACGTCGTCAATCGCCCTCTATCAGCCAGTCAAGGCTCCAACACCTCTGCTGAGGGGAGTTGTCGCTCATTGGCATCTTCCGCTCGTTCAGATGCTCCTTCTCCTGCTACTCCTCTTCTCGGATTCCGTCAACAGTCTTTCTTGGAATCCGTATCCAAGAGACAACAGTTTGCGAGCACGCACCCGACGGTGCAAAAGCTGAACGTCCTCCTGTCCAAGTTGCTGGTGCTGCAGTCCCTCCCTTTCCAACTGGTGGACTCAGCACCTTTCCGAGAAATGATGGCTTGTGCCGCGCCGCGGTGGAGAGTGCCAAGCCGTCATTTCTTTGCCCAAAAGGCAGTGCCAGCCCTGCATTCACATGTAGAAGAGATGGTGGGCCAGTCTTTGAGCATGTCGGTCTCTGCCAAAGTGCACGGCAGCGCCGACGTGTGGAGCTGTAACTACGGTCAGGGACAGTACATGTCATTTACGGCCCACTGGGTGAACGTGGTGCCGGCACAGCCGCACCAGCAACTTGGACAGGTCACGACGCTTTTGCCTCCACGTTTGCACGTCCTTGGTCCAGCAAGCATGTCCGCCTCTACCACCTCTTTTTCCGCCGTGTCCTCAGCCGCCACCCCCGTGCCAAGTCCCATTACCCGACCGGCATATCACATGTGCAGGGCGCAACGGTGTCACGCTGTGCTGCACCTGGTATGCCTTGGCGAACGTAGTCACACAGGGGAGGAACTGCTGAGTGTAATGAACAGAGAAATCGACAGATGGCTGTCTCCGCGCAAACTAAAAATCGGAACCATGTTGACTGACAACGGAAAGAACATGGTGTCTGCTCTGCGTCAAGGAAGGTTGTGCCATGCGCCATGCATGGCTCACGTGTTCAATCTGGTTGTCAAGCGGTTCCTAAAATCCACCATCCCACTGCAAGACATCCTTAAAATGTCACGTAAACTGTGCATGCATTTCAGCCATTCCTACACCGCAAAGAACACCCTCATTGAGCTGCAGCGGCAGAACGGAATTCCACAGCATCGCCTGATCTGCGACGTTGCAACAAGGTGGAATTCAACCCTACACATGTTAGACCGCCTTTACGAGCAGCGAAAGGCCATCACCGATTTCCTGATGTTACAAGCGGATAAAGGTACTCCCCTGTGTAACTTAGATGTCAGCCATTGGCAGCTCATGCGTGACACCTGCCGCTTGCTCAGGCCCTTTGAGGAGGCCACGCTATTCGTGAGTCGGCAGGACTATGGGATGAACGACGTCATTCCTCTGTTGCACGTCCTGGAACAAATGCTGTTAACAATGGCTGGTCAGGGTGCGGTAGACGTGGCGCACAGATCTCAACGCCACATGACCCCTGTGGGGGCAGGACAGGAAGAAGAGGAGGAGGTAGAGGAGGACATTTGTGCTCAGGAATTATTGAGTGAAATGGGTGGTTTTTCCACTCAGCGGACAGGAGTGGAGGAGCAGGAGCATCTGGTAGAGGAGGAGGAGGAGGAGACAGAGGACCCAGACGCACCGTGGCAGTATGCTGTGGAGATGGAGGCAGGGAGTCCCTCGCATTCCTTGGCACAAATGGCCCATAGCATGCTCGGTTGCTTGCGTAGCGACAGCCGAATAATAACCATCAGACAGAGGGATGACTTTTGGCTGTCCACCTTGTTGGACCCTCGCTACCGGTCCAAAATGGTGGCCTTTTTCACACCTGCTGAGAGGGAGGCCAAAATTACGTACTATAAAAACCACCTATGTAGTCAGTTGGTCTCTGCCTTTGTGCGCCAACGTCCATCCTCAGACACTGTGGGCCCTGTGCGCTCGCGTTCCGCTGGCATGGCAGCAGGGGAGGGGTGGGGTGGTAGGAGCAGTGGCAGCTCCACCAGCAGCGGCTGCCTCAGTCTGCAGTCGATGATGAGTAGCTTTCTTCACCAGCGCAGTGAGGAAACTACTAACCAGCCGCAGCAGCAGCAGCAGCATCAGGTGGACCTGGAGCAGGAGCTCAAACAACAGGCTTGGGCCTACTTGGACAGCACCCTGCCAACCGAGGTAGACAATCCCCTTGACTACTGGGCAACGAAACTTGACCTTTGGCCCCAACTAGCTGAATTTGCCCTTGAAAGGCTGTCATGCCCGGCCAGTAGCGTGGCATCGGAGCGCGTGTTTAGTGCGGCAGGAGGTATTGTAACTCCGCGGAGGACACGACTGTCCACCCAAAGTGTGGAGAGACTCACGTTTGTGAAAATGAATCAGGCGTGGATTAGTCTGGATTTCAAACCACCAGTTCCTGACACAACTGACTAAATCCGCCATGAATCATGCCTCAAACATGTGCCACTTTCAGGTCTCCTCACACTGCTGGTGTGTTGAATTTTTTGACATAGGGTGCTGGCAGATTACGGGCCTCCTATAGCTGCTGCCAGGCCCCTAATCTGCCATAGGCCCCTATATACCGCCTCCTCCTGCTGCTGCCAGGTCCAGAGTCTCTCATGGGTCCCTGTACGGCCTCCCATTGCTGCTGTCTCCATCGCCACACTCTGCTGCCATGTGCCACTTTCAGGTCTCTTCACACTGCTGGTGTGTTAAATTTTTTGACATAGGGTGCAGGCAGATTACGGGCCTCACATAGCTGCTGCCAGGCCCCTAATCTGCCATGGGCCCCTATATACCACCTCCTCCTGCTGCTGCCAGGTCCAGAGTCTCTCATGGGTCCCTGTACGGCCTCCCATTGCTGCTGTCTCCATCGCCACACTCTGCTGCCATGTGCCACTTTCAGGTCTCTTCACACTGCTGGTGTGTAAAATTTTTTGACATAGGGTGCTGCAAGATAACGGGCCTCACATAGCTGCTGCCAGGCCCCTAATCTGCCATGGGCCCCAATATACCGCCTCCTCATGCTGCTGCCAGGTCCAGAGTCTCTCATGGGTCCCTGTACGGCCTCCCATTGCTGCTGTCTCCATCGCCACACTCTGCTGCCATGTGCCACTTTCAGGTCTCTTCACACTGCTGGTGTGTTAAATTTTTTGACATAGGGTGCTGCAAGATAACGGGCCTCACATAGCTGCTGCCAGGCCCCTAATCTGCCATGGGCCCCTATATACCGCCTCCTCATGCTGCTGCCAAGTCCAGAGTCTGTCATGGTCCCTGTACGGCCTCCCATTGCTGCTGTCTCCATCGCCACACTCTGCTGCCATGTGCCACTTTCAGGTCTCTTCACACTGCTGGTGTGTTAAATTTTTTGACATAGGGTGCAGGCAGATTACGGGCCTCACATAGCTGCTGCCAGGCCCCTAATCTGCCATGGGCCCCTATATACCACCTCCTCCTGCTGCTGCCAGGTCCAGAGTCTCTCATGGGTCCCTGTACGGCCTCCCATTGCTGCTGTCTCCATCGCCACACTCTGCTGCCATGTGCCACTTTCAGGTCTCTTCACACTGCTGGTGTGTTAAATTTTTTGACATAGGGTGCAGGCAGATTACGGGCCTCACATAGCTGCTGCCAGGCCCCTAATCTGCCATGGGCCCCTATATACCACCTCCTCCTGCTGCTGCCAGGTCCAGAGTCTCTCATGGGTCCCTGTACGGCCTCCCATTGCTGCTGTCTCCATCGCCACACTCTGCTGCCATGTGCCACTTTCAGGTCTCTTCACACTGCTGGTGTGTAAATTTTTTGACATAGGGTGCTGCAAGATAACGGGCCTCACATAGCTGCTGCCAGGCCCCTAATCTGCCATGGGCCCCTATATACCGCCTCCTCATGCTGCTGCCAAGTCCAGAGTCTGTCATGGTCCCTGTACGGCCTCCCATTGCTGCTGTCTCCATCGCCACACTCTGCTGCCATGTGCCACTTTCAGGTCTCTTCACACTGCTGGTGTGTTAAATTTTTTGACATAGGGTGCTGGCAGATTACGGGCCTCCTATAGCTGCTGCCAGGCCCCTAATCTGCCATGGGCCCCTATATACCGCCTCCTCATGCTGCTGCCAAGTTCAGAGTCTGTCATGGGTCCCTGTACGGCCTCCCATTGCTGCTGTCTCCATCGCCACACTCTGCTGCCATGTGCCACTTTCAGGTCTCTTCACACTGCTGGTGTGTTAATTTTTTGACATAGGGTGCAGGCAGATTACGGGCCTCACATAGCTGCTGCCAGGCCCCTAATCTGCCATGGGCCCCTATATACCGCCTCCTCCTGCTGCTGCCAGGTCCAGAGTCTCTCATGGGTCCCTGTACGGCCTCCCATTGCTGCTGTCTCCATCGCCACACTCTGCTGCCATGTGCCACTTTCAGGTCTCTTCACACTGCTGGTGTGTTAAATTTTTTGACATAGGGTGCTGCAAGATAACGGGCCTCACATAGCTGCTGCCAGGCCCCTAATCTGCCATGGGCCCCTATATACCGCCTCCTCATGCTGCTGCCAAGTCCAGAGTCTGTCATGGTCCCTGTACGGCCTCCCATTGCTGCTGTCTCCATCGCCACACTCTGCTGCCATGTGCCACTTTCAGGTCTCTTCACACTGCTGGTGTGTTAAATTTTTTGACATAGGGTGCAGGCAGATTACGGGCCTCACATAGCTGCTGCCAGGCCCCTAATCTGCCATGGGCCCCTATATACCGCCTCCTCCTGCTGCTGCCAGGTCCAGAGTCTCTCATGGGTCCCTGTACGGCCTCCCATTGCTGCTGTCTCCATCGCCACACTCTGCTGCCATGTGCCACTTTCAGGTCTCTTCACACTGCTGGTGTGTTAAATTTTTTGACATAGGGTGCAGGCAGATTACGGGCCTCACATAGCTGCTGCCAGGCCCCTAATCTGCCATGGGCCCCTATATACCGCCTCCTCCTGCTGCTGCCAGGTCCAGAGTCTCTCATGGGTCCCTGTACGGCCTCCCATTGCTGCTGTCTCCATCGCCACACTCTGCTGCCATGTGCCACTTTCAGGTCTCTTCACACTGCTGGTGTGTTAAATTTTTTGACATAGGGTGCAGGCAGATTACGGGCCTCACATAGCTGCTGCCAGGCCCCTAATCTGCCATGGGCCCCTATATACCGCCTCCTCCTGCTGCTGCCAGGTCCAGAGTCTCTCATGGGTCCCTGTACGGCCTCCCATTGCTGCTGTCTCCATCGCCACACTCTGCTGCCATGTGCCACTTTCAGGTCTCTTCACACTGCTGGTGTGTTAAATTTTTTGACATAGGGTGCAGGCAGATTACGGGCCTCACATAGCTGCTGCCAGGCCCCTAATCTGCCATGGGCCCCTATATACCGCCTCCTCCTGCTGCTGCCAGGTCCAGAGTCTCTCATGGGTCCCTGTACGGCCTCCCATTGCTGCTGTCTCCATCGCCACACTCTGCTGCCATGTGCCACTTTCAGGTCTCTTCACACTGCTGGTGTGTTAAATTTTTTGACATAGGGTGCAGGCAAGATAACGGGCCTCACATAGCTGCTGCCAGGCCCCTAATCTGCCATGGGCCCCTATATACCGCCTCCTCATGCTGCTGCCAAGTCCAGAGTCTGTCATGGGTCCCTGTACGGCCTCCCATTGCTGCTGTCTCCATCGCCACACTCTGCTGCCATGTGCCACTTTCAGGTCTCTTCACACTGCTGGTGTGTTAAATTTTTTGACATAGGGTGCAGGCAGATTACGGGCCTCACATAGCTGCTGCCAGGCCCCTAATCTGCCATGGGCCCCTATATACCGCCTCCTCCTGCTGCTGCCAGGTCCAGAGTCTCTCATGGGTCCCTGTACGGCCTCCCATTGCTGCTGTCTCCATCGCCACACTCTGCTGCCATGTGCCACTTTCAGGTCTCTTCACACTGCTGGTGTGTTAAATTTTTTGACATAGGGTGCAGGCAGATTACGGGCCTCACATAGCTGCTGCCAGGCCCCTAATCTGCCATGGGCCCCTATATACCGCCTCCTCCTGCTGCTGCCAGGTCCAGAGTCTCTCATGGGTCCCTGTACGGCCTCCCATTGCTGCTGTCTCCATCGCCACACTCTGCTGCCATGTGCCACTTTCAGGTCTCTTCACACTGCTGGTGTGTTAAATTTTTTGACATAGGGTGCAGGCAGATTACGGGCCTCACATAGCTGCTGCCAGGCCCCTAATCTGCCATGGGCCCCTATATACCGCCTCCTCCTGCTGCTGCCAGGTCCAGAGTCTCTCATGGGTCCCTGTACGGCCTCCCATTGCTGCTGTCTCCATCGCCACACTCTGCTGCCATGTGCCACTTTCAGGTCTCTTCACACTGCTGGTGTGTTAAATTTTTTGACATAGGGTGCAGGCAGATTACGGGCCTCACATAGCTGCTGCCAGGCCCCTAATCTGCCATGGGCCCCTATATACCGCCTCCTCCTGCTGCTGCCAGGTCCAGAGTCTCTCATGGGTCCCTGTACGGCCTCCCATTGCTGCTGTCTCCATCGCCACACTCTGCTGCCATGTGCCACTTTCAGGTCTCTTCACACTGCTGGTGTGTTAAATTTTTTGACATAGGGTGCTGCAAGATAACGGGCCTCACATAGCTGCTGCCAGGCCCCTAATCTGCCATGGGCCCCTATATACCGCCTCCTCATGCTGCTGCCAAGTCCAGAGTCTGTCATGGTCCCTGTACGGCCTCCCATTGCTGCTGTCTCCATCGCCACACTCTGCTGCCATGTGCCACTTTCAGGTCTCTTCACACTGCTGGTGTGTTAAATTTTTTGACATAGGGTGCAGGCAGATTACGGGTCTCACATAGCTGCTGCCAGGCCCCTAATCTGCCATGGGCCCCTATATACCGCCTCCTCCTGCTGCTGCCAGGTCCAGAGTCTCTCATGGGTCCCTGTACGGCCTCCCATTGCTGCTGTCTCCATCGCCACACTCTGCTGCCATGTGCCACTTTCAGGTCTCTTCACACTGCTGGTGTGTTAAATTTTTTGACATAGGGTGCTGCAAGATAACGGGCCTCACATAGCTGCTGCCAGGCCCCTAATCTGCCATGGGCCCCTATATACCGCCTCCTCATGCTGCTGCCAAGTCCAGAGTCTGTCATGGTCCCTGTACGGCCTCCCATTGCTGCTGTCTCCATCGCCACACTCTGCTGCCATGTGCCACTTTCAGGTCTCTTCACACTGCTGGTGTGTTAAATTTTTTGACATAGGGTGCAGGCAGATTACGGGCCTCACATAGCTGCTGCCAGGCCCCTAATCTGCCATGGGCCCCTATATACCGCCTCCTCCTGCTGCTGCCAGGTCCAGAGTCTCTCATGGGTCCCTGTACGGCCTCCCATTGCTGCTGTCTCCATCGCCACACTCTGCTGCCATGTGCCACTTTCAGGTCTCTTCACACTGCTGGTGTGTTAAATTTTTTGACATAGGGTGCAGGCAGATTACGGGCCTCACATAGCTGCTGCCAGGCCCCTAATCTGCCATGGGCCCCTATATACCACCTCCTCATGCTGCTGCCAAGTCCAGAGTCTGTCATGGTCCCTGTACGGCCTCCCATTGCTGCTGTCTCCATCGCCACACTCTGCTGCCATGTGCCACTTTCAGGTCTCTTCACACTGCTGGTGTGTTAAATTTTTTGACATAGGGTGCTGGCAGATTACGGGCCTCCTATAGCTGCTGCCAGGCCCCTAATCTGCCATGGGCCCCTATATACCGCCTCCTCATGCTGCTGCCAAGTCCAGAGTCTGTCATGGTCCCTGTACGGCCTCCCATTGCTGCTGTCTCCATCGCCACACTCTGCTGCCATGTGCCACTTTCAGGTCTCTTCACACTGCTGGTGTGTTAAATTTTTTGACATAGGGTGCAGGCAGATTACGGGCCTCACATAGCTGCTGCCAGGCCCCTAATCTGCCATGGGCCCCTATATACCGCCTCCTCCTGCTGCTGCCAGGTCCAGAGTCTCTCATGGGTCCCTGTACGGCCTCCCATTGCTGCTGTCTCCATCGCCACACTCTGCTGCCATGTGCCACTTTCAGGTCTCTTCACACTGCTGGTGTGTTAAATTTTTTGACATAGGGTGCTGCAAGATAACGGGCCTCACATAGCTGCTGCCAGGCCCCTAATCTGCCATGGGCCCCTATATACCGCCTCCTCATGCTGCTGCCAAGTCCAGAGTCTGTCATGGTCCCTGTACGGCCTCCCATTGCTGCTGTCTCCATCGCCACACTCTGCTGCCATGTGCCACTTTCAGGTCTCTTCACACTGCTGGTGTGTTAAATTTTTTGACATAGGGTGCAGGCAGATTACGGGCCTCACATAGCTGCTGCCAGGCCCCTAATCTGCCATGGGCCCCTATATACCGCCTCCTCCTGCTGCTGCCAGGTCCAGAGTCTCTCATGGGTCCCTGTACGGCCTCCCATTGCTGCTGTCTCCATCGCCACACTCTGCTGCCATGTGCCACTTTCAGGTCTCTTCACACTGCTGGTGTGTTAAATTTTTTGACATAGGGTGCAGGCAGATTACGGGCCTCACATAGCTGCTGCCAGGCCCCTAATCTGCCATGGGCCCCTATATACCGCCTCCTCCTGCTGCTGCCAGGTCCAGAGTCTCTCATGGGTCCCTGTACGGCCTCCCATTGCTGCTGTCTCCATCGCCACACTCTGCTGCCATGTGCCACTTTCAGGTCTCTTCACACTGCTGGTGTGTTAAATTTTTTGACATAGGGTGCAGGCAGATTACGGGCCTCACATAGCTGCTGCCAGGCCCCTAATCTGCCATGGGCCCCTATATACCACCTCCTCCTGCTGCTGCCAGGTCCAGAGTCTCTCATGGGTCCCTGTACGGCCTCCCATTGCTGCTGTCTCCATCGCCACACTCTGCTGCCATGTGCCACTTTCAGGTCTCTTCACACTGCTGGTGTGTTAAATTTTTTGACATAGGGTGCTGCAAGATAACGGGCCTCACATAGCTGCTGCCAGGCCCCTAATCTGCCATGGGCCCCTATATACCGCCTCCTCATGCTGCTGCCAAGTCCAGAGTCTGTCATGGTCCCTGTACGGCCTCCCATTGCTGCTGTCTCCATCGCCACACTCTGCTGCCATGTGCCACTTTCAGGTCTCTTCACACTGCTGGTGTGTTAAATTTTTTGACATAGGGTGCTGGCAGATTACGGGCCTCCTATAGCTGCTGCCAGGCCCCTAATCTGCCATGGGCCCCTATATACCGCCTCCTCATGCTGCTGCCAAGTTCAGAGTCTGTCATGGGTCCCTGTACGGCCTCCCATTGCTGCTGTCTCCATCGCCACACTCTGCTGCCATGTGCCACTTTCAGGTCTCTTCACACTGCTGGTGTGTTAAATTTTTTGACATAGGGTGCAGGCAGATTACGGGCCTCACATAGCTGCTGCCAGGCCCCTAATCTGCCATGGGCCCCTATATACCGCCTCCTCCTGCTGCTGCCAGGTCCAGAGTCTCTCATGGGTCCCTGTACGGCCTCCCATTGCTGCTGTCTCCATCGCCACACTCTGCTGCCATGTGCCACTTTCAGGTCTCTTCACACTGCTGGTGTGTTAAATTTTTTGACATAGGGTGCTGCAAGATAACGGGCCTCACATAGCTGCTGCCAGGCCCCTAATCTGCCATGGGCCCCTATATACCGCCTCCTCATGCTGCTGCCAAGTCCAGAGTCTGTCATGGTCCCTGTACGGCCTCCCATTGCTGCTGTCTCCATCGCCACACTCTGCTGCCATGTGCCACTTTCAGGTCTCTTCACACTGCTGGTGTGTTAAATTTTTTGACATAGGGTGCAGGCAGATTACGGGCCTCACATAGCTGCTGCCAGGCCCCTAATCTGCCATGGGCCCCTATATAACGCCTCCTCATGCTGCTGCCAAGTTCAGAGTCTGTCATGGGTCCCTGTACGGCCTCCCATTGCTGCTGTCTCCATCGCCACACTCTGCCATGTGCCACTTTCAGGTCTCCTCACACTGCTGGTGTGTTGAATTTTTTGACATAGGGTGCTGGCAGATTACGGGCCTCCTATAGCTGCTGCCAGGCCCCTAATCTGCCATAAGCCCCTATATACCGCCTCCTCATGCTGCTGCCAAGTCCAGAGTCTGTCATGGGTCCCTGTACGGCCTCCCATTGCTGCTGTCTCCATCGCCACACTCTGCCATGTGCCACTTTCAGGTCTCCTCACACACTGCTGGTGTGTTGAATTTTTTGACATAGGGTGCTGGCAGATTACGGGCCTCCTATAGCTGCTGCCAGGCCCCTAATCTGCCGTAGGCCCCTATATACCGCCTCCTCATGCTGCTGCCAGGTCCAGAGTCTCTCATGGGTCCCTGTACGGCCTCCCATTGCTGCTGTCTCCATCGCCACACTCTGCCATGTGCCACTTTCAGGTCTCCTCACACTGCTGGTGTGTTCCATTTTTTGTCATAGGGTGCTGGCAGATTATGGGCCTCCCATAACTGCTGCCAGGCCCCTAATCTGCCATGGGCCCCTATACCGACTCCTCATGCTGTGACGTTGCAACAAGGTGGAATTCAACCCTACATATGTTAGACCGCCTTTACGAACAGCAAAAGGCCATCACAGATTTCCTGATGTTAAAAGCAGATAAAGGTACTCCCTGTGTAACTTAGATGTCAGCCATTGGCAGCTCATGCGTGACACCTGCGCTTGCTCAGGCCCTTTGAGGAGGCCACGCTATTCGTGAGTCGGCAGGACTATGGGATGAACGACGTCATTCCTCTGTTGCACGTCCTGGAACAAATGCTGTTAACAATGGCTGGTCAGGGTGCGGTAGACGTGGCGCACAGATCTCAACGCCACATGGCCCCTGTGGGGGCAGGACTGGAAGAAGAGGAGGAGGTAGAGGAGGACATTGGTGCTCAGGAATTATTGAGTGAAATGGGTGGTTTTTCCACTCAGCGGACAGGAGTGGAGGAGCAGGAGCATCTGGTAGAGGAGGAGGAAGAGGAGACAGAGGACCTAGACGCACCGTGGCAGTATGCTGTGGAGATGGAGGCAGGGAGTCCCTCGCATTCCTTGGCACAAATGGCCCATAGCATGCTCGGTTGCTTGCGTAGCGACAGCCGAATAATAACCATCAGACAGAGGGATGACTTTTGGCTGTCCACCTTGTTGGACCCTCGCTACCGTTCAAAAATGGTGGCCTTTTTCACACCTGCTGAGAGGGAGGCCAAAATAACGTACTATAAAAAACACCTATGTAGTCAGCTGGTCTCTGCCTGTCTGCGCCAACGTCCATCCTCAGACACTGTGGGCCCTGTGCGCTCGTGTTCCGCTGCCATGGCAGCAGGGGAGGGGTGGGGTGGTAGGAGCAGTGGCAGCTCCACCAGCAGCGGCTGCCTCAGTCTGCAGTCGATGATGAGTAGCTTTCTTCACCAGCGCAGTGAGGAAACTACTAACCAGCCGCAGCAGCAGCAGCAGCATCAGGTGGACCTGGAGCAGGACCTCAAACAACAGGCTTAGGCCTACTTGGACAGCACCCTGCCAACCGAGGTAGACAATCCCCTTGACTACTGGGCAACGAAACTTGACCTTTGGCCCCAACTAGCTGAATTTGCCCTTGAAAGGCTGTCATGCCCGGCCAGTAGCGTGGCATCGGAGCGCGTGTTTAGTGCGGCAGGAGGTATTGCAACTCCGCGGAGGACACGACTGTCCACCCAAAGTGTGGAGAGACTGACGTTTGTGAAAATGAATCAGGCGTGGATTAGTCTGGATTTCAAACCACCAGTTCCTGACACAACTGACTAAATCCGCCATGAATCATGCCCCAAACATGTGCCACTTTCAGGTCTCCTCACACTGCTGGTGTGTTCCATTTTTTGTCATAGGGTGCTGGCAGATTACGGGCCTCCCATAGCTGCTGCCAGGCCCCTAATCTGCCATGGGCCCCTATACCGCCTCCTCATGCTGCTGCCAAGTCCAGAGTCTCTCATGGGTCCCTGTACGGCCTCCCATTGCTGCTGCCTCCATCGCCACACTCTGCCATGTGCCACTTTCAGGTCTCCTCACACTGCTGGTGTGTTCCATTTTTTGTCATAGGGTGCTGGCAGATTACGGGCCTCCCATAGCTGCTGCCAGGCCCCTAATCTGCCATGGGCCCCTATACCGCCTCCTCATGCTGCTGCCAGGTCCAGAGTCTCTCATGGGTCCCTGTACGGCCTCCCATTGCTGCTGTCTCCATCGCCACACTCTGCCATGTGCCACTTTCAGGTCTCCTCACACTGCTGGTGGGTTCCATTTTTTGTCATAGGGTGCTGGCAGATTACGGGCCTCCCATAGCTGCTGCCAGGCCCGTAATCTGCCATGGGCCCCCGTACCGACTCCTCATGCTGCTGCCAGGCCCGTAATCTGTCATGGGCCACTGTTGTCGCTTGTTGGCATATTCCGCTCGTTCAGATGCTCCTTCTCCTGCTACTCCTCTTCACGGATTCCGTCAGCAGTCTTTCTTGGAATCCGTTTCCAAGAGACAACAGTTTGCGAGCACGCACCCGACGGTGCAGAAGCTGAACGTCCTCCTGTCCAAGTTGCTGCTGCCAGGCTCGTAATCTGTCATGCGCCCCTGTACCGCCTCCTCATGCTGCTGCCAGGTCCAGAGTGTGTCATGGGCCCCCGTACCGACTCCTCATGCTGCTGCCAGGCCCGTAATCTGTCATGGGCCCCTGTACCGCCTCCCCATGCTGCTGCCAGGTCCAGAGTGTGTCATGGGTCCCTGTACGGCCTCCCATTGCTGCTGCCAGGCCCGTAATCTGCCATGGGCCCCTGTACCGACTCCTCATGCTGCTGCCAGGCCCGTAATCTGTCATGGGCCCCTGTACCGCCTCCTCATGCTGCTGCCAGGTCCAGAGTGTGTCATGGGTCCCTGTACGGCCTCCCATTGCTGCTGTCTCTATCGCCACACTCTGCCATGTGCCACTTTCAGGTCTCCTCACACTGCTGGTGGTTTCCATTTTTGTCATAGGGTGCTGTATGGCCTCCCATTGCTGCTGCCTCCACCGCCACACTGTGGCTCCACACTCTGGTTTTGGCCCCGTGACTGCCCAAATGAGTGAAGTGTGCGGTGATTCTAAGATCGACGGCACTCATCTGCATGTCATACTGACTGACAGTATTATTTCTCTTCCCCAGCAGACTCCAAGGGCATTTAAATTAAAGGTACAGTGTTCTGCACTAATATTAAGTCTCTCTGAAGCCTAGAAACACCCTTTTTTAAGTTAAATTCACAGCGAATTTATTCGACTCGAATCGAATATTGTCCACGAATTCGCCGAATCAGTCGAATCGAATTTTTCATTTCTTCGCTCATCTCTAATGTATATGTATGAGTGTAAGTTAGGGACTTTAGATTGTACACCCCTTGAGGGTTAGGGACTGATGTGAATGTACAATATATATGTAAAGCGCTGTGTAAATTGACAGCGCTATATAAGTACCTGAAGTAAATAAATATTATTTCTTCTGCTCCAACATCTTAGGGTGTAATTGATCTAAAACCTCTCTCCACAGAGGGAGAAGCCCCTGCTCCCTCAAAGGGGAGTGCCATCACAGTCCTCACATTCTGACGTTGCAGCAGCTTCTTCCCAGAGATTAGAGTCCCTCCTTAAATTTTCTTTCCAATGCCAACCAACCCACTAACTACACCTCTCACTATTTGTGCACACAACCTCAAGCTAGAGACTGATAGGGAAGTTGCTCATCATAAACTAAAAGAAGGCTAAACCCTTCTACACTCTTTACTCTTCAAACTCTATCATTCTTCTTCACCAAAACTTTCAAATTGCTTATTATACATTGGCAATGCCACTCCTGTCTTTCACTATACTCAGCACCACCATTATGCTTAGCTGATCCAGCACTCCCAGAGGAAAGGAGATTAAAACCACTTGTGTTTATAGGCATGTCAGATATGAGAAAAAGGTAGGGATGGTGTCAGGATGGGCATGCAAGCAGACAAGATGGCTGCTTGCATAGGCACAGGATAATTCATGTACCTTTATATGCACATAGGAAATTTACTTGTGCTCATGCATGCGTCCACCCGCATATTTGTGTGCATGCACGCACAACTGCTGCTCATGCGTGCGCATCTGTTCTTCACATTGGCACCAAGCTGGCTATTTAAACTGAGCCTGTGCTATGCTTAAGTGTAGTCATGTCTACTGCATTCCCGTGCATACCTGCTACCTGTTATCCTGCATCTGGCTACTGTTACTAACCCGGTTTGTCTTGACTACTCCTGAACTCAACCTGCACTGACCACGGCTTGCCACTGACCTTGCTTCTGCTTGTGCTCCTTGTAATGGTTGTGCACATTAGGCACATGGAAGCTGTAGACAGTCATCTTGTGCAGGTCCAGGGGTGGACTGACCATTTGGAAACTCAGGCACTGCCCGAGGGCCCGGGGTCAGTAGGGGGCCCCATGAGATGCCCCTGGTACCTTTTTCATAGGCTTTTTTGAGTTTGGGCAAGGACACAGGGGCCCCATGATCCCCTATTGCCCGGGGGCCCCATGAGTTGTCAGTCCGCCCCTGTTCTCAGTCATTTTTGTTCATGTGATATTACTCCCTCCTCCTCCAGTTTATGGAATACATTTGGATCATTTATATTTTTGAACCTATTCAGTTTAAAAGAAGCCCTTGAGAGCTCAATTTAAAAAAGGAAGCATGCAATAAAAATAATAAGTGTCTGATACAAGTTCTATCTCAACTGCTGGTGTTGCCCACAACAACCATTCAGCTTTTATCCTTCATTTTGTTTCCACACAGCTTAGAAAACAGCATATAAATTGCTCAGATCACATTCTTGGATGTGATCCACCTTTCTCTAAAATTACACAAAATGGAAAACCAAACGTGTGGGACATTACAGGGGCCATAACAAATATACAATGTATATCATAGTTAAAATTACAACATTTTAATTTATATTCTTCTAAAATATTGATCCTCAGATCCATAAAAAACAACTTAGAAAATATAAAAATAAAGTTGATTGGTTGCGCTCCTTTTGAAACAAAGTTGAGACGTAGTTTCTCCCTATCTTCCCTTCTGTATCCAGCCAATTCCTTCTGCCTTTGGAGGACTTCAAGTTTCTTGCAAAATTGGAATTGTAGCCATTAAATGAGCATATCTAATGGTGATATTGTAGTATGCCACATTAATTTTATGTCAGTTTTCAAAACTTTAATTTCTCCAAAGAGTGAGGAGAAGTAGCAGCTCATATCATATCTCCTGCTTTGTGAAGTGGTGGTACAGTGCACCAACTGCAACACAATGTATAGGCATACCAGGAAGCAGTGGGGTTAGCATTAATAATGGACAAATCTGCCTAGGTTTGATTCACCAATGTTTTCTGCTAATCTTGTTCAAAATACTGTTAAGTTATGGCTACAGTCCCAAATTTACTAAGGAACCTAATGTCCTCCAAAGGTAGAAGGAAATGTCTGGAAATATAGGGGTGAATTAATAAAACGTATCTTAGACAAACTTTGTCTTAACTGTTTCTGAACTGAAGTGTCAATCAACAGTTAAATTATAATTTTCTAAGATTCCACACATCCATAATGTGAGCATATTTCATAGTGATGGTGCGGTATGCCATTGATTGGTATTGATCACTGCAGTTTTAAAAAATCACTTTCCACCACTGCTTTCCTCAAAAGGAACACATTTGGTAAAAGGGGTGCACATCCAAGATGAGGTCTATAGTATAGTGGTAACCAGTGCAATGATAGTGAGGTCTAATGAACTTCAAATTGTGGGGAAGTGGCACTGAACACCATGTATGGTAATTCTCTTTTCCCCAAAAGTCAAAAGTCAGTAAAAAGACAATGAGATTAAAATCTCTTGTCTAGTAATGTAGTCAACTAGCCCAGGATTTTCAAAGGATTTTAATTAGGCCCTGTTGTAAATGGTAACATTGCAAATGGTCTCATGTGCAGCTTACTAATACTAATCTATAAGGCTAGAGCTACACTATATTGCCAAAAGTATTGGGATGCCTGCCTTTACACACACACATGAACATTAATGGCATCCCAGTCTTAGTCTGTAGGGTTCAATATTGAGTTGGTCCACCCTTTGCAGCTATAACAGCTTCAGCTCTTCTGGGAAGGCTGTCTACAAGGTTTAAGAGTGTGTCTATGGCTATGTGAAGGGGCCATCCCCAAACTGTTCCCACAAAGTTGGGAGAATGAAACTGTCCAAAATGGCCACATGAAGTTTGGAGGTTTTTAGCTATTGACTCTGAAGACAGTTGGGGACTTCTACGCACTGTGCATTTCAGTATGCATTGACACTACTCTGTAATTTTATGTGGCCTTCCACTTCATGGCTAAGTTGCTGTTGTTCCCAGTTGCTTCCACTTTGTTATAATACCACTAACAGTTGACCGTAGAATATTTAGCAAGGAAATTTCACAGATGGACTTTTTGAACAGGTGGCAACCTATCACGGTACCACGCTTGAATTCACTGAGCTCCTGAGAGCAACCCATTCTTTCTCAACTGTTTGAAGAAGCAGTCTGCATGCCTAGAGCTTGGTTTTATACACCTGTGGCCATGGAGGTGATGGAATCCAATGATTTGGAGGGGTGTCCCAAAATAGTGTATTTACCTATGACTGAACTCCCAGAGTAAACATTTATGCAGATTCCATAATTCCTTATGTTACCTTCCTAAAAGGTAGTTATATTACATGTTAGATACCAAACATGGCATAATTACAAGTTCCAGAATACTAGTAGGGAAACATTAAACCTCCTAGGAGAAATACACATATTTGATATCCAACAAATCATAAATTTATTCTGCTAAATTATATGTTGGTTTACGGATTCTAAAGTCTCACTTTCGTCATTCACTGCATGTTCTGATAGTAATACGGAGCCATGTCAGAGCTTACTGAGCTTCAAAGAGGGCAGATGGTTGGTGCCCGCTTAACTGGTGCCTCTGTGACTGAAGTTGCCAATTTATTTGCTGTGTCATGAGGTACAATATGAGGCCTATATAGTTTCCGGGAAAAATGATGAGCATAAGCATGGTCAACATGGTCAACTGTCCAAAAGAGACAAAAGGTTGTTGCGCAGTATTGTGACCTGGAACAAGAAAACGACTGCTGCAAAATTGACTGCAGAGCTCAATCTCACATAAGGATAAGTAAGAACAAATAATCAACAAACGGCTATTATTATTTAATTAAAGGGATATACAAAGGAAGAGAGGATATTGGAACACCAAACAGTTAAGAGAAGTGGACATTTAAAGAGGTTTTGCTAAGCAAACTTCCTAGTTTGGTAAATTTCTCATTTTGGGAAAATGATTATGTATTAATAGCACATATAATATGTACACAATCTTACTGAGCCAGTGATATACAGTATTTATTTTTTATATAACTAATGTTAATGCATCATTTGTTCATTTTTCATTGTTGTTTAGCTCTGCTTACAATTTTGATTTCCAAGCCTGTATTTCAATAAGTCTATTTTTACTTTAGAAAAAATAATTGTGAACAAGTGACTGCCTGTAAATGTTGACAGAATCTCAGTATCAAATGTAGCTGTTATTTTAATTAGCACGTGTAAATCTGAAGTCTAAATTTACAGCAGAACAAGGAGTACAAATGACAATCTGAGGAACAGATGAAGCACCCGGTAAAATGGCTCTATGGCTTGCCATGGAATATATTTTAAATAAGTCATAATAATTTACCTGAGCTCTGAATAAACACAACAGGGGTCATGTATGGATTGTAATTCCTCCTTATTGTGGGAAGAAATGAAGCAGCAGCACATACCCTGTCTCCTGACTTGTGACAGTACAGTGAATGATCCATGACTCATTTACTGTGTGCAGGCATAACTTAGCAAGAAGGGGAGCTTATTAATAGTGATGGGCAAATCTACATGAGTCCAGTTCACCATGGGTTGTGCAAATCATGTTAGAAAGATTTACCTTGAAAGAGTCATTGGGGGATGAATATCGGTGTTAAATAATGCCCATTTTTATGGCTAATAAAAACTACTTTAAAAAAGACATCGGAAACTTCGCATTGCCATAGGGGACATGTACCAAAAAAAAAAACAACATGTAAAAATAATGCCATTCAGCAGGGAGAGAATATGATCAGGAGTCTGAGGGCAACACTGAAAATACACAGATCGTTTATCCACTTCAATACCAGGGACTTTTACCCCCTTCCTACCCAGGCCAATTTTCAGGTTTCATCGCTCTCACACTTTGAATGACAATTGCGCGGTCATGCAACACTGTACCTAAATTAAAATTTTATCATTTTGTTCACGTAACTAGAGCTTTCTTTTGGTGGTATTTAATCACCACTGGGGTTTTTATTGTTTGCTAAATTAACTAAAAAAGACCGAACATTTTGAAAAAAAAAACATTTCTTTGTTTCTGTTATAAAAGTTTGCAAATAAATAATTGTTCTTTATAAATTTAGACCAAACTGTATTCTGCTACATTTCTTTGGTGAAAATAGCCCAAATCAGTATTTATTATTTAGTCTGTAGGAAAGTTATAGAGTTCACAAACTATGGGATATACAGTATCTGAAAATTAATCAATCCTTAAGTACTGACAGCCAATCTAATTTCTTGAGACCCAAAAATGTCAGAACAGTACAGATATCCCCCAAATGACCCCTTTTTGCAAAGTAGACAGTCCAATGCATTTTGTAAGAGGCATGGCAAGTTTTTTGAAGTTGTAATTTTGTTGTCATAATTTTCCGGAAAATGAAGAAATTAAAAAAAATATGTTCACTGTTTTTTTTTACATACTGTCACCAGTGCAGTACAGAATCATCATATAATTGGTGTGGCGGTGATCAGGGACACTGACTGGTGACAGTACAAAAAAATAAATTTGTGAAAATAATTTTTTTAATTTCTTAATTTTTTTCTTTTTTTAAGATTGTTTTTCATATTGCACTATGACCAAAGTAGTATAATGTTACCATAGTAACATTGTACTACTTTGGGGAACTGATCAGTATTTTTTTTTTTCTTACACAATTTGATTGCTTATAGCAAAGAATTTCTTTGCTATAAGCAAGCATTTAACTAAATTAAATGGATTCATTTAGGTTTTTTTGTTGTGATTAGCTGTGATTGGCCATGGCTAATCACATGACACAGATGGGCTGTGACTGGCCCAGCCTGTGCATGTGATCACTGTTATCAATCACAGCTAGACACACTTGTATAAAATGGATCGCATGAAAGGAAGCCATCCATTGTATACAACTGTCATGTGACTTGCTGTGATTGGT
Source organism: Staurois parvus (assembly GCF_062004578.1). Classification (NCBI taxonomy): domain Eukaryota; kingdom Metazoa; phylum Chordata; class Amphibia; order Anura; family Ranidae; genus Staurois; species Staurois parvus. The sequence continues at coordinate 9,064,125 of NW_028317943.1, forward strand.
AACAGCAGCTCACATTGTACTGGCAATGGTTCGGTACACAGATCTGTCATTGGCCGTGTCCGAGGTACACTGCCGGTGCCAGATCTCGCCACTGCTGTCATATGACGCCCTACTGGAGGGACAACAGGCTCGTCATTTTACTATAGGCCAGGTGGGAAGTAGTTAACCACTTGCCTACCGGACACTTTTACCCCCTACCTGCCCAGCACTGATGGGCACTGACTGGTGGCACTGACTGACAGCACTGACTGACAGCACTGACTAGTGGCACTGCTGGGCGGCACTGCTGCACACTGATGGGTGGCACTGCTGAGTAGCACTGATGGGTGCCACTGCTGGGCACTTCTGGGGCTGCACTGATAATCAGTGCCCTGATTCACTGATCAGTGCAGGTGTCCTCTTTGACACTTGTCGGTTATTGGCAGTACTTTTGTGAGGAAAGTGCTGCAGATAACTGGCAACTGTGTTTACTTTGTGATCAGCTGTTTCATTGGACACAGCTGATTACGTGGTAAAAGGACACTGTGATCGGCCTTTTACCTTGTCATGGGATCAGCTGTGTCCATAGGGCAGACAGCGCCGGGTACTCGCTGCTGGGGGCAGAACTGGACAACTACGCTGTAGCAGTCATTCGGCTATAGCCCGGTTGTCATGTGGTTAAATATTATGCCTGGGGATGCATTAAAGCTGTAAATGGTGTTAAGGAACAGTACAATTTTCAAAGGCAGTCTCGGCGACAATGTACACTTGCAGTGCATTTTCTCTAACTTACATACAGCAGCAACATTCCAATATGATTTGTTTTGGGTTCAGTCCAGGGGCAGACTGACCATTTGGAAACTCGGGCACTGCCCGAGGGCCCGGGGTCAGTAGGGGGCCCCATGAGATGCCCCTGGTACCTTTGTCATAGGCTTTTTTGAGTTTGGGCAAGGACACAGGGGACTTATGATCCTCTATTGCCCGGGGGCCCCATGAGTTGTCAGTCCGCCCCTGGTTCAGTCACACCTGCTTTTTCCTTAGACACTAATAGACCTGCTTTGACAGGCACACAGAAATTGAACAGTACACCATGTGGCTATCCCTATGTTCGCTAATGCAAAACTGTCCAGCTGCTAGTCAGTTTCTTTAGGAATTAAGAGACTGCACATGATACAGCAGTTGGCAGCAGCAGGACAATTTTAATGAGGGCTAATTGTCCAAAATGTAAAAGAAAACAGTCAAGTGTTTTACTACAGGAATAGGGTGTAAATTTGGCCATCAGCAGAACAATTGTAATGCTCAAAGCTAGGCCCAAATTTACTAGAGACGCAAAGCACAGATTGGGGCTGTACTGCAAGAATTAAGATACTGCACAGCTAAAAGCAGTGTGAAATTGACTAGTAGCAGGACAGTTTAACTTCTTGCCGACCGCGCATAGTCGAATGACGGCTTCACCGCGGCCGGCCAGTTCTGAGTGGACGTCATATGACGTCCTCCCAGAACGCGCTCTCCTGCGCGCCCCAGGGGGCGCGCACCCGGCGATCTCCGTGATCGCTGTGTCCTACGGACACAGCTGATCACGTGATGTGGTGAAAGGCCGATCCCACCGGCCTTTTACCACGTGATCAGCGGTGTCCAATGACACGCTGATCACAGGGAAATGCAAGTGCCGGTTCTCGGCTGCACTTTCCTCACGCTGTCAGATAGTGAGGAAAGTACTGCCGAGAACCGGCAGTTGTCAGAGCGGGGATCGGCACCGATCATCAGGGCACTGATGATCAGTGCCCTGATGATCGGTGCCCAGCAGTGACACCCGCAAGTTCCGTCCAGCAGTGCGCCCACTAGCCCCGCCCACCCGTTCCCAGCAGTGCCCCCACCTGTGCCCAGCAGTGCCCCCACCTGTGCCCAGCAGTGCCCCCACCTGTGCCACTCTGCAGTGCCACCTACCTGTGCCCAGAAGTGCCACCTACATGTGCCCAGCAGTGCCACCCACCTGTGCCCACCCACCAGTGCCACCCACCTGTGCCCACCAGTGCCACCCACCTGTGCCCACCCACCAGTGCTGCCCACCAGTGCCACCCACCAGTGCAGCCCAGCAGTGCTGCCAGTCAGTGCCACCAGTCAGTGCCCAGGGGTTGTGCCAGTCAGTGCCGCCAGTCAGTGCCCAGAAGTGATGCCAGTCAGTGCCGTCTATCAGTACCCATCATCAGTGTCACCTATCAGTGCCGCCTATCAGTGCTGCATATCAGTGCCGCCTATCCGTGACCCCTAATTAGTGCTGTCTATCAGTGCCGCCTATCCGTGCCACCTCATTACTACTGCCTATCAGTGCCCTTTAGTGCTGCCTATCAGTGCCCATCAGTGCCGCCTATCAGTGCCCATCAGTGCCGCCTCATCAACGCAAATCAGTGAAGGAGAAAAAATACCTGTTTGAAAAATTTTATAAAAGAAACAAATAAACTTTTTTTTTTTTCTAATTTTTTGCACTTTTTTTAATTTATAGCGCAAAAAGTAAAGCGCCCAGTGGCGATTAAATACCACCAAAAGAAAGCTCTATTTGTGAGAAAAAAATGATCAAAATTTCATATGGGTACAATGTTGCATGACCGCGCAATTGTCAATCAAAGTGCGGCAGCGCTGAAAGCTGAAAATTGGCCTGGTAAGGAAGGGGGTATAAGTGCCTGGTAGGCAAGTGGTTAATCAGGGATAATAGACCTACCGGTTGTAGGCTATACTTACTTATATCATATATTTGCTATGTCTCACTGCTTTTAATCTTTTCGCCCTAAAAAAATAAAACAATATGTCATGTTTCACATGACTGTCATATGCCTTTAAGTGTTCTTTGTATTTTGTCTCTGCTGCTCCCTTTCCTTTGTGTTTAGTTCTTGCTGTATAGATAGCCCACCCCTTTTCTCAGTAAGGCATTTCACCTTCTAGCCTCATGTTATGAAGCAGATCACATTATGATCTTTTGACTTATCAGATGTTCATTGTTGTAAGATTCTCTCAGTTTATGGAATAAACTTCACAAGATCTACAAGGTGTCATCCGATCAAGTCACTGCCTGTGTTATTCAACTAAGATTGGAGTTATCGCTATCTCATCACAACTGTAAGTTACAGAGATCACACTTTCAATGCTTAGATTGGAGAGACAGAACACAATATGTAGAGTAAAAATCATTATTTTGGCATAGATACAGATTTCTGTGATTGCCTATATGTTTATTATCGTCTCCTGAATTTAATATTGAATAACAGAGGAGGAAGACAAGAGATTCTTCTTTTCTAGATTTCCAATTGCAGAACATATCAATATCAGGCTACTCATATACATATCACAATTATAGCACAATCCAACATTTAGATCTAGAAACAGTCTTATGTCTAAGGGCAACCCTCAACCATTGCAGATGACTCCAAAACTAACAGATCTTGGAAGAGCAATTAGTCAGGCAGAACTGATTTTCAGGGGCTTGCTTTTGTTTGCTCTAAGGGCATCATCAGTGATGTTTGCATGTGTACAAACATAATTATTATTATTATACAGGATTTATATAACGCCAACAGTTTGTGCAGCGCATTACAAAATGAAGGTAGACATTACAGTTACAATTTGGTGCAAGAGGAAACAGAGGGCCCTACTCCTTAGAGCTTACAATCTAGGATAATTGGTCAGCAATCAGATCTTCATGTCTGTGGGTATTCAGAGTGGCAAAAAACAGCCTTGCATAATCAAAATGATCTTTTAAGGAAACAGACTAGGTAGATAAACCTTCAAATAGTGTTTTTAGCTGGCAAGAAGTTTTCTAAGTATTAGTACAATTGGTTTCTACCCACATCCCTTTATTATAATTCACATCACTTCCTATAATAATTGATTTATATATTACTTCTCCCACCCTATCAGTGAGTATTACTACCTGAAGCCATACTTCATCTTTGACTACTGATCCTTGCAGCCAGAAAGCCTAGAAGGCCTCGCTCCATCCTTCCTGGAAATGCGAGTTAGCACTAAGAAGGCTAGTACCTTTTACAACAGCAAATTGTGTTTTTTCAGTACAGATACACTTTAAGATATTACTAAAATAAATAAATTATAATTTTCAGATGTGGTTGTGATCTTAGGTAAATGTTTCATACTTAAATATACTTTTTGCAAGAGGCTCGCTGCATCTCTTTTCATTGTGTATGGAACATTTAAAATAATATCTGCAACACCACCTTTCTGACAAATTCCTGCAATAAGCAATAAAGAGAGGTCAAATGTCAGAAAATGATCCTGCTGCTGAAAGATTTTGTACGAAAAACTAGAGAAAGACATAGAAAAGGTTGACCATGTCGGTGCTATCCAACTGCCAGGAGGCACATTACTCAGCTCACCTGACTCTATAGGCTTAAATTATAATGGATATAGGTCATATTTTCATTTGTTTTTTTTTTTAATTTATAGGTTTTTAAACAGACATACTTCTTAAATCCATGCCTTAGGCTTTTCTCTAAATATATATATGAGTGATGCTACAAAAGAAGCAAGCCAAAGGATGTCTCTTCAGACGGAACACGTAGGAGGAAGCCAGTTCATACAGACAAACTATTGTGCCCTGTCAAACATTCTGTGGGCTAATGTAAATGATTGTACACAACTGCAAAAAGACTCCTACAGCAACAAACAGAATGTAAAGATTTTTTATTGCCACAAAGAATGTTCCTAGGGTCTTTTATGGATACAACATAGAACTATGATACGTTTGTCAGAAAGGAGAAGTTAAATTTAATTTGTCACAAAAATGTATCATGTATAAAAATAAGCTTTCAGCATTATGAATGTATGAATCCTGATCTCCAAGGATTTAAAACTTTCTGTTAGTCTCACCCCCTCCTTGTGATTGGTTAACAAAAAATAAAAAGTAGCTAAAGTGCCCTCTCAGGGGTGAAGCCAATATTACCAATTACAGTACAGTAGAGTAATTTCACAAACAGTCATACAGTGCTAGAATAGAGATAGCCTTCCTGGTGTAAAATAAGAGAAGACTAATGCTGGGTACACACTAGAAGTTTTTTTTTTTAGTTTTGAGTGAAAAAAAACGAAAGAGATCAATGTACTAACACAAGCGATGTCCTGATGACATCACGCTGATGAACTTATGCTGAACCTTTTTCATCACTTCCAGTGCCTCACTTCTGGCCTGTGGAAAGCAAGAGTGTTCCGGATCCACTAGATTAAGCGCTATTGCTTGTTTTTATTGTAGGTGCATTTCTGTATGTTTGTGAAATTTTAATAAACAATATAACACTATTTAGAGCTTGCTCTCTGGTTCCCTCAGTACATATTGGTGGACTGGAGGAGAAAGGAAGAGACCGGTATTGGCTGATTATACACCAAAGGAGGATACAGATGACGGTGATTAGAGCGCATGTGACTCCCTTATAACAAAGGGGTTCTGGAACTCCAGTGAGTGCGGCTCAAGGAGGGGAGCACGTGTGTTACACATACGGAGGAATACAGCACTTAAATTTAATAAGCACCTTATATGGACTGCATGAATAAAAACTTTGTTAAGGACATTTATAGCACATGTATTTATTGCATTTATTGTATGTTGCATTTATTACATAGGAGATGTTATATTTGTAGCACTACCCCCTTAGGAGTTGCTGAGTTTTGGGTCCCCCCATAGTCCTGCACAGACAGCCATCACACATTTTCCATTCAGACTTGCTTCAGGAGACAGAAAAGCAGTCCTTGAGCTTTGTTTTGAAGTTTTATTGGGGATGTAGAGCTTGGATAGGGTAACGGGTGCATGGGATGCCCAAGGGTAATGGTAACAGAAGACATAACTTTATGAATTATATTACAAGTCTTTACACAAAAATCACAGAAATTCTCTTCAAGGAGAGCTCTCCAGCCTCTCCTAATGTACCACCCCAGACCCCAGATAAATCCTCTTCTTTATCCAGCTTGTCTAGAGGAATCCCTGAGCAAGGGAGTCCAAGCTGCTACTTGAATGTAACAATCCCGGGTGTAGAGCTAGTCAGGTTCCCCACCCAAATGCTCTCTCCCCTTTTTGGCCCAGGGGGTGTAGGAGTACTTACTGAGTCCTTCTCCTGTGCTGCTGTTGGGTAGGTGGCTGCTACCAAGTCTATCAGCTGGGCCAATCCTTCCCTTCCTCCTGGTGGTCCTCTCTCAGAGGTCAGTAAACTCTTCAGCTTTCTTCCTTTCAAGATCCCTCTGCCTGGAGGTGAGCCTCTTCCACCCTGGGCTCCCCCCCAGGCTCCTGAACCTCAGCCTCACTTCTCCATCTTCCACCAAATCTCTCCTGCTACTGAACAAGCTCCAACACTTTTAAGGGTGCCCCAGCCCCTTGCCAAGCTTTATGTTGTGGATTGGCTGGGGTCCCTCAGTAATTTAGCCGGCCACTCCTCAGATCCACCCACTGCCTCTAGAGCCTCCCTCCAAAGCTCCAGGGCAGGAGGAAATTCCAAAGAGGCTGGCCTGCAGAGCCTCTCAGCCCTGACCACAACTTGACAATTTTTCTGGCTATTATACCTGGGCTGCTACTAAGACCCTGTCTAACCATTGGAGTCTAGCTAACCCTAGCTACCTAGGAGGATGCTACATATTTTATTGTTTAGGGGCATTAGTTTACAGAGGGGGAGGTGCATTGTAGTATGTGCAAAAATTCACAAGTGAGGAAGGTGGTTAACACATGGTAACCTATAGATATAAATATAAGTACAATTGGCATATTCATCTATTGTACAGGGGTAAAATACCCTCAGTGCATGATTTTGAACTCTATAAACTTAAGCCTGGTGGACACCAGTTGAAAGAACATATCCTAGATCTGTGTTCATACTATTCATAGAATTCTAGAATGTGTAAATAATTATCTAAATACATCGATTTATAGTATATTTAGTGTATAATTTTATTATATATGGTGCCAATATTTTTGGCCATGACTGCATCTGACCAGTCCTCATTTAAATTGGATATCTGACTGCCATTTCTAGCTCAGAGTAGATAGCTCAGGAGTAGCAGTTAAGATGAGGCATTTTTATAAGATCAAGGTAGGTTGCAGTTTCAACTTGAAGTGTGGAAACTAGCTTTTGAAGAAATGCAAAACTTAAAGATAGCGAAAGCAATGAAAAGATGGAACACTGAATTGTTAACAAAGAGCATAAATGGGGGAGCAAGCTAGAGCCCCTAACTATCTGTGTCAAGGTCCTAATTTATAATTGGCCCAATCTTGAAGGTCAGGGAGAACATAAAAGTGGGAGAGAGTAGCATTTAACCAAAGAGGGATGTTGGGGAAGAGCAAAGTTGAAGGCAGAGACCAAGGGCAGACTGATCATTTGGAAACTCAGGCACTGCCCGAGGGCCCAGGGTCAGTAGGGGATGCCATGAGATGCCCCTGGTACCTTTGTCATAGGCTTTTTTGAGTTTGGGCAAGGACACAGGGGCCCCATGATCCCCTATTGCCTGGGGGCCCCATGAGTTGTCAGTCCGCCCCTGGCAGAGACACAAAACAGAGCCCCAGTTTTCAAGCTTCAGTGTAGTGCACATGGAAGGAGTAAGTGTATAAGGAACATGTGGCCCTTGATATAATAAAATGTGGAGTGTCTCAAGAGATTGTAGTATGGTAGTTTCTAACATTGCTGAGGCATTAGAAATATTGGGCTGCAACCACCGATGTGCTGTCACTAGTTGAGTGGCAAAGAAGTATTTCGGTTGATCTGGCTTGGCTAAATCCTGAAAAGGTGGATTGATCAAGTCAGTGAGTTTATATCTCAGTGGTTGGGAACCCCATAGAAAGGATGTGAACAGCTGATTAAGGTGAGTGAAAAGGATTTAGGAATAAATGGAGGAACTGCAAAAACAAACGTGAATATTAGGAGAATTTTCAGCAAATTAATACAGCCAGTTTGGGAAAGTGGCAGGTTACACCATGCATTCAGTCTAGCCGGTACCTCATGTTATACAGGGTGAAGACTGAGGGTAATGAGTAAGGGTTATATGCATTATAAGAAATAACAGCCCCTAAATATGTAAACATTTCCACTCATAGCAATGGAAGGTCTCTGGAGGTGGACTTTACTGCTTCCAAGTCTATAGGAAAAAAGTAATAATTTTTGCCAATTCACCCGAAGTCCAGTTTTTGGGAAAAAAACATTGGGTGTAAGTAAATGATTAATAAACATTGTTATGCTCCCAGCTTCTGCTTTTTCTGAGTCCTTTCTCTAATACTGTGGCAACATCATCCCACCAGTCTCCAATGCTGCAAGAGTGTTGTCACCCACCTGGGTGAACTATAGACAGCACTACTGTTTTCCAGTTACTTGCACTCAATGTCCCGAGCTGGTTGATTGTCAGTTGCTTTAATCTAGGACTACCTGCCTCAGAGATTTCTTTGGCAACCTCAAGTAGCTTCACCCCTCCAACATACCTGGCCTAAACGGTGGAATCTCTGAGACAGCAGCACGTGATATCATGCTAAAAGAGAAGTATGGGAATTATTAAAAAAAAAAAAAAAAAAATCATACTTTCATAGGTGGATGCAGCATCAGTGATCACATGATCGCTGATTGCAGAGTCCTCACAGCCTCTCTGAGCAGAGAGCGGTGACTGTCAGTCACCAATCTCTGCTCTTCTCCCCCCCCCCCCCCCGCATTTTCTGGAGCACTGGGCTGTGGAGGGGGGAGGGAGTGGCTGGCTAAGGCTCTCAGTGGATCGATGAGAGTCTGAGCTAGGTGCCCCTCCAGACTCTGGGGTGGATTCCGGCTTTAAATTTGGGATCTCTCCCCAGCCTGGACCAACTAAGTGATGTCAGCCAACAGCAGGCTTCAGCGCACTATCAGCTGAAAATGGGTCACAGGAGTGCAGAAATAACTGTACTCCTGTGATCCACAGAAGTAGAGCCAAAAGTACAGCCAAAAATGTACTTCTGATTTTTTTTTACATGGAAAAAAGCTATACATTTTTTTTTTTTTACAAAACCTTCCATGTATTGCATTCTTGTGAAATGCAGGGTTCACACAAACAAAAATGTATTATAAAGCAGCTTACCAATTAGATATGGTGACTGCATTAATTCCTTTTAGTTTTTCTTCTTTTTTTTTATCTTTTTTCATCTATTTTTATTGAACCTGCCAGTAAATCTATTATTTTTCAACTTCCTATAAGAGGAACTGCTACTGTAACTGCTTAAAACATGTTAGTTGTGTTTTGGCTTTATACTGTTAGTCAGTGCCATCTATGGGGTTGATTTGCTAAAGGCAAAGAGACAAGTGCAGTTGCTCCAGAGCTTAGTAAATGAGGTAAACAAAAAATACCCAATCACATGCAAGCGAAATAAAAAAAAACACATGTTTTTCCTGCACCTGGTTGGATGATGAAACTCTGCAGAGATTCCACGTTTTTTTTACTAAGCTCTGGAGTAACTGCACTAGCAAAGTGCACAGTTTATTTGCCTTTAGTAAATCCTTCCTTAAGGCTCATGTACACAGGGCATTTGGAAAACTCTTCTAACCGCTGGAAACTGACTGCTAGAAAATGTAGGTTAAAAAAAGTCACTTTAGCTGTATTGCATAACGCGTTTATGCGCGTTTGCAAGCGTTTTTAAAAAATAACCTCAGGAGACCCTCCCAAATGCCCAGAATGCACTGCAAAATAGTAGATAATTAACTATTTCAGACATTTTGAGAGAAATAGAGAGAGCAGACGCAGAGAGAGCAGTATGTGTTGAGATGACCTGTCTTTTCTGGTTGTATTCACTATGGATCCCATCATGAGCATAATGTGGCACGTTCTACCATTTTTTCCTTCACGCAAAACCTGGAACTGACTGCACTGGTGTACTAGGTCCATTTGAATACATGGAAAACACTGTGTATGCATTTTTGATGAAGAAAAAAGGTTCTGGACAGCATCTGGATATGGACCTATCTAAAAACGCGCCTGAACGCAAACGCTTGTAAACGCGGTTAACCGTGTTTACAAGCATTTGGCGTTTGAAATTCCGGTAAAATCTACTCCTAAACTCAATTTTGGTGCGTTAAAAAAAAATGACTGTAAGCTCAACTGCCTGGAAATGACTGTAAATGCCTATGTGTACATGGACACATAGGAAAACGTTAGGGAGAGTTCAGGGGCTGCTGAAAAAACGCTCAACAGCTCCTGAATGTCAGTTTAGCAGCTGCAGTGTACATGAGCCCTAAATCTGCTAGTCTGACACTACCCTCTCCCAGATTGACAATGTTGCTGTACAGTGGTGTCCAGGGGCGGACTGACCAATTGGAAACTCGGGCACTGCCCGAGGGCCCAGGGTCAGTAGGGGGCCCCATGAGATGCCCCTGGTACCTTTTTCATAGGCTTTTTTGAGTTTGGGCAATGACACAGGGGCCCCAAGATCCCCTATTGCCCAGGGGCCCCATGAGTTGTCAGTCCACCCCTGGTGGTGTCTCAGTTGCTCCTCCATCCACAACAGACACACCCTAAAACAGGATATGTGTTACTAGGCAGATGAAAAGAAAGGAAAAGAAAAGAAAATGAATGCAGCCACCATAATTAAGAATCTGTAAGCTGCAATATATTTTACATTTTTGTTTTTGGGTATAATACCACTTGCTCCATGCGCACTGGGCTTTTTAATAACGTTGGAAGCGTTAGCTGTGTAAAGTTGCATCAAAAACGTGAGTTTTCCAGCGTTTTTGCATTAGCGTTCAGCTGCATTTTTCTGCATTTGTATTTTTAGGGTTTTCTACCCAAAACAATTTTGCTAAAAAAAGCTCAAAAATGCTGTTTTGCTGCGTTTTTCCACGTTTACCAGCGTTAGAGCGTTTTTACAGCTAAATAGAAACCCACTAGTTCTGAGTTTTTTTCAGCCAAAAAACGCCCCTGCCAAAAAAAACCCTGATTACAGCCTATGTGTGCATGGACACATAGAATAACATGCTGGGCAGTTTACTGGCTGCAAAAAAAAATACAAAAAGCCAAAAACAGCAGCTGTAAAGATGTCCAGTGTGCATGAGGATGAATTGTTACCTTTTGGGACCCGTTTGCAGGCATAGATGCCTAAGGTCAGAACATAGATGCCTCTAGTGTCTACAGACAGTTTTACATATGGTTTGCAGCAAATCATACTGTATATAAAACTGTGTTAAAGTTCTGGCTCACAGCATACTGTAAATGAGACAACTATAGTCTGAAACACATCCAAAAAACACCCCTACACAATGTACTAAACTCTTTGCCTTCTCTTGTGTTTGAGTGCACTGAGGGATGACAGGAGGAATAAAGGCCTGTTTTCCTAAAGCTGGACGTTTTTGGGCAGCCAATCTGTGAATATGCAGCAAAAAGAAACAAAGTCTGAAAGTTAATACCCCCGGCGCCAAGCACGTATCTGTGAAAAAAGGAATGGAGAAACCAGACATTTCCATGTGCACTACATTAATTCCTAATAGACTCATCCTCTTATATCAAGGGTCACAATAGTTTTACAAAGCCAAATGTGATCAACTATGAAACATTGCTTGCTTTAACATATCTCTAGCAGCTGCACATCTGACTTGTTTTGATTATGCAAACTTCAGATAGCTAATAGAAGCGAAGCTATGGACTTTTAAACTAATTATTGACTTAGGGAATCAATAAACACAATAGATAATCAAATCGCTTCTTTGTATTCTTTTATCTAATGATTTTTGTTACACACAAACAATAGGGCCAATTAATAAACAAAGTCTGCCAAATAAACAAAGATGAGCCTAAATCACTGGCATTATGTGTCTTTGCAGTGCATTTTGAAAATATAATTATACCACAAAACAATTTGAGAAAAAGCTATCAAGTAGAACAAACAGTGATTAGGGCACAAATAGTGCTGGAGCATATTCAAATTGACTACTTATAAGTTGCATGGAATTTAAAGGATTACTACTGAAGAAAATATTGTATTAATTAACTGTATTTGGCTAAGGTTGGCTAGATCATGCAATTTTCTTTCCTGCAACTATGGGTTGAAAGAAAGAAAATTCTTGATTTCCCATCAACACAGTCAGTGTTTATTTATTTATTTATTTCAGGTACTTCTATAGTACCATCATTTTACGCAGCGCTTTACATATATATTGTACATTCACATCAGTCCCTAACCCTCAAGGGGCGTACAAGCTAAGGTCCCTAACTCACATTCATACATACACATACTAGGGCCAATTTAGACTGGAGCCAATTAACCTACCAGCAAGTCTTTGGAGTGTGGGAGGAAACCGGAGTACCCGAAGGAAACCCACACAGGCACAGGGAGAACATGCAAACTCCAGGCAGGTGTTGCTGTGGTTGGGATTCAAACCAGCGATCCTAGTACTGCCAGGCAGAAGTGCTAACCATTTAGCCACTGTGCTGCCCATGTTTATGATTTTATTTTTGTTATTATCAAATTTTGTTATAACTTTAGGCCAAAATGTATTCTGTGACATGTCTTTGCTAAAAAAAATCCCAATATATGTACAGTGAAGGAAATAAGTATTTGATCCCCTGCTGATTTTGAATGTTTGCCCACTCACATAGAAATGATCAGACTAAAAAACGAATGGTAGGTGTATTGTAACACTGAGAGACAGAATAGCAACACAAAATTCAAAAGAAATGCATGTCTAACAAATAATGCACTGATTTGCATGTTCATGAGGGTAATAAGTATTTGATCCCCTATCATTCAGCAGGATTTCTGGCTACCAGGTGTCTTTCATACAGGTAACAAGCTGAGATTAGAAGCAGTCTCTTAAAGGGAGTGCTGCTAATCTCAGTTTGTTAGCTGTATAAAAGACACCTGTCCATAGGAGCAAACAATCAGATTCCAAACTCTCCACCATGGCAAAGACCAAAGAGCTGTCCAAGGATGTCAGGGACAAGATTGTAGACCTACACAATGCTGGACTGGGCTACCAAACTATCACCAAGCAGCTTGGTGAGAAGGTGACAACAGTTTGTACAATCACTCGCAAATGGAAGAAACCCAAAACAACTGTCAGTCTCCCTAGGTTTGGTGCGCCATGCAAAATCTCACCTTGTGGAGTGCCAACGATCATGAGAACAGTGAGAAACCATCCCAGAACTACATGTGAGGATCTTGTCAATGATCTCTAGGCAGCTGGGACCACAGTCACCAAGAAAACATTGGTACCACACTACGCCGACAAGGATTGAAATCCTGCAGTGTCCGCAAGGTCCCTAAGCTAAAGAAAGCACACATCCAGGCCCAGTTTGCCACTGAACATCTGAATGATGCAGAGGAGAACTAGCTGAAAGTGTTGTGGTCAGATGAGACCAAAATCGAGCTCTTTGGCATCAACTCAACTTGCCGTGTTTGGAGGAGGAGGAATGCTGCCTATGACCCCAAGAACACCATCCCAACTATCAAACATGGTGGTGGAAACATTCTGCTTTGGGGGTGTTTTTCTGCTAAGGGGACAGGACAACTGCACCGCATCAGAGGAACGATGGACGGGGCAATGTTCCGTCACATCTTGGGTGCGAACCTTCTTCCCTCAACCAGGGCATTGAAAATGGGTTGTGGATGGGTGTTCCAGTATGAAATTGACCCAAAACACACAGCCAAGGCAAGAAAGGAGTGGCTCAAGAAGAAGCACATTAAGGTCCTGGAGTGGCCTAGCCAGTCTCCAGACCTTAATCTGATTGAAAATCTGTGGGGAGAGCTGAAAGTTCGAGTTGCCAAACGTCAGCCACCAAACCTTAATGACTTGGAGAGGATCTGCCAAGAGTAGTGGGCCAAAATCCCTCCTGAAATGTGTGCAAACCTGGTGGCCAACTACAGGAAACATCTGACCTCTGTGGTTGCCAACAAGGGATTTGCCACCAAGTACTAAGTCATGTTTTGTGAAGGGGATCAAATTCTTATTTTCCTCATGCAAATCAGTGCATAATTTCTTAGACATGCATTTCTTTTGAATTTTTTGTTACTATTCTGTCTCTCAGTCTTACAATACACCTACCATTCGATTTTTAGACTGATCATTTCTTTGTGATTGGGCAAACAGTTAAAATCAGCAGGGGATCAACTACTTATTTCCTTCACTGTAAATTAATTGGTTTACGTGAAAGTTATAGTGTTCAAAATGGCGGTATAGATGCTGTAATTTTTTTTTTCACTAGTAATGGCGGCAATCAGCGACTTATAGCAGGACTGCGGGACTGTGGGACTGCAGCGGGCATTCTGATACTGGGGGGAACTGACTTGGTGTTACTGACATCCCCAGTGAAACCAATACAGTAATCAGTGCTAATAAAAAGCACTGACACTGTACTACTGGCACTGGGCAGGAAGGGGTTAGCATCTGGGGCGATCAAAGGGTTAACTGTGTGCTGTGTCACTATGTTGGCTGTATGTATGCTTCACTTTAAGCACACTGCTTTGTATGGCTCTATGCAGAGCCATACAAAGCAGTGTGCAGAAGCTGACAGGGGAGAGATCTGTGTTGTTTATACACAGGTCTCTCCCCCCGTCGGAGATACTCGGTGATCACCAGCTGCCGGCAAGTAATCACCATCCGGGACCCGGTGATTGACAGCCGAGGCTGAGAATGACAGCGCGGGTAGGGTGCGTGTGTGCCCTCTACCCAGAACTGCAAAATCACATATATATACATGTGATTTTGCGCACCCATGCTGCCCTGTAGCAGTATTTCTGCTATAGGGCGGCGCGGAACCAGTTAACCTACCATCATGTCTTTGGAATGTGGGAGGAAACTGGAGTACCCAGAGGAAACAAACGCAGGCACAGGGAGAACATGCAAACTCCAGGCAGGTGGTGCTATGGTTCGGAGTTGAACCAATGACCCCAGAACTGCAAGGTGGAAGTGCTAACCATTTAGCCACTGTGCTGCAGTGTTGCACTATTGTATGTAATCTGACAGTGGGAGGTTACCCCACCATCAGAATACAATGATCACTGCTGATTGCTATAGCTGCCAGCAGTGATCATGCAGTAACAACTCGACATGCTTGTTGTACTGAAATCCATCGATAGATTGACTTCAGTATGATCAACCTGCCCATAAATGGATAAATGGTTCCTGTTGAACTAGCCATATTTCAATCCATCTATGGCTGGCCTAAAGTAGTTCCAAAGTCTCAAGGTGTATCCTATGCATGAAGCCCCCAGCCCCCCCAATCCTTAGCTGAGCCCCCACCGATCCAGCAACATTCTCGATAGCCTCTGCTGCCTGGGGACTCTTCCTCCTCTTTGGCTGAGACGGCAGAGGGAGCCCATTGGTTCTTAGTGAGCCAATGAGGAGAGAGTGGGGGGGGGGGGGCAGGGTCATGCCTTGTCATGCCATATGTTGTATAAATGCATAGGTCAGAGGCTTGGGGAGAAGCATGCAGTGGTGCCCTCAGGGTGAGCAGCTTTACCTGGGGGCACTGCTTGAGGGTGGAGCTAGGAGTGCTAGTGAAGATCCCAAAAGAAGAGGATCATGGCTTCTCTGTGCAAAATCACTGATGTTTTTTTATTTTTTTTTTAAAAAGTGTCACTTTAAGACTTGTAAAAAAATTATTTATAAGAATAGCACCAAATACCTATAAAACTCAAAAAAGCTGCAAACCTCCCCAAAAAAAGGTAAGATATGAAAACAAACATAGGAATGCGCTTAGGAAATAATCAAAAATCTCCCACTGTGCATAAATCAAACAAAAACTTCCAACACATCATAAATGAATGCAAATATATCACAATAAAAACTCATAAAAAATAAAAATATAATAAACCACCACCAAATAAAATGAATAAACTCACCAGAGCTATATGCTGATCAAATTATAAACCAGCATAAGCGCTATTGCTCTGGGAGCGATGTACTGTAGAATTCAGAATGGTCTGGGAGCAATACTCTGCAGGAAGGCACTCAGCAGAAAATGGAATCACTCATATGTATGGTCACCGTTTCTCCATAAGATAATAGCAGTACTCGGGAAATTAAGAGAGGAAATTCATGGTGCAGTACGTATAAAACCACATATTTTATTGAAACAAGGTAGCACACTCACAAGTAAGGTGTCCTAGCCGACACCAGCATAAAACAGCATTGTAAACCAAACATAAATGAACCTAGTTTGCCGTGACTCGTACAGTGCTGACAGCCTCGGGAAACGTCCTGACGTCACATCCACCAAGCCCCATCCTACGTGTTTCGTCACTAGATGTCCTCATGGAGTGGAATGGATGTCAGACGCCATGCTCTCTCTCTATATACTCTGCACCCACCGCAATGCAGCATCCTATTATTCAATCAAAGGCATTGTTTGCACAATCTCTGATGAGAAGCTCTGGTGACTTTCATTTTCCAATCATGTGCAAGAATGTTGTTTTTTCTATCTTCCTTGCAGGTTATTGGGTGTTGTTTGCAAAGTGAAATTTCACAGCATTCATTAAAGTAGAACTATAGGTAACACTTTTTTTCATTTTGCATAGAGTAAGGGAGGGTTATAACACCTTTCAGATTTTTTTTTTCGCCATCTTTGTCCCATTGCAGAGATTTCCCTTCACTTCCTCTTTCATTGCAAAAGAGGAAATTAGAGGAAATCCCTGGAAATTGAGAGATTTCCTTGGGGACCCCCAGGTCACCAGAACTAGCATCCCCATTGGAAGATTTCCTCTCTATTACTTTTCTGGGGACAACCCAAAACTTAGGGTTACTTTTACTTTTTACTTTTGGTGATTACGGTAAACTGGACAAATAGAGAGGGTGAATCTCCCTAATGGGGGCACAGACAGTACTAAAAACCCGGCAGGTGTTCCAATCAATCTCCACTCTATCCAAAACTAAACAAAAAATGTTTTGCCTTTAGTCATACTTTAAAGTTCTGGGGAAAATTCCCTTGCAATTTGCAGCTTACCTTGCAAAAAGAATCAGCCCATTTGTTATTAGTAAATCAACCCCTATATGAAACTAAAGGTAACTGAAGTTCCCCAGTAAGTAACTAAACGTTGCAATTGTGCAGTAGAAGCCACTTTCCTAGAATGTATTCAGTGCTATGAATGGTAAATCTAAATTACTTGGCTGACAGCAACACATCATCCTGGGATCATACAATAAGTGTTCCACGTAACCATATGATCGTCTAAGAAGTGCCCCTTGGGAACAGTTGCATTAAGTAGTTGTTTCATTTGTGGACTTCCCTACAGTCAGATGTCATCTGACTGCACTAACATGACTGCACATGGGAGCAATTTGGAGAGTTAATCAAGGTTGAGACTAGAGATGAGCGAATCGAACCAGGCGAACAGGAATTCGATACGAATTTCAGGAAAAATTCGATTCGCGTCGAATCCGAATATTTGCCTACTTCGGGTGCGCAAATCGGATTTTTCCCGATCAGCCGGCAAAAGTGTCCCTGCAGAGAGCTCCGCTATTTCTGACAGTTCTCTGACAGAAGGAACACATGTACAGC